>NC_136068.1:1849572576-1850109129 GCF_964261635.1 Lissotriton helveticus
ATAGCCTATACGTAGGTGCCCCGGCTTATCTCATTAACCAACTTCAGAGAGTACAGAACGCAGCGGCCAGGTTGATTTGTAACATCCCATTTCGCCACTCTATCTCCCCACATCTGATCAATCTTCACTGGCTCCCAGTAAGACGCCGCATCCAATTCAAAGCGCTAATCCTGGCCTTCAGAGCGATGAATGATCGAGGTCCTCTCTACCTGCGCCACAGAATCAAACACTCACAAGCCTCCTGGAACCTCAGATCCAACCACCTCCGCCTTATGATATGGCCCCGCTTTCGCCTGGCCCGTACGGGTGGAAGAGGCTTTGCAGTGACCACCTCCAAACTGTGGAATCAACTGCCAATTGAATTAAGATTCTTGACATCGGAACCTCTATTCAGAAAAAAACTTAAGACCTGGCTCTTCTCCCTTGTCTAAAGTTCTTCAATCGCAGCATTTTCCCACTGCCCCTTGGTGAGGGTATATCTTCAGCGCCGGGACACCTCCGTTGGAGGTAGCTGTGCGCTCTACAAACTACTAAATAAATAAATAAATAAAAACTAAATGAGAACTGGTCATTGTCATTTCAGCCTATATGGAGACATTTTGTCCAGCCCGTGTTCCACTGTATTCTGTTCACTTTCGAGTGTGCAGTGTATCTATGCTTGATAAAACAAATGGTTCAGTTCATGGATATGGAGTTGCTGATGGGTCCGTTGAGAATCCACCTGCATGGATGTTCTAGTCGGTTACCTATGCTGCCAAATGCATACCATGAGTCATCAAAGGATGCCGAATGTGGCTTGTCTGTGTCTTCAGAAGCAACACTGGTTGGCAATATTAAGTGGCTGCTGTTTGGGTGGGCCATAATCACATCTGTTCTCTGGAATTGATTACCAGGGCACCTCTGACAATATTGCCTATGAATGCAAAGAACGCAGGGGCATATTAGCAAGGGCAATATCACCGCTTTAGCAGGACTTTTTCCCGTTAAAGAGGCGATATTGTTATCGCCCTATCAGCAAGCTGTCGCTAAGAGCAGTTAGTGACAGCTTTTAGGCAATAGCGACTGGTTTGGGGCCCGCTTTGCATGTCAGTGATATTTATCGCTAATGACCTGCAAAGTGGGCGTACCCAACCTGTTAGCGAATTAAAGCAGTCGCTAACGCAGCTATTGCCTATTAGCAATACCCGCGAAGCGATAAAAAACACGCACTAACCGCGATTAGCGCCAGGATTTTACACCTGGTAAAAAGCTGACTTAGCCATATTAGTCAATGAGAGGTGGATTCTACGGGTAAGTCCCCACCTGCTATTTGCGAGATTTTCCTTAGCAATAGGATTTTTATTGCTGGAAATCTCACGTTAAACATGTGTTTCGCCGCTATTGCTGGATTTTATAGAGCATTGGAGATAAACATTGGTAATACTGCGTTATCTTTGCGATAAAATCCAGCGATAGGAGGCGATAAAAAAATACACGCTAACTGAGGTTTGCGATAATTATCGTAAGTTGCTGCTAATAGGCCCCGCAGTTTGTTCCCAGTACCTCTCAGAACCTTTGTTGAATAACAAAGCTTGAGTGGTTTTTACACCATTTTCATTTGGCTGTGATATTTTTTAAGCAAAGATTGGATGATATTTTAAGTAACAATGGGGCATATTATCAAGGGGGTTTATCTCCGCTTTTCTGGCTTTAAAAGCCAAGAAAGCGGAGATAAAATTATCTCCCTATTACCTAGCTGTCGCTAGCACCAGTTAGCGACAGCTAGTAGGAGATAGCGACCATCTTGGGCCCCACTTTGCATGTCAGTGACATTTATCACTAATGACATGCAAAGTGGGCGTGCCAAGATGTTAGCGACTGGAAACAGTCGCTAACATCGCTATCTCCTATTACCAACTTTTGGAGATATTCGCGCTAAGCGCGAAAATCTCCAAAAACTAACACCTGCCCTGAGCAGTTCTTAGCCATGTTATCCAATGGGAGGTGGATACCATGGATAAGAGCATTAGCTCGGTAATGCATGAATATCGCTGACTTTTCAGCGATATTCATGCATTGCGGCCGATTTTTATCGCATTTGCGATAAACCTTGGTAATACCAAGGTTTATTTGCGTTAAAAATCGCCGCAGCTTAGCGGTACATTTTTGTCTCTAACCAAGCAATAGCGATAATTATCACTATTGCTTGGTAATATGCCCCAATATTTCTCAGATTAACCAATAAATTACTTATTGTCGTTTAACAATATTAGCTTTCAGTTCGTCTTGTAATATTAAAGAGCTGCAGTTATATACATACATACACATACGCTTTTAGTTCTTAAGTATATTGTTATTTTATATCTCTCATTTAGCCTATATGCATAGTTTATGTTTTTACATTTGCTTGGTGTTTCCTACATATGTTCTGCATATATTTCATCACCTTACAGACAAGGAATGGGCGTTGTGTAGCTTCCTGGAGCCTGGGTCCATAAACTTAGATTTCCCATCGTCCATGTTCACGTATAAATATGACATCATTTTTAAACTGTGAACTTTGTGACATATTTCTTGCTGTACATTTTGCTTAGGAAATTACTGTTTTCATATATTTTCCACGAAGCATGTTATCAACTCCAAGAACATCATGTACCAGGTCTGGATTTCATACCCAATACGTGCTGTAGACAATTGTTTGTTTCGCGACAACTCTGTGTAGCTAGGATAAACACGATGTGTGGCCCAACTAGAGAGCAGGCATAGGGATGAATGGTTTATGTTCAATATATAAAGGACACAGGCTTCTGTAAAGGCAGAGGACACTTTTGATGAGATTGTCATGGTCATTCAATGTCTGAACTTGGCCCAGCTAGATTTCAACCCTCTCCTGAGAAGGACGGTGGCTTGCAGATTACTCTGCTACCAGAGACTACATTTACACACAGGTAACAGGGAGGTTAGACTATCCTGTGGATCTTGCAGACTGGCATACCTGGACTCAGTAAGATAGGTTAGGGAGGAATATGGTTGCATACATACATATAAACTATTGCTAATTGTATGATGGAGGAACTATTCATCCTGTTTACAATTCTTGCAATGCTGTTAACTTTCATTTACTCCATCTTGCTAAAAATTACAGCACCTATATTTTACACTGCACTGCACTGCATTTGTCTCAATAAATATTGAAATCCTATTCTATGTTTCTTGTCTATCGCTTTTGGCATACATGAGTTACAAACAAAAGCGGTGGTCCTTGTTACAACATGATTCTTTCTGAGGGGAATACGAGTGTTCATGTTCAGAGGCTGCACATACGGTCTGGTTCCTGTGTAGGGGGATGGGAGCAGATGGAGCTCTTTGGTTATCCAGGAATTAGGCCAATTTATTCGGAGGGTATGTAAGGAGTTGTTCCTCATGCTTCCAAAGCCTTTATTGCCTAACAAAGCACAGATCAATTGAGTTGGATCCGTATGACAAGCCCTGCATAGTATTTCTGTTTAGTACGAAGAAGTGCATATTCTGCTTTGTACATGTTGAGTGCTTTTAGTTGTTTCCTAGCTAGTGTAAGCTGTCTCCTCACTTTGTGGTAGCCAGATTACGTGTGGGCTTCCTTGAGCACCTTCACCTGGGCTTCCAGGTCTGCGTGCTTGTCTTTTGTGTCCTTTTTATGTCTGGCAGTGATGGCTATGAAGGCACCCCTTAGGACTGCTTTTAGAGTATCCCAAAATAGGGAGATGGGGGTGGCTGGTATGTCATTGGTGCTGAGTAAGATGTGGAGGTGTCTTTAATGTGTCACAATGTTGATTCGTAAGTAAATAATTTGGAGATAAGGCACAATGGGATGTCAGGAAGTAGTGTATCCTTGAATAAGTTCAGTGAGCTGCTGAAAAATAGGTATAGTATTTCCCGGAGGGATTACGTGTCCGCCACACTCCTACTAGACCCACCTCCCTCAGCCATTCGAGACCCTTTGACGTGAATGATCCTGTTCGTCCCGTTCTGTGTACTGAGGGGTCTTGCATCATAACTGGGATCAGACTAAAGTCTCTCCCTATGAGCAGGTCGTCATCAGGTCCAGTCTGCACCCGCCTTTACAGCATGGATGAAGTCCTCCTGATGGGCAATCAGAACATAAATGTTTGTGATTGTAAATGTGTGTGTAGTAACTGTAGTGTAGTTCCTATATTCCCAATAGGCTCTGCTCATTGGAATAATTTATTCTACAGAATTGACGTAGGACTTATGTCGACTAGGTCTCTATCGAATAAATTAAACTTAATTGTGAGTGCCAGCTACCTCAGAGGTAACTAGAAACTTTCTCGAATAAACAAGAAGGGATTAGTTTCTGACAACCGCATAAAACATGAAAACTTTGTTTCCCAAGATAAAACGTATCTTCAGAGTTGTGGAAACAATAGATAGATATTTCACTAGGTCAATTGTGCATGCTTCGTTTCACCAGAGGTGCAGAGAAATAGAGAGACAGGCGTTTTTAATAAAAAGTATGTATTGAACAGCCTTTTTTCTCATGCAGAAGAAATGAACTGCTACAATCGTAATACTGGCTGTAAGGTATTATGCGTACAGCAAGAAGAGTATTATGAAATAATACTGTAAAAGCATGGTATGGTTTCTAAGCCATAAAATACATACATAAATAACAATGACTAAAAAGATACTCAACTGATGCTTCTAAAATACGCCTACCCGATGTACCTAACCTAGATCTAGTACGAGGGAAGAAGTAAGTATGATGTAGAATAGGTTTAGTATTTTTGCCAAGAATCTATCCAAGATTTCTCCTAGGGTCTAATCAGCTCCGTACCTTGGTTTAGAATGAAGGATGTCTGGTATCTCTCTCTCAGGACTCGATTTCCCAACACCCTGCAAGGGGAGCTTAGAAACACTGGAGCTGGATTTCTCGGCAAGAGAAAAGACAGCGTCTCTCTCAGTGCATCTGCTGGAGGGTCGGCTTCCTTCGGCACTTGCTGCAGCGAGCTGTGTCAGGCAAGTAGATAGTCAAACTGCTCCAATCCACTGTATGTTTGCTAGGGCAAGTGTGGGCATATTTCTACCTTGAAGGTGCAGAGTTTGACGTGGGGTGGACATAATAACGTCATCAAAGATTCGCAGTTCTTTGAAAACTTCATGAGTTTTTGGACACATCAATATTCAAGCAAGGGGAAGTTCCTGACTGCTGAAGGCGAGTTTTCCAAGAAATCGCAGTGGATTTTCGGAACTAGTGGAAGTAGCCATGCCGTATTTGGACTGCATGAGCTATGTCTAAATATGGTTATGATTTCTATGCCTATATAAGGATAGGGTGATTTATACCTATAAGGGCATGAATCGGGAAAATTACACTAGGGTCCTAAAATGCTATACAACACCCACTCCACTTTATTATGTTTCACATTACAAAATTCTAAGCACTTAAAACATGTCTAAAGCATGTGTTTACAATCCCACCAAAAATACACAAGATGCATTTGAAATGGTTGCACACGAAAAAATGAGCATTTGTACTGTACGCATTTGAAAGGAATGATGTCATTCTAAGCATATGGTAGGATATTTGCAATGATAACTGAATGAGTCATGAAAATTACATTTATGAAATGGCTCTTATTTAAGGAATAAAAGGTCGAGGCCACCCCATAGCAGAATATATAAACTGTTTTGGTTTGAGGACAAGGGGCCCGATGTAGGTAAATCCCATTTACCGATTTTGAAATACCGAATTTTACCGATTCGGTATTTCAAAATCGGTAAATGGGATGTAGGTCCCAACATCTGGATTCGTTACCGAATCCTTAACAATTCTTTAATTACCGATTCGGTAAATACCGAATCGGTAATGCCCATTCATTCCTATGGGCTTTGAAGCCCATAGGAATGATTAGGCATTACCGATTCGGTATTTACCGAATCGGTAATTAAAGAATTCACAAGGGTGCAGGGGGTGTCACTTTGACACCCTCTAGCACCACCAAAACGGGCATGTGTGCAATGTGGCACACAGACATGCCCTAAGGGCACGTCTGTCTGTCACATGGCACATGTGTACATGCACAGATGTGCATGTACACAGGAATCGGTATTTTACCATGGATTTGTATTCCATGGTAAAATACCGATTCTGTAAGCCATGTGCTGATGGAACATTGGCTACCTACATTGCATTTTCGGTAATTTTACCGAATCGTTATCATTACCGATTCGGTAAATATTACCGATTCGGTAATGTTAACGATTCGGTAAAATTACCGAAAATGTGCCCCTACATCTCGATAGCCCTTTACCGATCGGAAACGGACGAAAATCGGTATTTTCGGCCGATTCCGATCGGTAAAGGGCTACCTACATCGGGCCCAAGGTCACATAATGTCTCCAGGTAGTTTTCAAAGAATTCTTGTTCTCTAAGAATAGTTCTACTTTAAGTAGATTACTTTGTGCCAAAAAATAGTTACATTTTGAAAAAGTCAAATCAAATCATATTGTGGAAAAATAGAGTTCCAAAAGGTTAGAAGTGTTGTTTTGAAAAGTGAAGGTATAATTCAGAGTTCATGGAACGCTGTGTGCTAATTTCAGAAGTTATTCTCTCTGTCAGGAGAAAACATCAAGTCTTCTAAACTGGCAAAGAAATCGTCTACCAAAGTAGGTGGAAGTTGAACCACTTCATTAATTAGATCAATCGTACACAGATGAGAAGCATCGCCGTCAGCGTCAGTCGCATTAGCAATGTTCGTAATAGATGGTACCTGTGTGCCTGTTGGTCCTCGTATCTCACCCTCAGCTAGAATTGCCGTGAGACCTCAATGAATGCCGTCATCAGGATTGGTAGTAGTTGCAGACAACACATTGCATGAGCCATTACCGAACCAAGCAAAGCGCCAACATCCGTTGGCAGTGCTGATGGAAGTGTCAGACAGATATACAACACGCATTCCTTACCACAAAGCAGGCATCGTAGAACAGGTAAGATGCAATCTTGCCAGATTGGTCTGAACTAAAGGAACCATGTGGTTCAGATCTCTCAAACGAGCCAAGCCAAGAACCTGTGTTATTCATTCACAGTACTGCATAGCCAGGAAAGCGTTCTCCATGGTAGTCTGGGTGTCGCTGGTGACTGGACTTGCCATATCGGAGCAGAAGAAATAAAAATAGTATCCCTGCTACGAGTCCCAAGACGAGAGGCAGGCCGCCGAACACAGAGTGCAGGAAGTTTGGAAATATGCATAGGACTGCTTCAAAGGGTGCTAACAGTCCCGGAAAAACTGCCTTAAATACATGTACAATACATGTACAATACCACTGGTATCATACATGTTTAAGATACGTCCTAATATTTCTACGAAATGTATGGGACTGGTATCGTGATGGTGTCATGTATTATCCATTCTATGACTGGTTTCTCAGAAACAGTTAATGGTAATCTTTCCAGTTTTTCAATGCTCAGCACCGTATAGTCTGCTCCCCTCTGTGCCAAAGAGATTTGTTTATCTCTAAGGTTAAATCCAGTAAACAATGACGTAGTGTTGATTAGACGCCAAGGCACGTAGCCTTTTGTAACGTCCAGCCTAGCAGCATTATAGAACGCAATTGAGACTGTAATATGAGCAAGTCCTGTTCTATTATATCTATGGCATAGGATACAATGCTGTCCAAAGAATAAATTCGGGAGGACAGAGTCGTTAACCCATTATCCACTACAGAGAGAGCTTTCTCTAAATGAATACGATCAATTTCTCGTATTCGTTCTGCAGTTTCCATTTGCGTGACTTTCCATGCTTCATTATAAGCAGCGTATATGAAACGTTTATGACGTAGTTTACAAGGTCCTAGTAAGAAGTCTCTCAAATCAGCGCCATCTTTAAGTAAAGTTAAGTGTGGCTTAATTTCTGGAAGTGTGAATTCCTGTAGAGACTCAAGGCATAGTTTTCCTACACTGTAAGTTGTTATTATCCCTGTATGTTATCTCTGGGCATATCTATGATCTGGCCTAGTTACTGTCAACCCTTGTATTTTGTTCAGGAATCTATTTTGACAAATATTTGTGTCTGTGGGCCAGATTAACCATTTTTTCCAATCAGGATTAGTTCTGTTTTGTTGTAAAATTTGTTTTACGTCTACCTCCTCATCTGTAGTGCTATTACTATCAGGTGTGGGTTTAGGTATGGACGGTTTGTTTAAATCTTTTATCTTAGCTAAGCCAAGACAAGATGTCTGTTGAACAGTGTCATTTTAAAACATTATTTGTTCTGGGATGATGCAGGCTCTGAATAAGGCTTCTAAACCTTGTCCCTGCCAGACTTTTGTGCCCCAGACAGTTTTTGTCTCAATGTTGTCTTTCCAAAAGTCGAAACCTAATGTAGACAGCTGAGCATATAAGGCCGCAAAATAAGTTTGCTTAGTATTAGTCAACATATTTTTCATTCCTGTATTATTTACATTTTTAAAGTAAAACGTTTCTGGATTTGTGACATTGAAACCTGAAAAGTATGGACATTTTTCATAGAATGTTTTTGACCTACCTTTAGGTGGCGTTGGACAATGTTCTCATTGATTATAAGTATAAACAATTCTAGGATTTGCAGATTTGTGCAAATAATAATGACCATAATGATTAAAACAATACACTTGTTCATAATCTGATGTACCTTCTAAGTATTCATGTTTTGTAAATTTAGCTGACATTTCTAAATCTGCCATCATATTATTAACAGTCTCAAAGTCCCAATCATCAGAAAATGTGCTGGGTGAAACAAATTCACTCAATGAAACCTTAAATTGGTGTGGAACATTCAACAGCTCGACTGGGCATAAATGTCATAATCTGTTGTGTCCTATGCTATACCACCAGGTATAGGAACGGCTGTGATGTTCACTGATGACAGGTCTCTTTGCTCACGATGAGATGATTTGTGAGGTTTCAGAAGCAAGTTGATGTTCTTACTTGCTGTGTCCATTGTACTGTATTTTCCATCTATCAGCTTTCCCAAACTTAAAAAAAGATATGTATTTTCAAGTTGATGAAAGAGTTCTGTTATTTTTTCTTTGAAAGTTTCATTTTCTGGCTTCGTTTCGGGCTCACTGGGATCCTCAGAAAATGTATCAAAGTTGATGAAATAGCCAGAGGCAGTTCTGTCAATTGTTGCAATTGTATCCGGATTACTTGAAATCGCTGGAGCTGCTTGATCTTTTGTCATATTTGTGTACTCAGATGTTACATCATTGTAGACAGATGTTTCTTGATGAACTGTTATTTGTGTTTCAAGAGGCACAAGTTCCATGGTTTTGTTGCATAGTCCTTCTTTTCTTACTGCAGATTCTTCTAAGGTGATGAGTCTTTCAGTTTGAACCTCTTGGATTGTAGCAAGATTTGGTCATCTGCTACATCTTTGGAGTCCACTGGGCTTACTACTTATTATTGGCCACATGATGTGGTTTGACCAGGTCGATGGACACGACCCTTTTCTCCTTTCCTCCAGCAAGGGGCGGCAGTAATACTGATCTTTTTCCGTGGATTGCTAAGACAGGTACTGGTTTTGTGAAAGAATGCCCAAATTCCTTCTTCTGCGATATTTTCCCTGACTAGATCCCCAATCTTTGGAATCCAGACATGTCTTGCTGGGACAGGTGTTTTTTCTTCAGTGGTTGTTGGCTTCTGTATTGTGTTGCTCAGACTTCTTTGTGTTTCATTTAAGTCCTGCAAAACAGCCAAACGATCTTTGATATCAAAGGGTTTTTGTTCTACCACTGAAGTGTGACGATCGAGGTCTTGGACAAGCATTCTAGTACCAAAAAGGATTTCATATGGCGTGATTCCACCCAGAGAATGTCTTGGCAGATTGTTAAGACTACGTTGGACACTTATTAGATGTTTGACCCACCCGTCACCCGAGCCTAATACCCTAGCTGTTATAGATTGCTTTACGTCTCGTTTTTTTCTTTCCACTACCGCATTTCCCTCAGGATGAAATGGACTTGAGTACCTCAATGCAACACCCAAGCTGGCCATGGCTTCTTTGTAAGCTTGAGAGCTAAACGCAGGTCCCTGGTCATAAAGTAGCGTGCCGATTGCGTATGTGCTGTAGAGACTCGCAAATCTTTTATAACAGTCGGGCATCAGCCGAGCGCTGAGGCCATATCCAAATGAATCTTGAGCATGAATCCTCTGCGATCATGATATATTTATAGTTGCCATCCCTCTGTAAGGGACCACAGTGGTCCAGGTAAATGCACACTAGTGGCTTATCTGAAATAAGAAGGGGCGTCTGCGCAGGACGTTTTACTGTTGAAATCTTCATTTTTTGGCAGATTTCACATTCTAGAACATAATTTCTAGTTTGTTTCCTCATGCCTGGCCACCAGTATCTCTGTTTTAATAACGACACTGTGGCGGTAACACCTGCGTGTGCTGCTAAGATTAGTCCTAATCTATGTTCCATTCTTTAAATTACTCTATCACCAATTCCAGGGATTCAATCAAAAGGAACATTATTTGCATCAGTTATATATGAATATTTGAGTGGAAAGCCTTACGGGAGTGTTTCACCACTCTCTTGTACTGAGGCAGGGACAGCTTGCATTATTTTGATGTCTATTTTTGTTTTTGAACGAGTAATTACAGCAACGGAAGCTGTTTGCACAGCTGCCTTCGTGGCTTCATCAGCCAATGAATTCCCTGCAACGTGAACGCTATCACGCTGATGACTCAGTGTATGGATCACGTGAGTCGTTTGTAGTTCTTTCTGTAGTAGAACTACTTGTTCCCAAAGCAACTTATGCTTGATTGTGCCACCTTTTGCGTCTTTGAAACCGTTTTGAACCCAGTTCTGCAAGTATTAATTGTAGGACTGGACGCAGTAATATGAATTGCACACTAGGAGTGTGGGGAATTCGCAATCTGTATTTTCAAGCGCCATCTTGAAAGCTTGGAGTTCAGCTCGCTGAGCTGTACAGTCTCCTAGAGATTGAGTTTTTGTGACCATGGGTCTGAATTTGCTATTGGTACCTTTTCACCTTCATTAAAGGTTAGGTATGTGAATCCGCATCTCCCTAGTATGATTCGGATTACAAGATTGCGTATGTTTTCGCTTGTTTGTAAAGGTGTTTTCGCTAACATGTCAGTTTGCACTGAATGCAAAATTTCTGTGTGTTTTTGAGTCCAATTAGCTCCAAATCAAATCAAATCAAAATTACTTTATTCGGTTTCATTTACGAAAAACCATAAAAGTACATACAGATAAACTGGTTACATTTATGACAGTTAAAAAAGTTTTCTAAAAAAGACACCATGATTCCAGTAAAAATCTTAAAATACAGAATTAATATACATCAAAACGAAGTTGAAAGTGCATCGTGCTTTTGTTATAGGTTACTCCTATGACGAATACAAAATTTCAAAACTTCAGCAATATTTAATGCAAACCAATTGGGATCCATAAGTTGAGGGACCATGAAGGCAGAGCGGCATTGGCGTAAACCTAAACCTTTTAAAATTGGAACTAGCCAACGCTTTCTCGGTTCTGTATAAAATTTACAAAAAAGGGTCAAATGAATTAAAGATTGGGTTGACATGTCATCACAGGGGCAAGGAGATAGCAACTTTGACCAATCGTTAATTTTTGGAAAGTAGACCAAGCGGTGGAAGATGTTAAACCTGAATCGGGTCAACAGAAACCTGTCATTGCCATTCAAGTTCCAAACTAAATAGGACTGAATGGCCACGGAGGATTGAATCAACAAGCAGTGTTACACCGAGGGTTTGTTGGCTTCAGAAGCCAAACGTAGGTCCGCTAGATGACACAGGCACTGAGTTTGTAACTTTTTTCTTGGCAACTCTGCAATTAGTGGGGGATTATGGTAATATTTTTCTAGGCCCAAATCGTACAAGAACTTCTTAACGTACCGGAGCCAACTAATCCTGACAGAGTTTTCAAGAGCAAGGCAGTCCTGCAAAAGACTTTGAGAGATAACTAACTTTGTTGATGACCAAAGACTGTGCCATAACAGGATTGGCTGCATCTTTATGATGTCAGTGATAAAAGGCAAGCGAAGGTCAAAGTGCCTTGTGGGACAGCAAGGATAAACCTTAGGAAGCTAATCTCCACTTTCTGAAGAGCATCTGCCTGTACGTAGACCCATACCCCTGATCCATAAATAGCAGTGCTGATGCATTTTGCCTGATATATGCAGATCATTTCAGCGGGAGGTCTATTTCCTAGCCTCTGAGTAAAACTAACTTACGCCATAGTGGACCTTAAAAACAACAGCTTTCTTGCTTCAATTGCATTTCTCCATGAACCTTCATCACCTATTAGGATTCCAAGATAGGGGTAAGAAGTCGTGTTTTTCACCCTGGAATTGTTGATAAAGATGTCTCTCCTTTTTTTATGCCTAAGCCCAACACTCATTAAAAAAGTTTTTTTATGTTAATTTTTAACTCGAGGTTGGACATGAAGGTGTTATATCTGTTGAGTGAGCGTAGGAGTTCCAGGGGGGTGCGGGTGATGATCACCTCATCGTCCACGTAGAGGAGAGCGGGAATCGGACGGTTTTGAAGTAGAGGAAGGTCCTGGCACCCCTCCAGCATAGCTTTTGCTAAACCATTTGTATAGGGAGTAAAGAGATAGGGGGCCAGAACGCAACCCTGCCTGAAACCCCGCTCAACCCTAAACGGCGCTATCAATTTTCCTCCTACTCCAAATCTCACTCTGGCCGTTGCGTTGGAATAAATTTCATGTAAGAAATTAATTAAGGAAAGTTCAACACCCATTTCTGTTAGGCACCCCCACAATTTTGAATGGCTTACGCAGTCGAAGGCTGATGTTAAGTCTACGTAAACCATATGCAAATTTCCCCCTTTCGCGTTTACATATTTGCCTATTAATAAGGTCAAATTGAAAACTTGCTCGGTCGTACCCAGACCTTCCCCGAATCCATACTGGAGATCCAATAATATCTTTTTGTCGTCCGCCCATTGTTGTAGTTGATCTAATATAATTCGCCCAACCGCTTTACCCAAAGAGTCCAATAACGAAATGGGACGGTAGCAGGATGGACTTTGACGGTCTCCCTTTTTAAATATCGGGACCAGGATGGAATCTGACCATGAGTCCAACAGTCCAACTTTACAAGTTGCTTCTAAAACTCTAAGCAGAACTGGCTTCCACAGGCCCATTTTAAATTTATAAAAGTCAACCGGAACCCCATTAGGGCTGGGCGCCTTACCCCCTTTACTTTTCATTAGGGCCAGTTCAACTTCAGCTATGGTAAAATCTAAAGTGAGAGGAGTGAATGGAAAATTGGTGCATGAACTATTCGTCACTGAGTGATTCTGGGCAGTGAATACACTAGCCGTTTGTCCGAAAATCTGAGAGAAATGATCCACCCAGGATGATTCATCAATTGCTATATCTATTTTGCTAGTTTCCCTAGGTCCAGACAAAAATGGGGACTTAATTACCCTCCAAAAAGCAGCACTGTCTTTCAATAGGGAACTCTTAAGGAGTTCATCCTATAAATCCTGTTTCAATTAAATTTTCCTTTTTCGAATAGTGGAGTGATAGATTTTTCTAAGATGGATGAATTCTTGCTTGTCTCTTACTGAATGACGAAGAGTAGTTTTTAAATTCAACAGTGCTTTAGTACAGGAACTATTGAACCAGCCCACCTTATTTTTCTTTTTCCATTTAGATTTAATGCTTAAGGCTTCCTTTACAGATTCAATTATTACCATAAAATTATCTAGGATCTCTTGAGGGGTAGAAGAGTCATCCAAACAGTTATTGATGGCTTTCATAGAATTCTTAACAACTACTTCAGTAATCCTAACCGGGTCAACAAATTCCCACTTGAGTGAGTAGCCGTTTATTCTGTCAAAGACCAAGTTTTCCACCCCATATGATCTAATATGGTTGGTCTTTCCTTTGCTCCGGGGGGAGAGAAAGAGTGAAAGAATTTGGAAAATGATCGCTAAAAGCACAGTCATGTGTTTTAAAGTTCAGAATAAGAGTGGCCGACATGCTGGACAAGAAGATGAAATCAATACAACTAGAAGGTCATCTGCCATTGAAGGTTGGAATAAGGGGAACTATTGATGGCATTAATTTATTGGCCAAGTCCAACTGAAGGGTAAATAAGATTTTGTTCAGGCAGGCCCCACCCTCAGTGTGTGAAAAATGAGTAAGGTTGTTATCACTTTCATCTTCATCACGTTAGATTATCATTGTGGACGAAGAGGGATAGATTAAAATCACCACCACAGATAATACAAGGTATTTTCCTTTGTAATGTATTATTAAGTTCTTATAGGGTATTACAAATCTCCTTCAGAGTGTCAATCAACTCGTATTGCTGTAAGTTGTTATAAAAATTCACTACGACAAAAATATCCATATTATTAATTTCAATGATAATAATTTGGAAGTTAGGCTTCAATTTAAAGGCAATAACTTTCTGTATTGAAAGTAAATTAGAAATATAGACCGTCAAACCTCCTTTTGCACACCCTGATGGAGATGGAATTGAGGGGGAAAAAGATGTTTTATAACCAATTAGATGAATAGATGTCACAGCCACGCTTCTTTGAAGCAGAGAATGTTAAAAGCCTGAGAGAAGGTAAGCCACTCATCATAATTGACCTTTGATCGTAGGCCGGCTATGTTCCAAAAAACGATCTAAGTGGCGAGCCTCTCCCGGAATTTGCCTCCTGAAGGGGAGGAATAACAGAACCTCCTACTTGAAGTGGAGTAATGGCATCTGTACTAACACTAGGGTTTAAACATACATTGTTATTTGAGCCCGTATGATGTGGCAGGCCACTGTTTCCGGGAATGACTAGGGGGCATGTTACTTCCATGTCTGTAGAGGCAGTGCGGGGTTTCAAATTAGAAATAGAATGAATTGGTGCCCGCTCCTCCACCATTTGGGAGAGACTAGAAGGATTTTCTAAATAAATATGACTCTCACTCTGTCTTTTGTTAGAGCTACACTCGTTACATGCAGAAGGAGTTGATTGTCAGTCCACTGCATCTAGGGGGATAATGCCTCAAACATATTAGCTGTTAAGATTGAGCCATTCCCCACTCCTCTTGGCCTGAGAGTAGGTTTATAGAAAAACCACAGGGGGAAAGCAGTAATGCTTGAACTTTGGTGGAGGAATTCCTCCTTATGCTTTAATATCGATTGAACCATTCGGGCCGTTGAAAGTTGATAACAATTTATTTTATTATTTATTTTAGAAGCTTGTAAAGTGCGCAGCTACCCCCGACGGGGGTGTCCCGGCGCTGAAGACATATAACAGCCAGAGAAGTTCAGTGACGTCCAGGGAGATAGAGAATGGGCTAGATCAGAGAGAAGAGCCAGGTCTTAAGTTTCCTTCGAAACAGAGGCTCTGATGTTAAAAATGTAAGTTCCAATGGTAGTAGATTCCAGAGTCTGGAGGTGGCCATTGCAAAGGCCCTACCTCCCGTACAATGCAATCTCCAGGGATGGTCTTTGCTGAGGCGCCAACCCACCAAACTCTTCGAACCATCAAGATATCTTTACTATGAAGAGGGTTAAAGTTCTTATATTTTGGTCAACCAATCCACCACTGTATCACGAAGTGAAGACCAATATTCGCTTTGTCCCTGTATTAATATTGGAGCCCCAGCTAAAATCAATACGTAAGTGGGCAGGAGGGAGATCTAGTGTGTCTGGATTATGTTATGACAGTTATCTTATTAGAGTTGTCACATCTATCTTGCCCTGATCTACTCATGTCTCCCTTCCTAATAGAATCCCTGCGTTCGATATCATCCGCTACATGTGGAGGGAAGATGGTGGTTTGTGTTTCCCTTGATCTACCATGTATTCGCACCCGATTAGTGGACTCCAGTTCCACCGTATTAGGGGAGATGATTTCCTTTATGCCGTGGCGGGGTGTTATTTTATCCAAAGTATTACTAATTGTCCCTACGACCTCTTTCAGCTGCTCATTTTTTTCCTCCATGCGGCCAAATCTTTCTTCAATGAGAGTATTTATCTGAGTCATCATTGAACTAATCTTCAGAACTAGCATCCCTCTAAGGAAATCTTTAAAGGCAACCTGTGTGCCTGAGGGAAACTCATTGGATGTGGGAATAGGAACTTCTGCTGGAACTCCAGTCAGTTTTGGAATTGAATCTGTTTGTGTTTCTACTTGGCAAGGACTTAGGCACTATGATCCTTACCCCCCTTTATACCCTTCTGTCTAGATCTAGCTACATTTCCTTTGGTTAGTTCAGTTTGATTCCGAGTTTGGGGTCTCGTCCCTGAAGATGAACAATCAGCTATCTCCCTTTCTTGATTCAACTGGGGTAGCGGTTGATTAGCCCGTGGAGAATTAGTACCAGTACACTGGGTGATAGTTTTAGACAAGAAGTGAGTAGTGGATCCGGCTTCCCTTGTCAGTGGAAATAAAGTCTGGTCGAGTGAGAGCCGCCGATCTGTTAGCTGGATCTTGTGCGTGAGAAGTGACTCAGCTCTAATTAAAAAGGCATCTAAGGTGCCTGCTGTACTCTTTCGTTTCTCCATATTTGGTATATGTTCTAGCAGTAATTCCAGCAATAGCAAAGACTAATGGGTTAGAGTTAAAAAAAAACGTTTGGCTCCAAGAAGTATGGAACAAGAGGAGCCTAAAATATAAGTGCAATCTCAAGAGGTAATGCTGTTCTTCTGTTCAAGACCTCTAAATGGAGAGAAGTAGACCAAAGACAATAACTGTGAAAATATGTAACAGGAGGGTGATATTAAAGATGTTACAATGAAAAAAACGGTATCTCCATAGTAGCTTAATAGTATAATTGGACAATGATTGGGAAACACAGGTTACAAATGAGCCAGGGGGCTGCGCTGCGCTGTCAATTGTGGAATAGAATAGTATTAAAGTCAGTGAAGGGCTTACCCACACCTCAAAACAACCAAAGGGGTTGGCCCTGCCCTGTCACTTCCTGGCCCTGATGGGCACGGACGGGCCGACCCTTGGCCCGGGCTTCTCCCGAGCCGCGGAAGCCCTCCATGCAATTTATGACCCGGTGATGGCTGGCTGACGGTGTTTCGCGCTGCTCCTCTCGCTGGACCGCACTGCCTGCTGGGTGATGTAGTGTCCACTTTCTGGAGGAGTGTGGCGGCTTGAGGGATCTCCACAGAAAAGTCCACAGGGAGAAGGAAGGTAGGCAAGGAAAGTTAAAACTGATGACCGAACTGTTGAAGGCGTCCCCCCACAGTCTGCTTCTACTCACATCTGCTCCACTCGCAGCGTTAAAACTCGATCCAGTAGGGGACGCACAATGTCTCTCAAGGCTGCAGTCTAGCTGCAGTCGAGGTCAGAAGAGTGATTTTGCGGCTCCTGCCGTGCACCCTGGGAAATGTAGTCAGTGATTTGTGGGGGCCACCTCCGCGGTATGAGAAACAAATGGTGCTCACGGCTCCGGCCGCACACCTGGGGAAACGTGAAATGAGAGTGAGGCTGTCACCGTGGTCTAGGTGCACCTGAGAAAATGTCAAAGTTTATTTTAGAAACCGTGTCCACGGTGTTGCAAACAAACGGTGCTCATGGCTCTGTCGCGCTCCACCGGTACAAAGGAATTGCAAAAGACCGTGGTCAGGTGATGAAGGGAAATCAACGGCACCAGCCGCGCTCCCCGAGCAGTTTTAGAACAAGGATTATAACCGCATCCACGGGTATGGAGTGTCAAGGGATGAAATCGGCTCCAGCCATGCAGCAGGAGGTGTTCCGGAGCCAGAGACAGAGGCTTCATATGCAGTTCCAAGAAAGTGAAGGGTGCTCGTGGCTCTCGCCGTGCACCGGCATCCAGTATTTTTGAGTCCAATTAGTTGATTTGAAATCAGGTTTGATTAACTCGTAGAGAGGTTTAACCCTTTCTGCTTAGTTTAGAAGGTATGTTCCTCCGAATTTCAGGAAACCTAGAATTGACCGTAAGTTTTTCAGCGTTTTTGGAGGTTGGAGCAGCGCACATTTCTCTAGAAAGTTTGCTGCCAGGCTTTTGCCTTCACTTGAAAGTTTGTATCCTAAGAATAGGACGTTGAGGTGGGCAATTCGTGATTTCTTAAAATTGAATTTGTACCCTTCAGATGGGAAGCCAAGTATTATGGTGTTCACTCTGTTCAAGTGCCTGTCCAAGTCATTGTCTGTAAGATAGATGTCATCGACATAAGATAATGCCTCATCATCATACGTTTGTAGTAACTCTGTTACTCTGGCTGAAAATAACCCTGGACTATTCTTGAATCCTTGGGGGAGATGGCAAAAAGGACGCTGTGTCCCCATGATTGAGAAAGATGTCAAGTTCCTGCTTTCAGGTGCAATGTTTTGACAGAAGAAACCGTTTGAAATATCTAATATGGTTTTATATTTTTTGCGCGCGATGTTATTCATCAGTGCTGCACTGTGTGCATTTTGTACTGCAAAAGTTTAGCAACAAGAGTTTAAGTGTCTGTAGTCCAAAACTGTATTGTCTGGTTTGGAGACAGGAAACAAAGGATTGTTCATGGACGAAGTGCATGTTTCAATCACCCCTTGGTATTCAAGTTGATCTAAGATCTCCCTGACCTGTTTTTTAGCTTCCTGTTTAACAGGATATTGCCTTTGCATTGTTGGTTGAGTTTTTAACTGGATTTTATTGTGAGGGGAATCCTCATCCCATCCCACATGATTTTTATATAATGCTGGTGCCTGGGCAGCAGCCCATTTTCTGGCATAGGTGTATTTTTTTATGAATTGGAATATGATTTGAGAAGGCTGGCATAATAATGTCTTGGCCATGTGGGCACTCCCTGACAAATTGAGGTGGCCAGTCTTTTTCAGCTAGAAGAATGTCATAACCCTTAGAGAGCTTCTCCCAAAACAGTGCTTTTATTTTCCTAGTTATGTCACCCTCCATCTGGAGTGTTACTTCATATAACTTGTGGGGTACACTAACCCTGGTATCTGCAGTTTCAATTTGAATGCATTCACTCAAGTCCACTGTCTCCAGATGATCCTTCAGGATCTTGCGAGCTATGGTAACTTCTGCTGCGCTGTCCAGCATTGTCTGGGCCCACTCCCCGTTTTTGAGTTGTGTCCTCAAGATCCTCGGCATGTCTGATTTTTAGACCTGCTACCTTCTTCTTAGTCATTTGCAGTTTCTTATTTTTTGGATCGTGCTGATCGTCTTTGGACTTCACGTGTTCTTCTTTGTGTTCTGAACGTCCTCTTCTTTCGGATTTCTGTGAGGATGTCTGAAAGGTACAAGAGGAAGGTGTATCAGTATCCTGATATCAATCAGGTTTTCTCAAATTATCCCTATTCCTGAGGTTATACCTCATTTCAGAGGGCTCCTGTTGAGGAGACCTTCCTCTGGACTGAGAACGCTTCTCTTTAGGAAATGTCTCTTTAGTCTTTTCCCACTTCTTTTTAGGGGTAGTGAGATTATTTTTAATAAAGACCTTTTCAGGATTTTAGTTGGGGTTTTACTGGTTTCCCACCCAAACTATCTCTACCTAGTTCTTCATAGGATTTTTCAATAATTCTAGCAATTTCATACGGTTGCTCAGTAATATCAAGTTCTTTCAATTTTTGGCGGATTGCCACGGATGCTGCTTCGCCTTTAATGTTAGCTAATAATATAGCCTAGACCTGTTTGTAATCTTTTAGTAATTTCATACAAAGATTCAAGGCAGGTTCTGGTCAGTATTCATTTTGAATCTGTTTCAGGACGTCTGGAATTACCGCCATAGACGGAACTCCATGTGTTTTTTTGTAGATTGAAGCAAAGACTGTACCCCAAGTGTCACAGTCCTCCACGTGTGGTGCGATCCCCATTGGTAAACAGATTGTTAGAATCCTGTGTTTCTCATGAGGTGTACTATTGGGAAATACTGCCTCTATCTGAGTAATCTTTTGAGCTAACCAAAATGGAATTTGTTCCCGTTTTTCTGGAAATTTACCAATGACTGATTGTATAGTCTGTGGTGTGATTTTGTTTGTGTTCCCCTGGTTAGGGGTGTGTTGTCAAATCCTTATAGCAGGTTGGACTGTTAAAGTCCGCATGACATATTGAACCAATTGTCTATGGATTTTTATTAATTGTTTTAGCTGAGCTAATAGTTCTACATCTGTCATTCTTTCAATGTCAGGATGTGGTGTATAGCTGGCTAGTACCGGCCATGTTGCTCCCGGTCTGCCTAGTGGACCAAGCCCGGTAATGTGATTTTCATGTTATAGGGCGCCTTTAAACCAGAGCTGATGCTCTTGGTAGGTTAATGGAATTTCCACATCCTCAAAAGGAGTGTATTCCACTGGAGGTTCCTCTACTTTGTAGAAGTGGAACTCATGTGTTACTGGATTTGCTTGCAGGTAGACAATTCATGAATAGAATACCTCTGTCTGCCGATATTTGTGTGCCTCTATGACAAAGATTTAATTTAATTTAATTTAATTGCGGGTTTATATAGCGCTAGGAATCGACTCCCAGAGGAGTATCTCCACGCTTCGACCGCTGGGGAACCCGTCCTGGCTCACCCTGAGAGATGGTCCCTGATGGGTATCTCTAAGGTGCGACCAAGCATCCCCGGCGGTCTGGGGGGGCCATTGTGAAGATGAGGCAAGCTGATGCCCAGAGTTGCCGAGTGTGGTCTCTGACTAGAGTAGGCACCGAGGCGAGAATTATCGAGTCCGCTGACCCTGGTCCACGACCCTGCCGTGTCGGGAATCGAACCCTGGTCCCGGGCCGTCCTCTGCTTACGGGTCTGCCGCCTCTAACCAGTGAGCCACACTTCTCCACCTCTCAATGATACGCCATTTTTTTATAAGCTTTATAGTGATGATTTTCCTCACATTTTCCCGGATGATTATAGCATCCACGTCGTCTTCAGTAAACCCTGTGGTGTCGAAACCTGGTCGGGCTGCTGCTGCAGCTCCACCAGCTTCGTTTTCAGTCATTTTGTTGACTGAAAGTTTGCAGAGGAAGTTTCAAGGAAACAAAGATAAGGTGCACAATATTTTGGAACAATATTTTGGAACACTGTATCCTTCAAAGTTGAACAAACCAATAACTAATACATAGGATTTTTTCGTCCTACTCAGTTTTGGAGGATATTTATCCTTTTACCCACTCCAGACGTCTATTGGAGTATTTTACGGGAAAAAGGGGTCTCTGTGAAAAGCACGACTGAGTTACTCTAGTATCCAGCTTTAAATTAGTGCCTTACCAAACATTGGGCACCATGTAGGGTAGTTCCTATATTCCCAATAGGCTCTGCCCATTGGAATAATATATCCTATAGAATTGACGTAGGAATTATGTCGACTAGGTCTCTATCGAATATATTAAACTTAATTGTGAGTGCCAGTTAGCTCAGAGGTCACTAGAAACTTTCTCGAATAAACAAGAAGGGATTAGTTTCTGACAACCGCATAAAACATGAGAACTTTGTTTCCCAAGATAAAACGTATCTTCAGAGTCATGGAAACAATAGACAGATATTTCACTCAGTCAATCGTGCATGCTTCGTTTCACCAGAGGTGCAGAGAACTAGAGAGACGGGCATTTTCAATAAAAAGTACTTATTGAACAGTGTTCTTTCTCATGCAGAAGAAATGAACTGCTACAATCGTAATACTGGCTGTAAAGTATAATGCGTACAGCAAGAAGAGTATTATGAAATAATACTGTAAAAGCATGGTAGGGTTTCTAAGCCATAAAATACATACATAAATAACAATGACTAAAAAGGTACTCAATTGGTGCTTCTAAAATACGCCTACCCCGATGTACCTAACCTAGGTCTAGTACGAGGGAAGAAGTAAGTATGGTGTAGCATAGGTTTAGTATTTTTGTCAAGAATCTATCCAAGATTTCTCTTAGGGTCTAATCAGCTTCGTACCTTGGTTTAGAATGAAGGAGGTCTGGTATCTCTCTCTCAGGACTCGATTTCCCAACACCCTGCAAGGGGAGCTTGGAAACACTGGAGCTGGATTTCTCTGCAAGAGAAAAGACAGCGTCTCTCTCAGTGCGTCTGCTGGAGGGTCGGCTTCCTTCGGGACTTGCTGCAGCGAGCTGTGTTGGGCAAGTAGATAGTCGTACTGCTCCAAACCACCATGTGTTTGCTAGGGCAAGTGTGGGCATATTTGTACCTTGAAGGTGCCGAGTTTGACGTAAGGGTGGACATAATAAAGTCATCATAGACTTACAGTTCTGTGAAAACTCCATGAGTTCTTGGACAAATCAATATTCAAGCAAGGGGAAGTCCCTGACTGCTGAAGGCGAGTTTTCCAAGAAATCGTTGTGGATTTTCGGAACTAGTGGAAGTAGCCATGCCGTATTTGGACTGCATGAGCTATGTCTAAATATGGTTATGATTGCTATGCCTATATAAGGATAGGGTGATTTATACCTATATAAGGGCATGAATCGGGAAAATTACTCTAGGGTCCTAAAATGCTATACAACATAACTGCAAGCCTAAAGGAGGAGTCTGACTGGTAGTTCCATCTGTGTCTGGAGGACCCTGCCCTAGAAATGTGTAGCCAGCAAAATCTCCACTCCTGCTTCCTTCCCTGGCCTGTAAGAGAAGTATTGGTGGTTAAACCAGGGAAGATGTGTTTCTTGTAATAAGCAGACATCACATTTAGAGTCTAAGCATGGAAAGGAGCACCAGCCACTTTACTGGCGCATTAAGGCCACAGACATTCAGGCTTAACATTTCAATCATTTGCCCCCTAGGCAGTGATGAGTGAGGGTCGGCTGGCAATGGATTTCCGTGACAAGTAGGACAGTCGAGCACAAAGTGTAGACGGTTATTCAATGAGTTGATCCCTGAGCAGGGGAGGATGGAGTCATCACCAGAACAACAAAACATACTTGCATCACCCTCTAGAGCATAAAAAAGGGAATAGGTGATGTTACAACATGATCATTTACATCATGGTACGTTACATTGCGGAGAAGTGTGGCTCAATGATTAGAGCGGTAGACCCTGATGCAGAAGTCTAGCCCGGGACCAAGGTTCAATTCCCCGCCTCGGCGGGTCTTGGGCTCAAAATTCCATGGACCTGATAATTCTCGCCTCGGTGCCTATTCCAATCATGGAGTCCCACTCTGCAACTCTGGGCAATAGCTTGCTTAATCTCCACAACGGCCCCCACAACGCTAAGGATGCCTGGCCTCCACCTTGGGGGTGCCCAGGAGTGGACGCCTCACAGGGAAAGCCAGGATGCGTTCCACAGCGGTATTCGTACAAGCACCTTGAGACCCTTGCGGGTGAGTAGTGTGCTATACAAGTATCAATTTACATTTTTTTTATATTTTTATTACAACGCAAGTCGTTACAACGACTTGCACTAGAGGCGCTGAACTTAGGAATAGTATGGTTTACTATTCTAACTCCAGTGTGTGTAACATTAGGGAAGGTGTTGGAATAGTACATCATACTATTCCTTAGTGGAGAGTGCATCCAGCGCAAGTCGTTGTAATGACTTGCTTTGTAATACCCGCAATGTAAATGTATTGCGGTATAACAACCGCATTGTAAAGGTCGTTTGCCTGAAAGCGCTGCTGATCGGGGTCCATGTCGATGGTGAGCAAAGGCCTCAGAATAGGCTGCGGGAAGAAGTCGGGGTCTGCAGCATGTGCTAGCCACGCTTGACATAATGAGCTAAGGCATCTAGGCTCAGGGGCACTTGTGTGAAAGAGGGCATAGCTCCCAGTCCAGTCCTTTATTATTATTATTATTATTATTATTATTAAATTTGTAAGGCGCGGCAGCTACCCAAAAAGGGTTTACCGGTGCCTGAGCAGATCAGAAGAATGTATCGCAGTTTATTAGGTTACTGGGTAAAAAACCAAGTCTTAATGGATTTTCGAAATAGTGTGTATACCGTTTCATTAAGAATGGCTGTGGGAAGTGAGTTCCATAGTGAGGGACTGAGGTATGCAAACGATCTGCCTACCATCCGAGATAATTTGATTCTGGGCACAGAGAATTTCTCTTGAGTGGATGAGCGAAGGCACCAGGCGGGCACATAGGGGCTGACCAGAGACTGCAGATATTGAGGGGCAACTCCGGTTTTCATTTTGAACACGTAGCTCAGGGCTTTAAACTTGATTTGGTTCTCCACCCTGAGCCAATGTAGGTCCCACAGATGACTAGAGACGGCGGGAGCTCTAGGAACTCTGCAGAGTAGTCTTGCCACAGAGTTTTCCACCATCTGCAGACTGCGAGTCACTTCCTTGTTGGATCCGAGGTAGAGAACGTTGCTGGAATCCAGTCTTGAGGTAATAAGAGCCTGGACTACTGTTCTCTGAGTGGACTCAGGCAGCATCCAGATGATCTTTTTTAGGCACTTCAAGATGGTAAAGCAAGTGGCGGTTACCTTCACTGCCTGATGGTGTATAGTGAGTGAGTCATCGATGATGACCCCTAAGTTGCGAACTTGACTAGAGGGCTGGGGGAGTACTCCCATTTCACCGGGCCAGTGTTGTGGGCCCCAGAGATATTTGTTTTTTTCAAGGAGCAGGACCTCCGTTTTCTCTCCGTTGAGCTTAAGGTAGTTATTTTGCATCCATGATGCAATTTTCCCCAGGCCAAGCTGCAGGGGGGATGGCCCGACAGCACTCCCCATGGAGAGAGAAAAAATGATCTGGGAGTCATTAGAGTAGCCCAGCCTCTTCTGCAACATCAGCTAAGGGTCTAACGTATAGGTTGTGAGTAGAGGGCTAAGGATGGAGCCCGAGGTACCCTTTAGGGTGAGGGATGGATGTCGCAGAAGGACATATGGGAAAAGATTTGAAAAGTACAGTTGTCTAGAAATGAAATGAGCCAGTTCAAGGCTGGGCTGCTGATGCCTAGAGATCTTAGCGTTTTTACTAGTATGGCATGGAATACCGTGTCAAATGCCACGCTCAGGTCTAGTAGAATGAGGGCAATCATATCACCAGCGTCCAGATGCCGCCGCAGCCTTTCCATTACCCCCAGTAAAGTTGCTTCAGTAGAAAAACCCGCTCTGAAGCCGGATTGTGATGGGAGAAGGAGCTTATTGGTTTCGACGAAATTCGAGGGATGAAAGTGGATGTGTTTCTCTAAGATTTTGGAAAAAGTCAGTAGTAAGGAGATAGGCTGATAATTGGAGGGTGAATCAGGGTCAGTGTTGGCCTCTTTTAGGAGAGGGATCACCATGTCGTGCTTCCAGTCTTGTGGAACTGTGGCTTCCAGTAGGGAGGTATTTAAAAGGTCCATAATGGCAAGCAGAGATGGTTACTCAAGCTACTTGAGCACAGAGATAGACAGAGGGTCCTTAGGTGATCCAGATTTGACACTATCTAGGAGTCTTGTAAAGGAGGCTGCATTTAGTAGGGGCCAAGTGTCCAGGTTTTTGGAGTGGCCGCAGGACCCCATGTTCTGGCCAGGATGAGTTGAGTCTGCTATGGGTAGTCTAGATACAGTTTGTGGGGAGCTAGCAGGTTGCACAGGAGGGGGGTTGTCACATTGCGAACTCGCAATGTCCAAGTACATTTTTTTCGACTTTCTGGACGAAAAAGGACACAAGGTACTCACATTGTCGTTTATTGATGGGGGGGCCTAGCTAGGGTGACAGAACCAGCGAGCTCCTTTACCATTCCAAAAAGTGTTTTAGAGCAATTCAGGGCATCAGAGATAGTTGTTGAAACATATGCAGTTTCTTGGTCAGATGTGTGCCAATGTATCTGTTGGAACAGAGCTGATATCTCTATATGACCCTCGGTCACTGTGGACTTTCCTGATTTATTCCTCACTGATTAGTTAAAGCACCAGAGGAGTCAGAGGAGTCCAGTGGGCTCCGTAGCCCAGAGGATCACGTGCCATCCTCCTGTGAGACTGCCGGGTTCAGGACTATTTGGGCCTCCTCCAGCATGCGTACTGTATGTGTCATTATACCAGGGAAAAATTATCCCAAAGGCATGTCCCCATTTGTATCTGATCCACTTCTCTGTTAGGAATATGCTAGTTGGTCTGAGCGCCCTACGGCATAGCAACTTGATGGCGGACAGGTCCTGGAACAGCTATACCTTTGTTCCTTCAAATGTGATTGAACTCCGATCTCACATTGCTCCCTGGTGATAGTGATGGGAGAAGGTTAGTATGTCTTGTGGTGTCCCTGGGAACTTGAATGGACAGCACGCCATATGTGTGCTGTCAAAGACAATGTCTTTCTCCACAAGCTGTGGTAGGATATGACTGAATAGATGGATCATATAGCTTTCCAGGTACCCTGAGACAGCTTGGAGAGGGACCTCCTTCATTCTAATTCTTGAGTGCTGCTATCTGTTTTCTAGATCTTCAAGATGATATTGCAGTTCTGCATTTTTGGAGCCTGGCTCTAGCAGTTTGCAGCAGTAAGTGTCCAGCTGCTATTCTCGTGTGTCACCATTTTCTTTCAGATTGGCTACTATTTGTCCTAGGACCCCAAAATCTCTCTTGGTCTCTTTGATATTTCAAGTCACTTCTTGCTTGAGGGAAGCTATTTCGCTCCGTAGTGCACTGATGTAGGTCTATGTCCATGTGATTGGATCCTCCCCCTCTCAAAGGTCCATGTCTGTCACTTTGGGGGAGGTGGGCGAGGCTTTTCACTGTGACTTTTATCTCTTGGTCAGAGACCTGCTGAGCATCTCCTTAAGTGTGTTATCTTTCTTGGTAAAGTGGGTTGTGTGTTAGAGGCCGTCAACTCAAGGCTTTAGTTTGCAGGTCCTGGAGCAGCTGCCATCTTGGGCATGCTCAACAGTCGACAGCACCAAGACTTGCTCTCAGGCAGTATTTGCCACTGCTGTGGACTAGTTCTGCCCTCAGGTATCCTCAATGGGTCCCCTAGAACCATTCGTCATTTTGAGGACCCAGGTGCCAGTTGCAACTCCAGTGTTTTGATTTGGGCAGCGGAGCTCTATGGGTTAGCCGCTAATTGGGCACCATCTTGGAAATACCTCACCCAAGTACCACTTGGAAACATATCCCAGGCCTGCCATTGCAGCCTGAAAGCAATGTTACACTGACTTGTCAACTTGGCATTTAAACCCTCTTGCCAAGCCTTAATATCCCATTTTATTACATATGTCACCCCTGAGGTATGCCCTAGGTAGCCCATAGGGCAAGCTGCTGCGTTATTAAAAGGATGGACATGGACTTTTACGTTTTACATGTCCTGGTAGCGAAAAACTAAACTAAATTACTTTTTCACTACTGTGAGGCTTACCCGTCTTATGGGATAACATTGTTGATTCCTGATTACATTTAATAATGTAATTCCTCAATGGGAGCAAGTAGATATATGATGCTTGATACCTATGAAATTGTATTGATAAGCCCTCTTTAAAGGTAATGTCAGAATTACAATTCTGAAAATTCCACTTTTAGGAAGAGGGCATTTTTCTACCACTATGCCTTTGTGTCTGCAGACTGTCATGGGTCACATGACTCGGTGTAGCTGACAGTTAGACTGTAAATTCCTCCCAGACAGTCACACAATACAGGATTAAGTGTACCGGATTGGGCCATCTGCTGGCAGGATGAGAGGGCAGATCTGAGCACAGCACCACTTACAACTGAATAGCCTGTGTTCTACCTTCACACAACAGGCCTAACAGCCCTGTATTGACACTGCAGCCAGCTTGGAGGCAGGGCAGCTGAGTCAAAGAATTTTACGCACTTTAGAGAACCTTTTCAGAAGCTTCTCCCACTTTCCAGGAGAAGAGCATTAGGAATAAAAATAGTATCTTCACCCCACCTATTCAGTACACTTCTGGACCTGTGGATACTCTGCGAGAAAGGACTGCTGTGCTGTTACAAGGATTTCCACACTGCTTGTCTGCTACTCTGAAGGAGCTGCTGCTTTCTTGTGCTGATCTGCTGCCTGCTGCCCTCTTGCCAGTCGAAGCAGAACTAGACCTGCAACTACATCTAAGTCCATGACCGCATCGTGACTCAAAGGGATGCTGGCCGCCTGAGCTGAGTCTCATGGGCATAAAAGGCTCCCCAACAGCTCCTGAACCTGTCTTTAGCATTTCCCAGACCCCTAAGTGGTACCTCTCAGATCCTGACCTCTTGGAGTGACTCTTGAAATCAAGGTTTAGGGCTTTTTGTGACTATGGACAGGACCGCTCGCACCAGAACTGCTCGCTCTGCAAATCAGCGCTAGCCGCTGCTAGACCGTCTCTTCGCACCTCAGCATCATCAGCCCATGGGGACCACCAGGACGAAGCCCCAGCCCGGCCTTCTCTTCACGCCATGCCGACAACAACCTGCAACACTCTCCAATGCAAACAGGACTCTTGGCTCAACAACTTGAGAAGGTAAATCTTCAGCTGATCTAATCTGAGACTGTATCCTACATGCGCTCCATCACAGTTGGCCTGAACTTTTGACTTTGACGTGGTCCAGCGCTACCAACAATCCCAAGTTGGCGCAGTTTGCTCTTTGGAGCCTTTTCCACTTATATCACAAAAAATTCATAATTTCGGTTCCACTGATCGATTTGGTGTCAAATAATTTACTAAAATGTACTCTATTTTTCTAAATAGGTTTAGGATATTTGGTGTGTTGTGTTTTCCCTTTATTACTGTTTGCTTGCTGTAGAAATACTTCACAAATTGCCTCTATGTTAAGCCTGACTGATTTTTGTGCCAAGCTAACCAGGGTTAAACACAGGTAAATGTAATGACTTTTAGTGGTTCACCCTTCAAAAGAATTGTGGATGCTGCTGACCAGGGCTCACAACCCAGTCAGCCAGTAACCCAATTTCTCAAATCGCACAGCATTATTGTTGTTGTGTAGTTATCCTCTGTTCATGGGTGGAAATCAGACCCAGTGTCATACACTGCCCAACAGAAACATATCCTTTTGAAGTATCTTCCCATTTATCAACATCTGGTGGTTTTGAGCTTCAGAGAGATAAGACCTGCTGAACAGGCTTAAACTGCATGTAGGCGAGGGCCTTTAACAAGGGAGAGGGACTTTAATAGCCGGTATAGCCCAGCTACGAAGGGCTATAAGGCTATTAGAACATCTGCCACTAGAGGGCAGAATGTTCTAATAAAATAAAACAAAGCCTTATGGGAGCATGAGGGGATTGGAATTTCCTCAGGCTCCCTGAAGCCTTTGTTCACAGCCAGAGCTGTGAACAAAGAAACATTGGAATGTTGGAGCTCAAGGCTTATACCAGCCATTATAAGACCGGAGCACTCCATTGTTTTCAAGTGGAGTTCCCAACATTCCAATGTTCTAATAGCCGGTATAGCCTGCTACGGCGGGCTATAAGGCTATACTATATACCTCACCCACTCACCAATGTTTAAATTCATCCAATCAGCCATGTGCAGCAATAATTAGCCTGCTACCCCATGACTCAACGACTCTCATGCTGTGGCTTGCCTAAGGGTCTGATTACAAGTTAGAGGACAGGGTTACTTCCTCACAAAAGTAACGCCTAACCAGTCAGCTAAAATTAGAATTCCATTAAATCATATGGGACTTGTAATTTGGTTAGCAGTATCCTTCACGTGACAGGGTATCTCACCCGCCAAACTCGTAATCAGGCCCTAAGTGTCTTATGCTGCTGAAAAGTTGGTCCAACTGTAGGGGTTCCAGACCTGTAATGTTTGACAGACGAGGACTGTAATTTTGGGTTTTGGGATTTCATATTTACAAGATCTACATTAACTGAGGACTGAATTGGCATTTGAGACCTGAACCCTCTAAAGGCGGTAATATTCCCAAGAGGACTAACTCTGCTGTATATGTCTAATCTGTTGTCCTGCATGTTTTACAGATAGTCTACTGTCTAAGTTCTCAGACGATCACATGAGTTTGACCATTTATAACATCCACCTACTTCTGCATGTGTGCCTATAGCTGCTATTTGACTGTATGTGTGGTCTGTGAGTACTGCATTTCTGCATGCATTGTCTGTGTATCTTTGGGTACCTATGAACTGTTTGTCTGTGCACCCACAAATAATACGCAATCAATGTACACCCATTATAACAAGGAACTTATTCAAATAAATAGCGCAGACATCTGGCTTTGCCATTTTTTAAGTGCAGGTTTTGTCACCCTGTTTATCACAGCTGTGTCCTATTATCCCAGTCTGAGAAGGGTCAACATTGTCTTATTTTCCTAAATTTCAATTGTTGGCCCATGAGCTGAATATGAGACATGTGCATAGGCCCACTGAGAATCAATGGTGGGCTTGGCAAGGCGTGGTAAGCAGTTAAGATAGGTTTGGGTTTTTGATTTAAATGTAAATAGAAAGCATGCAAATGTACACAAAATATGTTTTATTAGGAGTTGTATGCACCGCCTAATCAATCCCAAGACAGTCATAAGAAACAAATCCAGGTGATCAAGGAAGCCGCACAATATTCCATATGATTTAGAATGAATTCAGGAAGAGATGCACCAACCTAAGCATAAGAGAAGACAGATAACATGTTATAGCAAAAGAAAAGTTCACAGATTTATTTCTCTCAGTGGAAATGCTGTTATCATCTTATCACTGTGAGCTGGTGTTCTGGCCAGACTAATTGATTCCTATGAAGGGATCCACATACAGCCTCTTTATGAACAAGGAATGCACTGCACAAATAAGGGCCGTGGAAAGAACCTTGGCTGGAGATGAGGGCACTACCTTTTTGTATGTTCCGTTAGTTCGAGCCCAACATTATTTTAATCTAATATATAGATAGATCACGACTTGGTGATCAAGGAACTCAAACAATTATATGTCAAGACTAATGAACAACGCAATGTGGTTAACAAAAAGAATCAATGCTACTACAAACTAATTAAAAAACTAGAAACGGATAAAAATGTAATCATCCGCCAGGCCGATAAAGGCGGAAATATAGTTATTTGGCCTCGAGATTTGTACGTAGCAGAAGCTGAGAAACAACTATTTGATACCACGTGCTATAGAAAGAGCAATATGCACTTAGAGCATCTTGGCAAGAACAGAGTTCCAAACTCATGGCATGGAGGAGGGCCAAACTACTGACCGATGATGAACACAAATTTTTGAAGAAAGATCATCCAGTGATCCCATCATTTTATTTAATACCTAAAATACACAAGGACGCTACCACACCACCGGGTCGCCCAATAATATCGGCGATAAACAGTTCAACAGAAAATATCTCCCGGTATATTGACTTTTTTCTCCAGGACTGGGCTAAAGGTCTAAAATCCTATGTGCAGGATACTTCTGATTTCATCAGAAAGGTGAACAATACAGTTTGGGATTGTGAATGTTTGCTTATAACGCTTGATGTAACATCATTATATACCTCAATCAAGCATACTGATGGGGTTCGAGCTGTTGAGTTCTATTTAAACAAACGGCCCATGAATTTTTAATAATAGAATGCTGTTATCCATGATACGAATCTGCCTCGAACAAAACTTTTTTCTATTTAACAACCAGCTATACCAGCAGGTCCGAGGGGTCGCCATGTAGTCGGTCTTCTCCCCGAGTCTAGCATGCCTCCATATGGGACTCTGGGAGGAGCATGTCCTAGGCGGTCCCTTGGAAGACACTATGCGGCAACATGTACCATTGTACTTACGGTACATAGATGATTTGTTCCTAATTTGGCGTGGTTCAGTGACAGAAGCGCAGAATTTCATTGGGGAACTCAACAAAAATAATTTGAATCTAGAATTTACTTCTTGCATAAATGAAAAGGCAGTAGTTTTTCTAGATACGGAGGTTTATGTATCAGGTGACAGATTAGCAACCAGAATGCACAGGAAGCCCACAGCAGGTAATACAATTTTACATGCTTCTAGTCAGCACCCCCGTCACCTAATTGACAGCATTCCCTTCGGGGAAATGCTGCGAATCAGGCGAATATGCAGTTCGGAAGCAGAGTGCCATAAAATACAAGATGAAAGTAAAGATCGCTTCTTGGCCCGTGGCTACTCTGTCAGAACAATACAACGCGCTATAAATAGATCTCTTACAATATCTAGGGAGGAAGCCTTGACTATAAAAGAGAAATCTAAAGAAGGGGTTACTGATAAGGACAAACTGAGTGCGCCCAGAGTTATTGTTACTTTTAGCAAACAGCACAAAGAGATTAGACGAATCTTTCACAAAAACTGGAATCTAATAACGGGGGATCCCGTTATTGGCAAGTATGTAGTCAAAAAACCAGACCTCACCTTTAGAAAGTCAATTTCTATGTCAGACAGACTAGTAAACAACTTTTTGGAGAAACCTATCTCTGATACCTGGGGTGCTTTGGGAGGCGGTTTTAAAAGGTGCGCTGTATGCAAAGCCTGTAAAAATGGGTGTAGTAAAACACAGTATACAGTGCCTTTCTCTACCAAACCTGTCCAAATAAAAAAAACCATGCCTTGCAAAACAGATTTTGCTGTATATGTGCTGCAGTGCCCGTGTGAGCTCCGATACATAGGCAGCACTCGCTTGCCTGTGCACAGACGGGTACTGCAGCACATCAGAGCAATAGTGGGTAAAGACCAAACTTACCCGGTGGCACGCCACTTTGAAAAGGCCCACAATAGCGATCCTTCGGGCCTTCTGTATTATGCCATAGACTGTGTCTTGCCCTTAAAAAGAGGAGGGGACAGGGATTCCAAACTCCGCCTCCTTGAAACGAGGTATATTATCGAACTTGATAGTAAGGCCCCTAGGGGCCTGAATGCAAGTGAAGATTTATATACTTGTTTATAAGCACCTGTTAAGAGACTTCACAACAGCTTTAGGATTACCATTGTAACATCTCAGAGATTATAAATCTAATTAAATGTGGCTTCAGGTTCGACAAAAAATAAATGTGTCTGCACATGTGGGAATAGCAACCAGTTTACATCTTGGATGTAGTGCTTATATGCTGCCGTAAATAAGAAGGAACATCTTATACAAATGAACTAAGAACTACTTACCTCCCACTCCATGAAAGTGAAAATGATTAAGATATAATTTTCAAATATATTAAATATAAAAAAGTAAAAAAGAAAGAGAAATTGATTACAGTATTATTTTCACATTTACATTATATATGCACTTTGGTCTTTCTTTTTCCTGGGGTCACGATGAATTTTGGTACTGAGACACAAACTAATCAAAAGTTTCTGTGAAACTTGGCTACAAGACTGTTCTGAACTCATTCTTTAAAATCCAACAGTGGTTTTGTTTATATCTTATATTGACATTTCGTGTACATGAGTTCTAGAATATAGACGGTACTAAGGAATTACACAGGTTAAATAAGTGAACGATATTATGCACTTTACCTGTTTGAATTTGCACAATTTTGTATTTTTGTAAATATGAATTACATAGAGGATCAGTAATATAGACACTATGTCTTTTATTGTAAATAGTATGTGTTAGGAATCGGCCTGAAAGTCCTCTTTCTCCTACCATGTACACAGCACCCATGTGACGGGCCAGGCGGGGTTAAAAGGGTTGTTTTCCCTGTTCCCGGTGCTCGTTATCTTGAATTGTGGTTCCTGGTTCATGCTGGGAGCTGTTTTCGTACTTTGGGATCCTTGCTGCATTCACGAGCTCGTGGCATTCCCCATTTTGCTTGTTGGCTCCTGTTAATCCCTGTAAATCCTTGTTAAACCCAGACCCCCCCCTTCCCCTCCTATTTTCTTGCTTCCCTTGACCTCCTGTTTGGCTTTTTGTATTTGGGTCCCTGAGGTTAGTTGTTTGTTCGTCTTGTCTGTGTTGCGTGTTAGTTATCACTTTTATTGCTTTGGGGTGATTTTTATCCCGGCTGGGATTAAGAGGTGCTGGGGCTCCGGCGCTTCTTGTGGAACTCGGGTGATCCGGCTGGATTGTCCGGTTGTTCCTGTTGTTTGTTTATTGGTCCCGGTGACGCTGACGCTGTTCCGCACTTCCGCCTCTTGTGCAGGCTGTCCACCTCTTTGTGCGGAGGCGGAGTGCCGGTTCGGGCGTTTCCGGGTATTGGAAGAGCGCACAACGGAGCTTGTGTTGTGCTGCGAGTAGATCCCATTCCGACCTGATTTTGGTCTTTGTTCCAGGCGGTATGCTAGGAAATCACTAAGTCCACAGTTAAAAGGAGGTTTTTTTAGTCGTTCTAACGACTTTTTCCTCCTTTTCTATTGTCCCCCATTGGTCTCTGGTTATCTGTGGCACATATCCCTGCCGTCTAGCCCACCCTCCCCCCTTTTGTTCCCGGACCTCTGATTTTGCCCTCCTGCAGTCTGTTTGCTGGAATTGGAATTATATACTCCAGGACGGAGTACTCCACCCGGCGACTATTACGAGTAACAGGGGTAAGGAGGAGTGTTATAGGGTGGTGTGTGGGTGCATGAGGGGAGAAAGAGGGCTTTTGTATTTATATTGCTGATATCTGCTTTTTGTGTGCAGACGGTGTTCCAGACTGTTCCTTGTGATAATGTACGTGGAGTGACGTGGTCCCTGCAGAAGGACCCTTCCCCTAGGAGAGAAGATCTGGGATTCCTTGTCTGTCCTTCCCTTATTCCCCCCCCCTGTCCCTTGCTATTCTGTTGGCTCATGGTACTATATATGGTGTGCGCCACGGAGTGGTAGGGTCAGAGGAACAGGGCTATCTTCGCTCCTGCAGTGCATGGGCATAGCTGGTCAGGAACTAACAGAATAACGAGCCCACGTAATAATTGCACTGCCTGAGCGACGATGGATGAGGACGTGGGGGCTACGGCTGGTACTACTCCCACTTTGCAGGATGTTATGGGTGCCTTGACTGCCCTCCAAAGCCAGATCCATGATTTGCGACAACAGAATGTGGCTATGAAGCAAGAGGTTGGGGCACTACTTAGTAGGGAAAGAGTGCAGCTTAGGACTCCTCAGGCCCAGGTGATACACACAGCCACTTTCCAATACTCTGGTGGACAAGGGCAGGGAGCCAGTGGGGGGGTACCGGTGGCGGTTACTGTGAATACTCCCGTTCCGGTTCCTTTGGCACCGCCTGAAAGGTTTGTAGGGGATAGCGCCAAATTTGGCACATTTATGAACCAATGTCAACTGCACTTTATGTGCAAACCTACTGCTTTTCCTAACGATTCGGCCAAAGTGGCGTTCACAATATCATACTTGGCTGGTACAGCGGCACAGTGGGCTATACCTCTCGTAGACAGGGATGATCCGGTATTAACCAACTATCCTGCATTTAAGGAACGAATGCGTGGTTTGTTTGCAAAGCACGCCTTTATGCAGGCAAGTGACGCAGAACTATTAAAGCTAAGACAAGGGCGCCAGGATTTATTGACATATATTTCCACCTTCAATCGCTTGGTGTCAGAGACACATTGGCCCGAAGACAAGAGGACTTCTTTATTTTATCAGGGACTGTCCGAAGATCTGAAGGACATAGTCTCACAGGTAGTAGACCCCCCTACTGATTGTGCGGCTTTTATTGATCTCGTAGTTAAACTTAACCATCGCCTAGCGGAGAGACGGGGAGAGAAAAGCCGTTATCAGGCGCCAAGGGGAGGGTTTGTGAGGCCCGATCATAAGTCCTTGGGAGCAGGAGAGACAAAGAGTGTGTCTGAACCAATGGAGATATGTGGAGTAAGGGGGCCTTTGTCCGATGAGGAGAAGAAACGAAGGAGAGAGATGGGACTGTGTTTGTACTGTGGCCAGGGTGGGCATTTTGCGAGGGAATGTCCCGTGAAACCCTCTGGAACCTCTTATGGAAAGAGAGTGGCCTGTTTGTATCATGAAGGGAAGGATCAGCAGTACAGGGTACTTGGAGCAGTAGATAGGGCCCCTAGGCACTTCATTATTAATGCTCATCTGGCGTTGCATAGTGGAAGAGTGCCGGTATCGGTTTTGTTGGATTCAGGGGCTACAGGCAATTTCCTTGACATTACGTTGGCTAAGAAATTGAATGTTCCATGTTGTGTAAAAGACCAGCCGGAACCTGTGCGGGTGATTGATGGCACTGAATTGACATCGGGTTCTATTACTAAAAGGACGGTGCCTTTGTGTCTGGTGTGTGAGAATGGGCATTCAGAGATGGTGTGTTTTGACCTCATTGATGCTCCCTCTTTCGGGATGGTCTTGGGCGTGCCATGGCTGCAGGAGCACAATCCCAGGATAGATTGGGTACAAAGGCTAGTGTCTCTTGATTCCTCGTATTGTTTGAAGCACTGCTATAAGGATGCAGGTGAAAAGGAGTTGTCGTTGTCCTGTGCTGCCACTGGCATGGATGCCGTGCCTTTGCAATATCAGGAGTTCAGGGAGGTATTCGATGCAGAAGAGGCGCAGGGTTTGCCCCCACATAGATCATTCGATTGTAAGATCGATCTTATTCCCGGGGCACCTCTTCCCTGTAGTAGGGTGTATGCTCTCTCTGAGCCGGAGGAGTTGCACTTGAAGGTGTATCTTGATGAGATGCTACGTCAGGGGTTTATTCGTCCATCGTGTTCGCCCGTTTCTTCGGCTATCTTTTTTATTCCGAAGAAGGAAGGTACTTTGCGGGCGTGTGTGGACTACCGCACGCTAAATAAGGCCACTGTCAAGAATAAATACCCGCTTCCACTCATCCCTGTGTTACTAGATCAGCTTCGCAGCGCAAGGGTGTTCACCAAGTTGGACTTGCGTGGCGCCTATCATCTTGTGCGTGTGCGAACTGGGGATGAGTGGAAAACTGCTTTTAAAACAAAACATGGTCTTTATGAATACTGTGTGATGCCGTTCGGGCTATGCAATGCGCCGGCGGCATTCCAGTATTTCATAAATGAGGTGTTGCGGGAGTTCCTGGATCGGAGCGTGATTGTGTATCTAGATGATATCCTGATCTTTTCGGAGACAGGGGCCGAGCATCAGCACCATGTGGTCCAGGTTTTGCGCAAGTTGCGGGAGCACCATCTCTATGCGAAACTGGCAAAATGCCAGTTTAGTACTACTCAAGTAGAGTTCCTGGGATTTGTGGTGTCTGCTGGAGGGGTGCGGATGGATCCGCGAAAGATCGAGGCCATTATCACCTGGCCGGTTCCAACGTCTGTAAAACATATACAGGTGTTGTTGGGATTCGCCAATTTCTACAGGCGTTTTATCTCGCATTTCTCTGACATTGTGGCTCCCCTGACGCAGCTGCTACGTAAAGGGGTATCCTTTGAGTGGTCTCCAGAGGCGCAGGGGGCGTTTCGGCGGTTGTTGGGGGCATTTACATCGGCACCCGTGTTGATCCATCCTGATCCGGCTCTACCTTTTTTTGTGGAGACGGACGCGTCATTGTGTGCAGTAGGTGGAGTGCTGTCCCAGAGAGTGGCCGAGACAGGTTGTATGCATCCTATTGCTTACTTCTCTAAGACCCTACTGCCTGCAGAGCGCAATTATACTGTGGCTGAAAGGGAGCTATTAGCAGTTAAGTTGTCTTTTGAGGAATGGAGGCATTATCTGTGGGGGGCACGCCACACCGTTACCATCTATACGGATCATAAAAATCTGGAGTTCTTCCGTTCGGCGCGAGCCTTGACGCCACGCCAAATGCGGTGGGTTCTTTTTTTTAATGAGTTTGATTTCATCATTACGTACAGACCAGCAGCGCAGCAGGTTAAATCTGACGCCCTGTCCCGTATCCATGTGGATCCCAAAGAGCTATGTCAGGAAAAAGAGTGTAGGCCTATGATATCTGAAGATAGGATTGTTGGGGTTGTGGAAAGCGAGGCGTTTACTACATCAGTTAAGTGTCAACTGCGTGAGATGGATCTTACACCATGGTTGTCTCTGCCTCAGGCATCAGTTCAGGATGGATTGTTGTATTATGAGGATCGGTTGTTTGTACCCCCTGTTTTAAGAGATCAGGTCATGGAGTGGTGTCATTCATCTGCCTTGGTGGCACACCCTGGGACCCCTAAGACTAAGGAGATGTGCACAAGATGGTTTTGGTGGGATTCATTGGCCAAGGATGTACAGGGGTATGTTGCGGCTTGTCCGGTATGTGCCATCAGTAAGCCCTCACATGGTAAACCATCGGGTCTGTTGCAACCTCTGGAGGTCCCCCCTTCTCCGTGGCATACCATCAGTATGGATTTTGTGACCGATCTTCCGTCTGTTTCTGGGTTTACTGCTATATTGGTGGTGGTTGACTTGTTTACAAAAATGGCTCATTTTATTCCTCTTCCGAAGATCCCTACAGCCAGGGAGATGGCTTTGGTTTTCATGTCTTCCATTGTGCGAATCCATGGGTTGCCTTCTGCGGTCGTGACAGACTGGGGGGCTCAGTTCGTTTCACATTTTTGGAAGGAATTGTGTTCAGTGTTGCGGGTGGACGTCAGATTGTCATCCGCGTATCATCCACAATCTGACGGACAGACCGAACGCACCAATCAGACCATGGAACAGTACCTTCGGTGTTTAACGACATTACTGGCTTGTGATTGGGTTATGGCTCTTCCGATTGCTGAGTTCGCGTATAACAACAGTCAGCACTCAGCCTTAGGCATGACACCCTTTCACTGTTCATTAGGTTATCATCCCAGGGCGGTGGCAATTCAGCCTACGGGACGTGTGCCAGCCATAGATGATGTTTGTGACCGTCTGGGCAAGATATGGGCGATTGCCCGGGAGCAGTTGTTGACAGCTAAGGCTGCTATGAAGTTGCAGGCGGACAAACATCGTGTCCCTGCACCTGGGTATCAAGTTGGAGACCAGGTATGGTTAGCTACGAAGAACTTGAGGCTTGGGGGATCCCGTAAATTACAACCTAGGTATGCAGGACCGTTCCCGATCATACAGATTATAAATCCCGTGGCCATGAAATTAGATCTGCCCGGAGATTATATGGTTCATCCAGTATTTCATACGTCCCTGTTGAAGCCCTATATACCATCCTCACAGGTCATACCACCTCCTCCCCCTATAATAGTGGACGGACAGAAAGAGTATGAGGTTCGGGCTATCCTGGATTCAGAAAGACGAAAGGGGCGTCTTTTCTATTTGATAGACTGGAAAGGGTATGCCCCCGAGGACCGTACATGGGAGCCGGCTGGGGGAGTGCACTCTCCTCGTCTGATCCGTATGTTCCATTGGCAAAATCCGTTTAAGCCCTGCCCTGTGGGGAGGATCGTTGGGAGGGGGTACTGTTAGGAATCGGCCTGAAAGTCCTCTTTCTCCTACCATGTACACAGCACCCATGTGACGGGCCAGGCGGGGTTAAAAGGGTTGTTTTCCCTGTTCCCGGTGCTCGTTATCTTGAATTGTGGTTCCTGGTTCATGCTGGGAGCTGTTTTCGTACTTTGGGATCCTTGCTGCATTCACGAGCTCGTGGCATTCCCCATTTTGCTTGTTGGCTCCTGTTAATCCCTGTAAATCCTTGTTAAACCCAGACCCCCCCTTTCCCCTCCTATTTTCTTGCTTCCCTTGACCTCCTGTTTGGCTTTTTGTATTTGGGTCCCTGAGGTTAGTTGTTTGTTCGTCTTGTCTGTGTTGCGTGTTAGTTATCACTTTTATTGCTTTGGGGTGATTTTTATCCCGGCTGGGATTAAGAGGTGCTGGGGCTCCGGCGCTTCTTGTGGAACTCGGGTGATCCGGCTGGATTGTCCGGTTGTTCCTGTTGTTTGTTTATTGGTCCCGGTGACGCTGACGCTGTTCCGCACTTCCGCCTCTTGTGCAGGCTGTCCACCTCTTTGTGCGGAGGCGGAGTGCCGGTTCGGGCGTTTCCGGGTATTGGAAGAGCGCACAACGGAGCTTGTGTTGTGCTGCGAGTAGATCCCATTCCGACCTGATTTTGGTCTTTGTTCCAGGCGGTATGCTAGGAAATCACTAACAGCCTGATTCATGTACATGCCGTTTTGCGTGTCCCTAATAGCGAATCATAGCGATTCGCTATTGAGGACACGCAAAACGGCATTCATGTAGGAATTGCTACTTAAATAGCGATTCCTACATGTTCTTTATTTGCGAGTAGCAATTTGCTACTCGCAAATACTCCCCATTCATTCCTATGGGCCACGAGGCCCATAGGAATGAATGGGGATTTGCGAGTAGCAATTTGCTACTCGCAACTAAGATAGCGATTTTAAGGGTGCCAGGGGTGTCCAAAGGACGCCCTGTAGCACCCCTAAAATGCACTTTTGGACAGGTGTTGCGCGCACACATGTCCAAAGGACATGTGTGTGTGCAACATGCAACTTAGAAAAATGCTTTTAAAAGCATTTTTCTGAGTTTTTGCTATTTACCGACAGGTCTGACCTGTCGGTAAATAGCGGCCCCAAAAGTTCAAAATCGCTATTTCTTGATGTTTCATGAATAGCATTTGAGGAATCTCTATTAGAGATTCCTTAAATGCTATTCCTCGCATATTTGCGACTTCTTAAATAGCGATTTTTGCATTTGGTATCATGAATACCAAATGCAAAAATCGCACTCGCAAAGGGCCAGATTCTCAGAATCTGGCCCTTTGCGAGTGCAATTTACCTACATGAATCAGGCTGTAAGTCCACAGTTAAAAGGAGGTTTTTTTAGTCGTTCTAACGACTTTTTCCTCCTTTTCTATTGTCCCCCATTGGTCTCTGGTTACCTGTGGCACATATCCCTGCCGTCTAGCCCACCCTCCCCCCTTTTGTTCCCGGACCTCTGATTTTGCCCTCCTGCAGTCTGTTTGCTGGAATTGGAATTATATACTCCAGGACGGAGTACTCCACCCGGCGACTATTACGAGTAACAGGGGTAAGGAGGAGTGTTATAGGGTGGTGTGTGGGTGCATGAGGGGAGAAAGAGGGCTTTTGTATTTATATTGCTGATATCTGCTTTTTGTGTGCAGATGGTGTTCCAGACTGTTCCTTGTGATAATGTACGTGGAGTGACGTGGTCCCTGCAGAAGGACCCTTCCCCTAGGAGAGAAGATCTGGGATTCCTTGTCTGTCCTTCCCTTATTCCCGCCCCCTGTCCCTTGCTATTCTGTTGGCTCATGGTACTATATATGGTGTGCGCCACGGAGTGGTAGGGTCAGAGGAACGGGGCTATCTTCGCTCCTGCAGTGCATGGGCATAGCTGGTCAGGAACTAACAGTATGTATATATCATGAATTTAAATTATTTATGAGACTGTATATATATATATATTTTTCCTCGCATATTGTATTTTCAGATGTTTGTGCATTTTTTCATATTCTATTTATCTATAGAACATTTAATGTACTATATATGAGTCTTACCTGAACTTGAAATGTGAAAATTATGGCACTGCGCCATTTATTGTTGTAAATAGTGAATTAAACACCACTGTCTAATCATGTATAGAATGGTAGACAACAAGGAGTTAAGGTGGGCGGATTACTTTTACAAAGATCCGCCCTTTTGTGGTTCAGAAATGCCTTAAGTACCCTCTTCGAGATTTAGTAACGTATCATGTGATCAAGCCTCTGGCTAGAGGTGAAACGCGTTTTGCAGGACTGCTTGGGTGTTATTTTTTAATGGAATAAAACACTTATCTTTGCACAAGATCTGGGTCTGGCTTGTTCGTTTTTCCAGTTGGTGCAGTGGAACTGGGATGCTGGTAGCATCGAACGATACAGGACTTCATATATATATATATATATATATATATATATATATATATTCACTGAAAAAACCATAGGTTATAGACCATATATAGTTAGGAATTAGCATTTAAAAAACCTTATTTTACTCACACAAAACCATTGAAATTCCATATATAGTTAGTTGCACTAACTATATATCGCGCACCCGCAATCCACTGCTGATCATGTCACATATTACATCATTCATGACATGGTCAGTGACATCACTGATGACATCACTGATGACATCTCAAATGACATCACTGATGACATCACTGATGACAACATCCAGTGACTGTATGTTTCTGTAAAGTTAAAATATGTCTTACATATTGAAGAATGAGTGGATGTATAAGTGTCTGGATGAAGGATTTAGTAGGTGCGTGACTGACTGTATGAGTGAGTGATTAAATGTGTCTCACTGAATGCATGGGTTAGTGACTAAACTGTCTTAATTTGTGCATCATTATGTCTGTTGTGATGTAAACTGCTGCATGTGTTGATCATTAGCTATACGAGAGGCTATATGTGTTATTAATTGGTTGCCCAAGTATTTCTATGGGAGATTGAGTTTGTGTGGGGGTGGCTGGAAGGTGTGTGACTCTATGCATAGATGTGTGAGCAGTTTATTCACTAGGTGTATGAGTTCAAGACTGCATGTGGAAACAGCTACATGGGCAGTTGACTGTGTGCATGAGTGTATTGATGAGTGAATGGATATCTCAATGCTACATGTCATAGTAAGTACATATGTTAAACACAGTACATGTGAGAGTTGGCATATATAAATAACTGTGCATGAGAGCCACTGAATGAGTGAGTGGTTGTATCGATCATTGTGAACTTGTATCAGGGACTGTATAAGAGAGTAAATATGTGTTAGTATATGTTTCAATAAGTAAGGTGTGTTTAACTGTATAGTTGAAGAAATGGAGGTGAGATTGTTTCTTTGCATGACTGACTGGGTGTGTGAGTAACTCCATGGATGAGTGGCAGTGTGTGAGTGTCTGTATACACTGAGTGTATCTAAGGTTATATTAGAGTCTGAAGAGGTTTATCGTATTAGCACAAGAATGATGTCAAATGAGATGTCATCAGTGATGTCATCAGTGATGTCATTTGAGATGTCATCAGTGATGTCATCAGTGATGTCACTGACCATGTCATGAATGATGTAATATGTGACATGATCAGCAGTGGATTGCGGGTGCGCGATATATAGTTAGTGCAACTAACTATATATGGAATTTCAATGGTTTTGTGTGAGTAAAATAAGGTTTTTTAAATGCTAATTCCTAACTATATATGGTCTATAACCTATGGTTTTTTCAGTGAATTTCAATGGTTTTTTAATAGCAAATATCATAAGCTGTCGAATGTCAAATACGTGGTAAGTAAAAACATTTTCGTGTTTATGCACACTGATCTGCTTTGAATGCTGCCCCCCACCCCTCATTTCTATTAGGAGTACTCTCTCTTTGCAGATAGTGAAGGGTAGTGGGAGAGGTGTGGCGCTGCGGCCAGGGCGACTGACGTTGGAATCTGGGGACCAGGGTTCGATCCCCGGCTCCGGCGGCAGGTTAGCCCAGCACCATGTGACTCTGGGCAATAGCTCGCTTAATCTTCCCGACGGCCCCCCAGCGCCTAGAGACCCTTACGGGTGATTGTGCGCTTTACAAATGTGGACTTTTAGTTAACGCAGGCCTTTGCCCCCGTTGCCCCCGTTGTAATCCGTCGTGCCTGCTTCTCTCTCCATTTGATTGATTGTTCTCTTTGGTTCATTCTCTATTTACAAACAAGCACAGAGTCGCAATACTCTGTTTAGTCTTTGCAGATAGCGAAAAATCGTGTAAAAAAACAAAAGGAATCGAGCAAAATCAGTAGGCCACTAATGGGATCTCTTTTTGACCTCCCTAAAATAGAAACATTAGGAACAACCTGTTGATAATACCAATGTGTATGTACATAAGCGGCGTTCATTTGTGTTCACAGTACCCCTTGTTGATTGTTTGAATCGAGCATTGAATTGTTCGAAGTTGATTCTCTTAAGAATCTTCTCTGCCTGCAAACGAGGAAGAATAGGAATATTCTCTCTCCCTTTGCAGATAGTGAAGGGTAGGTAACGCAAACCTTTAACACGTCGTGCCTATTTCGTTCCTCATTGATTGATTGTTTCCCCAAACATTGACTGTTTGGGAATTGGTTCTTTTTGGAGGTATTCCCTGTTTGCAAATATACGTAGGAAAATCTTTGCAAATAGTGAAAGGGTACGTAATGCGGACCTTTCTCCCCCGTTGTAATCTGTCATGCCTATCTACTCCCCACTGATTGATGCACCTGTTTCACCCGGACCATTTACTAGAGATACGTCATCTGGCCCGACCACAGAGCACCCCTAGTGAAAAGGACATATGCAATAATAACGAAGTGATCACTGTATCCTGTTAACAGAAACTTTAGCATGAAACAACCTGGAAAGAAAAGAATAGCAAAACGAAAATCAGTAGGCCACTGATGAACATGAACTTTTATTAAACAACGAACAAAGAAACGATAACATAACGTAATGATAAAACCTATTAATGTCCTAGAAACAAGAAAACGTTAAAATATGCCAGTGGTGAGAGACCAGAAAAACAGTAAGAGAAACCAAATCACCCCTCGCTGTCCCACCGCCTGCCACGCCAAAAAAATCGATAGACTAGGGAAAATGCAAGTCAGTAGATTATCCGCCCCCACTCTGGAAACTTCCAAGGTGGGGCAGGGTTGCGGCTACGCCCAGCCGGGAGCAGCCCATATAAGGCGGGTCCTGCTGCCACGCCTCAGCCAGGAGATCCTAACGTAGGGTGTAGCCGGAGGAGAGGCCGAGGCCAGCGGGACCCGGCCAGGGGATTGCCTTTACAACGCTGAACAGTTGCAGGGGGGGGAATGTCTCCTCGACCCTCCCCTCTCTCTCCCAGTCCGGCCGCGGTGGCTCTTGAGAGTTGCAGGTAGTCCCACCACATGCTCTTCCGGTCCGGCCACCAACGGTCGGGGGGCCGAGGCCGACGGGATCCGGCTGCAGCCGATAAACCAAGAAACCCGTTCATGGGGCCAGAGCCAGGGGCGTCCGGCCGACATCTACCGGAAGCCCGGCCCGAAGACGGACGGGACACTTCTTCTTTCTTGAATAATGGCTGCGACAACACTGGGGGGGGATGTCTTGCACATGCCTCCGACCCCCCCCCCTCGTCCTCATCGCCTGGTCCGGCCATAACAAATCTCAAGCGAGACGCCGTGGGGTGCACTGGGAGGGAGAGACGGTGCGAACAGGCCTCTCCCGCCTCCCCAGGTGGAGGCTTCCCAGCTGCACCCTCAGCGCTCCAGGCGCCCGGAAAAGGGTTCTTCCACTGTGGCCATGCTGCAACGTCTCGCCCGGCAGGGTGGAGCCCGTCCGCTCATTTGACCCCGCGATCGCCAGTAGCTACCGAACTCTCAAAATGGCGGTCGACCTGGCAAGAGCGGGCCCAGCATAAAGAAATGGCCCGGTCACTGGTTGACTCCACCACCGTAGTCCTCCACGACCTTGAAGATTCTAGAGGAGCCGCGGGAGTCTCCGACCCCCGATGGGGAATGACTGCCATGATCGCCCGTGGAGTGACGAAACTGTATCCGCGGGACGTCGGCGCTCCCATGCTGGCGCCAGCCTCACTTTGAATTACTAGAATCCTGCAGACCTCAGTTCCGGTGAAAGCACAGTGTGACCCGGTAGGAAAAATTGTTGCAGCCCCTCCCCTTTTTGACTGATAGTTCAAACCACCGATCCTTTCCTTTGCCCTTTTAACGGAACTTTGGACTGCCTCCCCCTCTTTTACATTTTCTAGAGAAAACAAAACATTAACCACTACATTAGCATAGCAGTTGACACCAGAACTGTTTTCAAATTGAAAACCAACAACATCTTCAACAGAATCCTTTTTGTTTCTGCTGTGACCCTGCTACAGCACAGGCATTGTCCCCAGCAGTAATTCTGCAATGCCGGTAAGTATGGCTGTGGTGCCTACTGGACTCACTCACCCCCGCGGCGCCCCACGCCGTTATTTGCTGGGCGGCAACTTACTAGACATCACCTTCGTGACATCCAGATTTCTGCTGCCTTGGAACTATTCGCACAACAGACCGCTACTGACAATCCACCCCCCGGAACGCCCCACGCCGGATACCCAAATCAGTGCGGCACCCAGGCAACATCTTCTGAATTTTCATAATTTGAAAGAACTAGTAACATGTCCTCATCAGGAGTTTCCTCATGAAAAGTCTGCAATGATGATTCTTGTAACTCTATGGTCTCCAAACATTCGATAAATTCGCCATCAAGAGATTGATCAAAAAAATCATTCAAGTCATCTCCTCCTTGTGAGAATATTTCATTATTGGTGCTGTCAATTTCAATAAATGTATTGGATAATTCAAAAGAAATTGCCACGGTCTCTTCGTTGTTTAAATGTTTTTACTGTTTTTGTTTTGTTGTATATATTTATATGTTATTAAAGTTTTATATTCCTACTACTTTGTTGGAGTGCTATATATTTTTAATGTGACACATAATTGTAAAAACTTTGATGTACAAAGAGTCATTCCTGGAATCTTCCGCTTCAGGCTCGGTCCCCTCCCCAATCACAATACAGGATGGTTTTCAGATAGTAGGAACACGTGTGGTGTGACGGATCTCATCGGGTGTGGGCCTTGATCTACTATAACTCCTTTGAAGAGGGGTGATTCTTTACAGCTTGGGCCATAAACTACATCTGCAGGGCTAGGTGATAGCCTGGACAATCGGACACAGAGGAAGAGGAGTGTCAGAGGGTGCGGTAGTGAATAGGGCGAAAGGGAGGTGTCGGGCGGGCACAGAGTGTGATTTTCAGGGAAGAGCAGCGCAGATGGGGGGAGGTTTATTGCCGATGCATAAGACAGAGAGCGGGGGTGACCAGTGCCTGGGGAAGATGCTTGCGAGGGTGGGGAGCCATGCTACGAATCGACAGCGTGCAGAGAGTGGGTCTGGTCAAGGCATCTAAAATGGCTGCCGTGCACGACAAAAGTGTGGCATTTCAAAAAAGGCAAGATGGCGCAGACAATGTTTTTCAACACTTCCTCATTTCCTTCGAATCGAACGTTAACAGACGTTGGTGCATATTACCAAAGTTAAGCGATATTTATCGCTAACGATGCTTACCAACGAATTTTTTACCGCTAAGCATCGTCAGAAATTATCGAAGATAAACCTTGCTATTATCAAGGTTTATCGCAAATGCGATAATAAACGGCCGCAATGCATGAATATCGCTAAAAAGTCCGCGATATTCATGCATTACCGAGCTAATGCTCTTAGCCATGTTATCCACCTCCCATTGGATAACATGGCTAAGAACTGCTCAGGGCAGGTGTTACTTTTTGGAGATATTCGCGCTTAGCGCGAATATCTCCAAAAGTTGGTAATAGGAGATAGATATCTTGCATGTTGTAATGCAAATTATTGTGGTATATGGAACTCATACCATAATCTCTCAGCAAAGCAGAAACTGATCCTTTTGGGACCGCCTAAAAAGGCCTAGGGGGTGAGGGGTACTCTACTTTGCCCCCTTTTCACGTTCCGAACTATTTTATTTTACTCTCTTCTGTAATTACACAAAATAGCAGCGATAAGATGCATCGGAGACACACTGTGAGAGAAAGGAGGCCGGAGATGAAGAAGAGATGTCAAATACACATTGGAGATAATATAGTGGCAGAAGGGAAGTAAATATGAGTAAACTTACCATGTAACATAAAAATGTTGCACTCTATACTATAAGTCTCATTTTATACTACAATCACTTCGCTACAACCTCATAAATTAAAAATAAAAATGAATAATGTCTCAAACAATTTTTGATTTCTAAATATAAATTTATTCTTCAGAATTTTCTAAATTTGAAAGAACTAGTAACATGTCCTCATCAGCAATTTCCTCATGAAAAGTCTGCAATGATGATTCTTGTAACTCTATGGTCTCCAAACATTCGATAAATTCGCCATCAACAGATTGATCAAAAAAATCATTCAAGTCATCTCCTCCTTGTGACAATATTTCATTATTGGTGCTCTCAATTTCAATCAATGTAGTGGAATCATTCAAGTCATCTCCTTGTGACAATATTTCATTATTGGTGCTGTCCATTTCAATCAATCTAATGGAATCATACAAGTCATCTCCTCCTTGTGACAATATTTCATTATTGGTGCTCTCAATTTCAATCAATGTAGTGGACAATTCAAAAGAAATTGCCACAGTCTCTTCATTGTGAGCCATTTTATTTTGAAATTGCTTGCTGTAAATTGCAGAAAAAAATAATCACTTTCATTTATCGTTTTTAGTAATACATAATATAAAACTAACTTTATCAAGTATTTAGTATAACAGAAGGACTGCAAATAAATAACAGAACACATTTTTCAAATTATCTTCAAGTGTACAACATAGTTCCCCTTACAAAGAAATTGCCACGGTCTCTTCATTGTGAGCCATTTATTTTGAAATTGCTTGCTGTAAATTGCAGAAAAAAATAATCACTTTCATTTATCGTTTTTAGTAATACATAATATAAAACTAACTTTATCAAGTATTTAGTATAACAGAAGGACTGCAAATAAATAACAGAAAACATTTTTCAAATTATCTTCAAGTGTACAACATAGTTCCCCTTACAAATTAACAACTCACCTTTTTAAAAGTAGGAGAAGTGTTAGTACCGTGTAAATCAAACACCAGAAATTCACCACCAAAAATTCCTCACAAATGTACCTCAGACAGTAGTATCACAAAATGGCTGTGGTTTCCTCTCATTTGACATATATACATAACCAATTAACTTTCATCACACACAAATACAAAACCAAAGTAACATTTTAATTGGTTCTAAATTTCAACACTTTCAAATGTGTTTTCCCCATGCAATTTTCCATAGGACATTTACATACGTCTACAGCCTGAATGGCTGAACGGAATTACACCAAACTTGGCAAAATGGTACATCAAACCTAAGAGGTCAGGAAGGATCTACTATGCCCCCTTATGGTCATTTCCCCCTTCGCTTTGGCCTCCTCTTGTCTCTCAATCCTACCGAGAGACAAGATGGCGGCCGCTACGGACTGTTTGGAATGTTGACAGACGCCGGAGAACCAATCAGCTTCGCAAAGCTCCGTAACGCGAAAAGTACGCGAAGCGGAGTGCTGTTACAGATATATATCTTTTTTTGAACGTTAATTTCTCAAAATCCGCTGGAGCACATATATTGAGACCTAGCAAAGGCACATCGGGCTACCAGTCCCTAATATTTTGCCAAGTTTCGTGCAAATCCATTCAGCCGTTCGATTATTATTATTATTTTTTTTTTTTGCCCCGCGGGGCCCTTTTAAAACCTCCACATCAAACCTAGGGGGTCAGCGAGGATCTACTATGCCCCCTTATGGTCATTTGCCCCTTCGCTTTGGCCTCCTCTTGTCTCTCGATCCTACCGAGAGACAAGATGGCGGCCGCTACGGACTGTTTGGAATGTTTACAGACGCCGGAGAACCAATCAGCTTCGCTTCACAAAGCTCCGTTGCGCGAAAAGTACGCGAACTGGAGCGCTGCCCGGTCCGCTGTTACAGATATATATCTTTTTTTGAACGTTAATTTCTCAAAATCCACTGAAGCACATATATTGAGACCTACAAAAGGCACATCGGGCTACCAGTCCCTACAATTTTCCCAAGTTTCGTGCAAATCCATTCAGCCCTTCGAGCTAAAAGTGAGGCCAACCGCCCTATGGAAAACTCAATGTTAAAAACACGTTTTGGGACCCCCCTTTTTTCTCGGCCCCCCCTTGACGAACCCCCCCCCCAAATTTTCAAGGGCTGCTCAGAAACAAAATGTGCCATTTTCTTGAAAATTTCAGCCAATTCCGTCCACAAACGCCAAAGTTATTAGACATAGAATTTTCAAAAATCCCATAGAGAAAAAATCCTAACTATATATACCTACTGGCGACCGCCAGTAGGTAATATATATAATTTATATATATATCTATTTCTATATATATCTATATATATATAGATATATATATATATATATATATATATCTATATATATATGTATTCAAAGCTCCAGAAAATAAGAACCAGCACTCGCGGGGGGTTTAAATCCGAGTAGGATTAATTAGGCACAAAAAAAGAATGTACAAACGCGTTTCAGCGGTACGCCTTCGTCAGTGTAAGGCGGCCGCCATGACGCCTCCCATTATAAACAAACAACAACATCATCAAATCTCGTGGGAATCTGTCCCTATGGGGCGCCATCTTGATGTCAGGCAAAGCGAGTGTTTACAAGTAATAACAAATAAAGCAAATAAGCATCATGTGTACAGAAATACATATATATCGTGTATATCGTGTACTCTGGCAACTAGAAATAGAAACACACTTAATCTATACCTAAATTCATTGACCGGTGACCTCAGACCCCACTACTGGTAGTTGTACTCAAAAAAATGATATAAACAATATTTACAGGTATACTCTCAGTTCCTCCCCCATATTCAGTCCCAGAGGTATTTTCGTTGCCAGATCAATAATGTAGCGAGACTCTAATCTTCTTAGGCGTTTCTCTCCATCCCCGCCTCTTGAATCTCGAGCTACATGATCTATGTCATGTTATGTTATGTTAAGATACATTTATCAAGCGCACTTCCACCATAGGCTTCATGGCGCCATTCATACACTAGCAGCTGCAGAGAACCAATTTAGCAGGATTGCACAAAGAAGCTGTGGGCTTCCTGTACAGTGATATCTGTAACCTGCCATCTGCTATGACGACCCTGACATCCAAATAATTGACCACAGTATCGCTGATTTCACCAGAAAATCTAAGATTCAGATTATTGCTATTGAGGTGTCTGATATATTCTTCAACTGACTCCCTACTGCCTCGCCAGACAAGAAAGTGGTCATCAATATATTGTCTCCAAATAATGGTTTTGTCAAGCCAATGGTCGCAGGAGTCCGACCATGCCGCCCGCTTCTCCCACCAGCCGACGAACAAGTTCGCGTAGCTGGGGGCGAAGCAGGCTTCCATGGCCGTCCCCCGTTTCTGTCGGTAGATCTGATCCTGAAAAATAAAATTATTATTAAACTGGCAGAAATGTAAAAAGTCAATCAACATCTCACTGTGATCTCTGTACTTAGATGGCCTTTTTTGCAAAATCTGACAGATCGTATCAATGCCTTGTTCATGTGAGATACTTGTATATAGGCTGGCTATATCTAAGGTCACCATAAGGAAGTCAGGTTCCCATGGACTTCCTTCCACGTATCGCAGAAAATCTTTTGTGTCTCTGGTATAGAAAGGCAATTCTTCGATGAAAGGAAAGAGATAAAAGTCAATAAACCTCGACATGTTCCCTAAAAGACCACCAATTGAGGAAATTATTGGACGTCCTGGCAGTTTCTCTGTGTCTTTGTGCACCTTTGACAGGTGATAGAAGGTGTGTATTCTTGGATTTTGAACTTGCAAAAATGTGTATTCCTCCACAGACAGCATGCCATTGTTGTGCCATTTAAGAGTCAGTGCTTCATACTGTGTAATACTCTCCAAGTAATCCTTCATGGTAATAGACACATAGTTGTCCCGGTTGCTGAGTTGAAAAAGGGCTTCATTGCAGTAGCTATTGCGTGTTTGTAAGACTACATTTCCGCCCTAATCAGAGGGTTTTATTACTATGCTCTTGTCGACTTCTAGATCTCTTAATGCTTTCCTTTGGTTGTATGTGAGATTCCACATGGGTTTATTGTCACTTCCTGTGTTCTCCCTAGGTTTCCGGAGATCCAACATCACTTTCTCATGGAAAACATCGATTGTGTCCAGAGATGTTTGTGGGACAAATTTAGAAACTGGTTTGATTGGACTTGCCTCTCTTTTCTGAGAGGTACTGGAACTTGGTCTAGAATTAGTCATATCAGATTCATCTGTATTGGCTGTGGAACTGTCCACGTTGAGATCTTCGAGAAAAAAGCAGGAGTCATCACTGATAGTGAAAATTTGTGATCCTCAGAGTGGGCTGGAGGAGGAGGATAGAGACAAGATCTCAAAAATGTTCCTGGATCATTTTGAAAAAATCTATTCAACGGAATACCAGGTAGAGGATGTAATGATCCAGGATTATTTTACAGATATAGAAATCCCCAAAATCTCCGCAAACCGGGTAAACCTAATCAGTCTTGAAATAAATACCCCCGAAATACAAGATTGTATAAAGGTAACCTCAGGGGGAAAAGCTTCCGGCCAGGACGGATTTCCAATCGAGTTTTATAAGGTCTTTTTTAAAGAATTAGCAATTCCCTTGAAATTATGAATTATGTTAGGCTAGGTGGGTACGTCCCTGCTGAGTTTAAGGAATCTACAATTATTTGTTTCATCAAAAAAGATAAAAATCAATATGATGTTAATTCATATAGGCCGATTAGCCTATTAAATTCGGATTATAAAATCTTTTTTTAAAATATGGACTGAGAGATTTGTCCTCGCTGCCCAGGAGGTCATTTACCAAGACCAGTCCGGGTTTATTGCAGGACGCTATATGACAGCAAACACCGAGTTCTTAATCCAGGCATTGGACTATTTTAATGTTAATTTAACCCCAGCCTGTATATTGATGATGGACGCAGAAAAAGCGCTTGACTTGGTGAATTGGCCAGCACTATTCTACTCTCTCGGTCAATTTGGTTTTCCAGCCTCAATTATTAAGATGCTTCATAACATCTATGAGCGAGCTTCTGCCCAAGTAATAATCAACGCTAAACAAGCTGGTAAGATCAGGGTAAACAGGGGCACAAGGCAGGGCTGCCCGTTGTCCCAGTTGCTCTTTACTTTCTTTATTGAACCTTTAGTAGTTAAGATTAGGGACAACGTGGCTATTCAGCCCCCTATCATCGGTATGTCTAAATTAAAGTTGTTTGCCGAGGATATTATTTTATATTTATTACCCATAAAAGAAAATATTGAAAATCTAATGAGAGAGTTTAATAATTATGAAAAGATAGGGGGGTTATAAAGTAAATCCCAAAAAAACTGAGGTCCTTGCATTAAACTCTGATCTTCATTTTCACCCTGTCGATCTGCAGGCCCAAGCTGCAAGAAGCGACCCAATCAGATACCTGGGCATATATGTGACCACCGAATACGATATGGTTTATTCTATGAATGATATCAGAATGAAGAACAAAATTCGGAACCTTTTAGATCAATGGCTTCTTCTTCCATTATCAATTATAGGTAGGGTGTCATTGATTAAGATGTCGGTACTGCCTTTGCTCATATTTTTGTTTAGTAACGTGCCCATTAAAATTAATTTAGATTTTTTTAAAGAACTCGAAACAATGCTGAGAGGTTTTATATGGGGCAGCAAAGCTTCAAGAGTTAAACTTCCAGTATTACAACTCCCAGCTTAACAAGGAGGTTCAGCCCTACTCCATTTAAGGACCTATTATGAAGCCGCATTTTTCGACATATTGGCAGGATTATTGAGGAGTAATCAAACAAGAGATAATTTTTTTCTTACAAGAATGTTACAAGAGGTAGGTTCTCAAATTCCAGTTTTTTTTAAAATAGCAAAGCTCCCAAAGAGGTCAAGATATAAAACATTAAGAGAATACGCCTCAAGAATGTCGTTCCTTTTCAGAAAACATGGTACTGATGGTTCTCATTATCTAAGTTTATTAGAATGTACTGAAATAGGCCTCCCACTAAGTTTCAATCATATTAAAACCTGGGAACTTTGTGGGTTCCGAGAGTTAAGACATATGGTAGTCCAAAACAGGGTAATCAGTTGGCAGGAGGTAGCCGCTAGAATAAATGGTCCATTGCGACCGACCCTTTTTAAATATATGCAGATCTTCTATTTTATTAGAAAAGAGATAAGTGGCCTGTGTAATCCCGCTAATATTATACTACCAGCTCTGTATGGTGGAATGAGCAAAGGTATCGGATATTGGTATAAGATGCTTCATTGGTCAAATCAAAACGTATTAGTAGATAGACATCTTGAGAAAATAAATCTCGCTACACAATGTAACTTTTCCACAAAGGATTGGGAGGTCATTTGTCAGTTGGGGAATAGATCTTTGCGTGCTGCCAACTATAAAAGGATGTCTTTTCTTTCTCGCTGGTTAGCGTTTTATACACCGGAGGCTTTGGAAAGGATGTTTCCGGGAGCTGAGAATAAATGTTTTCAGATGTATGGCTAGTAGTCAGGGAGGATGGCATCACATTTTTTTTACTTGCCCTCAGCTAGAAACTTTTTGGAAGGGAATATTTGCTGATATCGAACAGGCTATTGGGAAATCTCTTCTACCTACAGCAGAAGTAGCCCTATTCGGTATATGCAAAGATAGGAGCGGGCTTAATAAAGCAGAAGAAGTATTTATATTCATATCTTGTGCAGTTGTTCGTTCCTTAATACTTCAAAACTGGAAGTCCAGCGAGATTCCATCACACTTAAAATGGTTCAACAAAATGAGGAGAACATGTTTTTTTGAAAAGGCTTATGCTGGTAGAGTGGGAGCCATTGGGAGATTTGAGAGGAACTGGAAATATTTTGAGACTCTAGAAATAATTAAGGGAGGATGATTCGTGAAGAAAATTGAGAGCAGATGATTTTTTTAATAGCCTTTTTTATCTGTGAAACTGATGGTTTTGTCTATTGTTCATTTTTTTCCAGGACATTTGCACTTACTAGCACTCTTTTCTTATATCAGATTGCACTATGCACTTTTTAAGATAGTACTTTTCTGTACTTCTGGCACTCTTGCACTAGCACTTTATTGCAGTTTTGCACGTTTTTGCAGATGCACTTTATAAATTGCATATTTTGTACATAATGTCCTGGAGATTTAATCGATGCAGTAGGCTGATTTTTTCTATCTCGATGAACCTCCCTTTTATCTTTGTATATCGTTTTTAACTTTTTATCTCTTGTTTGTTATTTAAGAAATTTATTGGAAATGTGTGATTATTGAAATTTAAAGTATAACATGCTGTGTACCTTTGGTTTACCTTTTGCTCTTATCAATAAAAAAAAAAAAAAAGAGATCTTCGAGGATCGCTAGTAGATCCAATTGGTGATCATCAATAAGGCTACTCCCTGATGGTTGGGGGGTGCTGTGTGGGCCAGTGCCTTTTAGTTTAAAGATGTCTTTGCGAGTTTGTACAAATTCGAAGTTACTTGTTGGGCAAAAGGTTAGCCCCGGGTGTAGGACTGATTTCTACGAGGGTGTCAATATTCTGGGGGTCAAGTTGATAACTGTTAGGTTTTCAGCATTGATAGCCTGTGTAGTCGGCATTATTTGTAGTGAGTGATTTTCTTCGGTTTGCTGTAGGTGCCTGCCCCTCTTTTTGGGCGCGTGCCCCCCACCTCTCCTGGTGCGTCTGTGGCTGGTTCGGGCGGTCTTCCCTTGCCTCCTCTTAACCACGACTGCCTGATGAGGTCGAATTCCTCGTGAAAATGGGGAGGAGTTGGTCCACTCACACCTGCCGCTCCTCCTGTTTCTCCCTCCGATTGTTCTGCTCCTGAGACCTCGGATTATGAGGTGTCTTGGGATACTGTTTGCTGTTGTAATCTGTTCCTCCTCAGATCTCTCCTCGGGGCATCGTATTTACTAGCAAATGTTAGAATTCCATCTTGCTCGTAGTCTCTTGTGTCCCTCTCAAATTTTTGTTGTTTGCGTTGTCTAATTTTGCCCTCGTAAACTTCCAATCTTTTTTTCATTTGCGCTCGCAACGCATCATGCTCACTTTTCTCCCCTTCTTCTGCGATCTTTGTCTCAAATTCGCTAATATTTTCCTGTCTGTCAGACCAGGCGAATTTGACCAGAATTACCATCATTCCTTTAGATGAGGCTGTGGTATATTCAGCCCACTCGTCCAAAAGTTTGGGATTCGGACTCTCATAGGCTGGGATGGTATACATTCTAAGTCCCCGGGGCACCCTGTCTACATCGATGTAATGTTGGAGTGAGGTGGCCTCCCACCACTTCCTGGTTTCCTGTTTATATAGCCTTTCTAATTGTTGATATTTGGCTTTGAGACCTTGCTGGGGTTGGCTTTGAGTCACTGTATCACCTACAGGACGAGATCCGGGTCTCGTCTTGAAAATATCAGAGGCTGCGTCACGGCAGTCCGCCTCGCTGTACATAGGATTCATTAGATAGTTGGAAATGCCAAGTGCACTGCCCCCCTCGCTATGCTCATAGATGCAGGGGTAAGGTTTAAGCAGTGTCCCCGTTGGGAGAGAAAGTCATAAGTTCTTACCGCATGCCTCACGTGGTTTTCTATTGTCTGCTCCTCAATCGGCTCTCAAATGGGGCTGCTGTCCTTGCTGCTCTGAGTGGTGCACCGGTACTCCTCAAGTGTTCCACGCTCCAGGGTTCTGCCATAGACACTGTGCACTCGGTAGCGGGTGCCGGTCACGCGCCGGCAGAGTCGTGTATAAATTCAAAGCTCCAGAAAATAAGAACCAGCACTCGCGGGGGGTTTAAATCCAAGGAGATTTTTTAAGCACAAAAAAAGAATGTACAAACGCGTTTCAGCGGTACGCCTTCGTCAGTGTAAGGCGTCCGCCATGACGCTTCCCATTATAAACAAACAACAACATCATTAAATCTCGTGGGATCTGTCCCTATGGGGTGCCATCTTGATGTCAGGCAAAGCGATTGTTTACAAGTAATAACAAATAAAGCAAATAAAGCATCATTTGTACAGAAATACAAATATATTGTGTACTCTGGCAACATAAATTCATTAATGAACCAAAATTAGTAACTCGGTTAAAGACTGGAAACAATAACTACTGGGTAACAATAACCAAAATTGATTGTGTTCAAATACTTGATAAGAGCTTTTGAATTGGATCACATTGTGGTTTAAACAATGATATAGCCCATGAATGGGCGCTTAGCCCACAATGAAATCTGGTAGTCCCCCTCAGTCGGGCCAAACAGAATAGAGCCCTCAAATGGTCTAATAAGACAAAATTAAACAACATGATTGCACTCATCATCCGCTTAAACTGTTGACAGATAAATTAGAAAAAAATTATTAAAATAGAAATAGAAACAAACGTAATCTATACCTAAATTCATTGACCGGTGACCTCAGACCCCACTACTGGTTGTTGTACTCAAAAAAATTATATAAACAATATTTACAGGTGTACTCTCAGTTCCTCCCCCATATTCAGTCCCAGGGGTATTTTTCGTTGCCAGATCAATATATATATATATATATATATATATATATATATATATAGATATATATATATATATATCTATATATATATATATATATATATATATATATGGCTGCTTCAAATTACACCTTATATGTTGAATCTCTTCTTCTTTACTGTTTCACCCATTAGCCTACCACATGGTAGAGGCAGGCATTTATTCATAATGGTGTCAAGAGCCTTTCTGTGATGGTAAAGTAAAATATGTAGGAAGAAACACTCCAGTCAAACATGCAAGCTCATGTATTCCACTTCCTTAGAGCAAGAATTGATTTTCCCTGTTCCTGCCCCACTCTACCATGAGAAGGATGCAATTGGTGGTTGGACGTGTAGCTGAGCTGACTCTGCCAAACATCTTAGCTACACTCCACAAGACCTCAGTGTGATAGCTCCATATAACATATTTAAATATATTCTGTTATTAAACAACTTACTGAACATTTTGTGTCACTGGTATACTGTTGTTCATGCACTGGCTTGCCATGGAACCGATCCTTACAATAAACTCTGTTGTACAGGTCCAGGTATAGTTTGCACAACATTTTTACACATGGAAATGTCGGATTACGTTTGTACTGAATTTAGATTGTGTTTGTTCTCTGCAGGTTTACCTGACATCCAAATTATCCAACTACGTTTGGATTGGACTTTTCAAAACACCCGCAGGGCGGCATTGGACCTGGGTAAATGGATCTGCTCTGAATGAAGCTATGTAAGTTTGTTTTCGGTTCACAAAATCAAAAGTTTAGCTATTGAAAACTAGAGTTTTAAAATGTATACAGGTCACTCTCCGAGTCCAAAGGCTGATCTGGTCTGACTTACAAAATACCCTTTGCAATGTGATCTCAACATTTTGGAATAATGAACTTTCAATGTTTTTCTCTATTGACACATGGAAAACTATTTGGCTTAACAGAATTTCTGGTTGGTTACCTGTTTCGCTCTATTATACTAACTCATATGTTTTATATAACTGTTTATGGACTCCATTACGATTATTTCAAGCTAAACTTATTGCGTCAATTTGACAAAGCAATTTGCTCATACGCTCTATCCATCATCCCCTTTGGTATCGCTTTGTTCGCCCTAAGTTGGCAGGGTATGCCCAGATGTGGGTTCCTTGCTCACTCTACCACTGTATTCAAGATAGCCTGGCTGATGAGGATTATGAATCCGAAACCAGTCCCAGAATGCTTGTTTCCGGTCCAGGGAAGACATGGCTTGGCAGTTCGGGCTGGACTGTTCCCATGAGGCACAGGGTCAGACTGATTGCATATGGCCATGTCTGAACTGGGGTGGTGGAGTGAGCTAAAGAATGGTGATGAATTAAACCCACATCAATTGACTGGGGGTGAGTGTTTGATTTTCTCATACACTCCGTCCATCATCCCCTTTGGTATCGTGTTATTCTAAAACAGCACCCCTAGAAGGACCCCCTACACTACCCAAACACCACTGCAGTACCCTAAATCTCAAAACACTACTACCAGCACGACCCCCTACGCTACCCAAATACCACTGTACTGCCGTAAACCCTTAAGCACTACTCCCAGCATGACCTACTACACAACAAAAACACCACTGCACTACCCTGAACCCTAAAACAGTACTCCCAGCATGACCCCTTACCCTATGCAAACATTAGTGCATTGTTGTCAACTCTAAAACACTACCTCTAGCATGATTCTTACACTACCCAAACACCACTGAAGTACCTTAAACGCTAATATGCAATGTCCAGCACAAGCCCTTTACAGTACAGAAACACCACTGTACTATCCTAAAGCATAAAACAGTACCAGTCCATCGGCTTGCAGATGTGCGTCTGTGAGCGTAGTGTCCCTAGCTGTACATGTGCGAGTCATTCTGTTAGGTGATAGGTGTGTCTCTGCTAGCAGGGCCATTGGCCCGTTGGTGTTCCTTTGCGAGTTAGACCCGAGTTCTCCCTATGCGAGCCATCTCGTTGGTGTGCGTTTGCAAGCTAACGGCCCGTAGCTCACACTGTGTGAGCCGAGCCGAGACGACGGGCCGCAGCTCTCCCTCTACAAGCCTGCAAGCAGGTCTCCCTGTGCTAGCCAGATCGCAGATGTCACTCTGCAAACCGATATTGGGACTATACGGCGGTTCTAAAAAGAGCCCTTGTGTTTATTATTTGGAGCCACATATAAGTGCGGATGCACAGGTTCAGGTTATTCAGAAAAACTCAATTTCCCTGATCTGTGAACTGTACTTCATCACTTCTGTAGATATCAGACATATCAAAATGTATGTTGTTGTTGTAGATCAACCCCATTCTATGGTTTCTGAGCTATGCAGATACAGCTTTGTTGACATTCTTCCTCGGTTTTTCAATCTGAGGACAAAATTGGTTTGACCATTTCCACTTCTGTCTTTGGCATATATTGGAATATACAAAGAGAGTTTGAGGCAAAAGCAACATCAATTGTCTAAAGGTGTCCCTTCATTAGCATTTCCAAACCTACCCCTGTCAATGTGCCTCGGTCGTTTCCACTACAGTGCGCAATTATGAGGTCAGGGTGTAGGAGATGCAAACAGGTTTTAACCAAAGGCAACAATTGGTGCCACTTCAATCCTCTCTGTCCAAACCATTTAATATCCAGATTTTGTAAAGCTATGTCTAAGTCAATATGTCTCTGTTCTGCATACCTTTTGCCCCCGAAAACATAGCCATGTCCTACGATTCACACTAGCATTTTAATGGAATGACTGGGAGGTATGGATAGAGGTCTGTGGCTCATGCAGTGCGTTTGTAGAATAAGAGATATGTTTAAAGATGGGGAACTTATTTTTTTCCCAATACAAAACGATAACTGGTTGGGAGATGAAAAGCATTGTTTTTTAAAAGTAGGGTGCACATTCGTCTTGTGGAAAAGCATCTTTGTGATTGGTTAATAAAAAGCAGTTGAAACGTGGAGTACATATCATAGGATAACATTTGTTCAACTCAACCACAACTGCTACTTGCATTTGGAAGGCACTGTTTGAACTTAAAACAATTATGAACTTTTAACCTGCACATGCTGGTAAATGTTCGAGAAAATGTTGCAAAAAAATATTGTTAGGTTTAAAAAAATCTATGAACTTTCACCTGCACATGTTGTAGAATGTTCTAGAAAGTGTGTTGATAGAATACGTTGCACTTCTGACTTCTATGTGTCCTTGAATATTAAAACAAGTGTTTATATGGAAAATAAAAAAAATAAAAACAAAAGAGAAGTTTTGCAATCTAAAGGAATCAAGGAACTATTATAATTTGTTCTTTACATGTATTTTTGTGTGGTGGAACAAAATTACAGACAGAACAGCACCAGGAAGAGGAACAAGCAGGGACTGGGGGTAAGGGGGAGATAAGCACACTGGCACACCTGCACAATTAAGTACAGCACAACTACAGACAAACCATGGGCAAAATGAAACACACCAACAAAGAACACAAGTCACAGAACCCGCCAGCATCACACCACTGAACAAGCATAGAAGTTTAAACCACACTGCCTGAAAGGGAGAAGGGTGAAGAAAACCTCACATGAAGGGACATCTCAGACACAATGCAGCATACACACATAGGAAGCAGAGTACACCAAAATCCAACAGAATGTTGTCCAAATACAAACATTCGCACAATCGAACACAGAACACAAATGCTCGCAGGATAGCTCAGACAAAGAACCTTTCCTCCCTACAGGAACTTCTCTAGCAGCATTCATACAGGATTTGTATAAAGGCCGGTCGTGGGTGTTGTGGGATGTCTGCGACCCTGAGCATCATGGATGAGATGCCCAGCATGTGTCACATGGACGGGTTCACTGTGTGTTACGTTGCCAAACAGCTGCTTCTCACTACACGATCCACCACACTTTTGTGCAGTAGGCTGTTGTATTAAACCCCTCTCGCCAAACCTTAAACTTGTTACATACAAGACACCCACCTAAGGTAGTACTTGGGTAGCCCAAAAGGTAAGATATACTATAATTAAAAGGTTGTACATGTACTTTTAACTTTTAAATGTCATGGTAGTGAAAAACCTCTAAATTCTATTTCACTACTATGAGGCCTTTCCCTCCCTTAGGATATCATTGGGGATTCTTTTTCACATTGAATAAGCTGTAATTTCTAATTGGGGCAGAGAGCTATGTAATTGTGTTGTCTTTGGAACTGTAATGAAAAAACCTATTTAATGAAAAAGTCAGGTCAGGTCACGGAATTTGTTTGTCACGCTGCTGCACTCAGAAACGCTGCCCGTGATTTTAAAACGCCGCTTGGGCACCTGATCGTTTTTAGAATTGCACCAGTCATCCTAAGGGACTTCTGTTTCTTTTAGCTGTCATACTTTCTGGGATCGCCCGATATAGCGGGCTTATGAATTGTTTTAAATTGCTCATGCACATTTACTGTTCCGCATTGTATGCACAATAAAAATTGATTTTCATCACTCACCATTTCGGTGAGCCTCGCGCTGTCTCGGCTCCCGACCGCCATCTTGGGTGAGGGACCAGGGACTCCTAGACGCTCCCAAGACGCCATCTTGGGTAGCGCACTAGTGTTGCAGGGACTCCTGGCAAATACTATTTAGGGACCTGGCATGCAAGCGCGCTTGCACGGAATTTGTTTGTCAAGCTGATGCACTCAGAAATACTGCCTGTGATTTTAAAACTCCGCTTGGGCACCTGTTTGTTTTTAGAATTGCACCAGTCGTCCTAAGGGACTTCTGTTTCTTTTAGCTGTCATACTTTGTACGATCGCCCGATATAGCGGGCTTATGAATTCTTTTAAATTGCTCATGCACATTTACTATTCCGCATTGCCTGCACAATAAAAATGGATTTTCATCACTCACCATTTGGGTGAGCCTCGCGCTGTCTCGGCTCCCGACCGCCATCTTGGGTGAGGGACCAGGGACTCCTAGACGCTCCCAAGATGCCATCTTGGGTAGTGCACTAGTGTTGCAGGGACTCCTGCCAAACACTATTTAGAGACCCAGAATGCAAGCGTGCAGCGCACGCGCGCAGCGGGCGCGCCGCTGGCGCGCCAGAGGCGCGCCAGAGGCAGAGGCAAGCCCGTCTGCGCCCGTCCGTGCCACGACGGGCCCGGGGGCTGGAACCCCTACTCAATTTTATATCTATCCCGGCGAGACCCTTCTGGCCCTTAGAACCGGTGACAAGGTACTAGATAGCACTACGGTAGCCAGGTTACGTGAAGAGTCACTATTGCGGGGAGTGAAAGAACTCACACTACCTCAGAAACAGCTCCATTCTCATACGATCCAGGGCCTAAAAGTAGCTGTGCTAAATACAGGATCTTTGCAAAAGCACCATCTGGAAGTGTTCTCTCTCCTTCTTGATGGGGATATTGACATTTTAGCCCTCACTGAAACCTGGCTGGGGGCATCATCTACCCCTGACATTTTGGCCGCATTACCGCTAGAATATGATGCAATGTGGTATAACCGACCCGGAGAGTGTAGAGGGGGGAGTTGCAATATTTTTTTTAAAAAACACACATGGTCGCCGAAAACTGCGACGGTGCAGAGCTACTGGGTATAAAAATTTCCCTGAAATCCTTCTGCATTATGCTGTTAGTAGTGTATCGTCCACCAAAAAGTTCCCCAGATTTCAACAAAGCCTTCCTGGAGTTCTTAACAGACCTGGGATCAAGATACAAATCTCTCCTGGTAGTAGGGGACTTTAACTATCACTGGGATAAGTTACCCAGAGGCCCCGCAGAGGCAGGGTTTGAAACCAACCTGTCCTCGCTCAACCTGTCACAACTGGTCACAGGCCCTACCCATGTCAAGGGCCACACTCTTGACCTGATTTGGTCTTCTATGCCTCGGGCAGAGATAATCAATGTCAGTCCTTGTGTTTTGTCAGACCACTCTCTGATTAAATGTTGGGTTCCGTGTGATTCTTTACCTGTATCATCTGATCCTCTTTGGAGGAAGGTTCGATGTTGGAAGAAGGTGGAAGCTGAATCTTTGGTCTCCACGCTTCTCTCTACCCCACCCCAGACATTAGTGAGGGAAACCTAGACCATCAACTTACAGCACTAATGTCTTGGTTTCAGGCTGTTCTTGATACTCTTGCCCCTGAACGGATAGAGAGGACCAGAGTGAAAGGAAAGGGAGCCCCCTGGTTCGTTGTCTAGCTAAGAGAGAAAAAACAAGCTCTGCGTCAAGCAGAGAGAAGGTGGAGACTCAATTATAGCCGGGCAGAATTTGAAACCTGCAAGGAACTTCTGCCTATTTTATGAGGACAGAATTGGCCGTGCTGGGAATAAGCAAAGGGAGATTTTTTCTATCCTGAGGGAACTAACGCAGATGGAAGGTAAAGTCCCAATAAATGATCGCCCGGACTGTGATACCTTCCAGAAGTTCTTTCTTCAGAAAGTGCAGGATATTATTATTGACATCACAAGCACTCCGACCGACCCCATATCCCTAGATCTACCTAATCCCCAGGAGTTGGCTTGGAATCTGAACAGTATTCCATGCTTGGATGAAGGGAGTCTGGCAGCAATTGCGCACCAAATTAAATCAGGATCCATTGTGGACCCTTGCCATCCGAGAATATTCCAAATGGCCTTGCCAGGTTTGGATAGGCAGCTGCTGAGTCTATTGAAAGAGTCACTGGATTCAGGTTACCTGCCAGCGAATCTGAAGGAAGCCAGGGTTATCCCCCTCCTGAAAAAGGCAGGAGCGGATATCAAGGCTCTAAAAAACTATAGGCCCATTTCCCAACTCCCGTTTATAGGAAAGATCTTGGAAAAGCAGGTCTTGAATACTCTGGCCTGCTACCTGGAGGAACATGGTCTACTCCACCCCAGACAGGCAGGTTTTTGGTCACAACATAGCACGGAGCTGGTGATGGCCACGGTTGTTGACGAACTGAGAATCAGGGCTGACAATAAACAGCCGTGTGCCCTGATTCTCCTAGATCTGTCAGCAGCTTTCGATACGGTCAGCCATGCCATCCTGCTGAACATATTTCAAAACTAGGAATAACAGGGCAAGCTCTTAAATGGCTCAAATCCTTCCTTACTGGCCGTACTCAGAGAGTGCAAATGGGAGACCAACTATTCCATGCTAGTGTTGTGACCTGTGGCGTTCCCCAGGGGTCGGCACTGTCTCCGCTGCTATTTAATATCTATCTTCAACCTTTAGTGGAGGAACTTACGCACAGGAACTGTCAAGTTTTTAACTATTTAAAAAAAATAAAAAAAAATAAAATAAAAAAAAAACCCTGTGATTCTGGGCAAATCACTTAATCTCCCCGTGCCTAAAAAATGAAAGTGTGTCCTCATGTAACGTAACTGGTGCTATGTAAAGCGCTCTGATAACTGATTCGGTTCGGTTCAAGTTCGCGCCATATAAAAACTCTCTATGCGGACGACACTCAATTGTTAGTCCAGCTCGAGAATACCAGCCAGGCTCAAGACTCTGTGGAGAAGTGTGGCTCACTGGTTAGAGGAGGCAGACCTGGAAGCAGAGGTCAGCCCGGGACCAGGGTTCAATTCCCGGCTCGGCGGGGTCTTGAGTCCTAAAATGTCCATGGACTCGACAATTCTCGCTCCGGTGCCTACTCGATTCACGGGTTCACACTCTGCGACTCTGGGCAATAGCTTGCTTAATCTCCACAACGGCCACTCGCGGCGGGATGCCTGGCTTTCACCTTGCGGATACCCTGCCGGGGTTATCTCACAGGGGAATACCAGGACGGGTTCCCTAAGCAAGCGCTTAGAAACCGCTTGGTGATTTGCGCTAGATAAATTCCTGTACATTCCTGTACAATCTGCTTAGATTCATGTTTAACTGGATGACAACCAATCTTCTGAAAGTTAACGCAGAGAAAACTGAGGTGTTGGTCATCACTAAACAAGATAGTCCCTGGTGTGAGCTTTTCTGGCCCCCAGAATTAGGGTAGGTGCCAACTTCAGGAAGAGTAGTCAATTCAATTTGACTTTATTCGGTTAAAAAGGTAGTAACCATAAAAGTACATAAAAACAATTCATAATACTACATCATCATTATTAAAAAAAAAACAAAAAAAAAAACAATTAAAACCACAAGGTTATTGGCAATGCAAATATGGGTACAATATACAGTAGATTTAAATACAACGTACATTGAATTCAAGTGCAAATTGATTTACCTAATCTAAAAACATTACTAAAATATTCCGAAATGGAAGCTACAATAAAAATGACATCCAATTTCTGGAGTTCTAAGAAGGCAGCGCGACAACGTCTAACATTCATTTCCTTTAAAATCGGTACAATCAATCTTTTCCGGGGTAGAGTATAATATTTACAGAATAGAAGGATATGGATATCAGACTGTTCTGATAAGTCGTCACAAGGGCATTTAATTAAGTTACGAGACCAGCAGTTCATTACGGGAAAACTTAAAACCCTAAAAAGAATACTTAACCTAAAGCGGGTCAAAATGAATCGCGAGTGTTCAGACATGGAAAGGGTTAAATATGGTTGAATTTTACCCTGCAATAGTACGAATTGATGAGCTACAACAGACTTTTTCTTATTTTCCGCTGTCATTCTAATGTCTTCCAGGTGTTTCATACATTTTATTTTTAGTGACTTCCTCGTAATATTACACATAGACAAAGGGTCATCATAGTAGCTCATACAGCCAATGTCTCCAAGAAAGTCCCTAATGTAGGTAAACCACCTTATCCTGCTCACATAATCCAAACTTAATCCATCCCTTAAAATAGCACGATTCAAAACACACCAATCATTGGTCCAAGCCCTATGCCACAGCAGTACTGGTTGGACTCTAATTGTATCTTCAATGTGGGGTTGGCCGAGTTCCATATGACAAATGTAACTTGAGACACTCTCAGGTACCGCTAAGATGAATCTCAAGAATTTATTTTCTACAACCTGAATAGATTTTACATTGTCATACCCCCAGATCCCAGCACCATAGACGGCAATAGAGACGCAAGTGGCATTAAAAATTCGCAGAAGTTCTACAGTAGGGTTTTTCCCCATCTTTTTAGAACATTTTTTAAGGGCTATGATGGATTTGCAGAGCAGGACTTTCCTTGCTTTTATGGCATCTGCCCAGGTCCCTGCTTCATGAAATAAAATGCCAGGATATGAAAAGGTAGGGGTAAAGTCTAGAGGACTGGCATTAATGAACATCAGCCTCCTTTTTCTAATAGAACCAGGGCCACAATTCATGGTGAATGTTTTAGAACAATTGATTTGCAAATCCAAGTTTGTCATAAATGTATTAAAAGATGTTACAAGGCGTTGTAAGGCCACTGGCGTGCGAGCCATTAAGACCGCATCATCTGCGTATAGTAATGCAGGGATTGGTCTTTTGGCTACCTTAGGTATGTCACAAGTTGTTTCCACCAGGGCATCCTCTAATCCATTAATATATACCAAGAATAGAAATGGCGCTAGGACGCAACCCTGGCGTACCCCACGCCCTACAACAAATGATCTGGTACAGTCACCATTTCTTCCATATCGCACTGTTGCGATAGCACCTGAGTACAATTCCTTAAGAAAGGAAATTATACTTCCCTCTACACCAAGAAATTCCATAATGGCCCATAGCTTGCTGTGTGAAACACAGTCAAAGGCTGACGTCAAGTCAACGAAGGTAAAATAAATAGGTTCCTGCCGTGCCTTAATATATTTCTGTTGAAGGATAAATAAATTCAGACCCTGATCAATTGTTCCTACCCCTTTTGAAATCCATATTGGAGGTCACTAATAATACAATTATCTTCCGCTTATTTTTGCAGCCTACCTAATATTACTCTTCCTAGAATTTTTACAGTGCTATCTAATAAGGAGATAGGTCAATAGCACGTGGGATTTTGCCAGTCCGCTTTTTTAAAAATAGGCACTATAACTGACATAAACCATGATGGAAGTAGGCTCGTCTTTAAGGATGCATTAAACAGTTGCACCAAAAATGGGCCCCATAAATCAATGTTATTTTTAAACAAATCGGGAGGTATGCCGTCCGGACCTGGGGCTTTACCGCCCGTGTTGCTTTGAGACTCTCAATTACTTCTTTTAAGGTAACATTTAATTCTAGGTCCTTAGCTTTAATTTCCCCCTGCTGCTGCATTAGAGACCGCAATGGAGATTCTGCCCATCAGTTAAAGTACTATACAGACTAGAATAGTGATCCACCAAAGAGTCCTCGGTAATGGCAATTTCAACACGTGCTTTATCTGCACCAAAGAAAGGCGCATTCACTGCTTTCCAGAAAGCACAAACATCCTTACTCTGTGAAGCCTCGAAAAGTGTCTCCCAGGCCTCCGTTTTAATCGCCAACTTCCTCCTTTTCAGTGCGCACTGATAAGATCTCCGCGCCTCCCTAACCAATGTAGGATCACAGGGGACAACATGTAGCGCTTTCTTGAGCTCAGAGTGAGCCTTTGTACATGTGGTATCAAACCATTTTCCCCGCTTTTTTTTACATGATTTAGAGGCCACCCATAGGTTGTCCTTAATTTGACAAGCAATGACCTTAAACTGTTTAAGGATCTCCTGACTACCAACACTCTCATCTAGAACGGTCAGAAAACTATGCAAGCAATTAATTAGCAAGGTACACAAAAAGTCATTTGGACCCACCCTGTCCCATTTAAGAACATAACCATTTTGCCTTACCATGCTAATATCGGAGACTTTCTGCATGGATGTCTTTTCTACGCCCATTCCCCGGAACGGGTTTATGATCTCCATAATTATCAGATAGTGATCACTTAATGCAGTATGGAGGATCCAGCACCTTTTGACCATATGCCTATGCCTAACAGAAGTTATTATAAAGTCTATTGTGGATAATACGCCCCTGCCAATGAACGTAGGGGCAAAGGGGAGCTCTAATTGACCAATTTCGTTTGCATACCCTAGATCTTCAGAGTGAACAATATCGTTTAGCAGGTCTCCACAGGTGGAGTGCTCAAAGTGTGTTAAATCAATGTCTTGGTCCAGCATGATGCCACATACACCTTTCTGGCTTTTCTTACATATAGTGCAGTTGAAGTCACCCCCCCAAACAACCCATACATCTTTAGCATTATTGTCTGTTTCTTTGCTCACGTCATTGCCCAGCTTTTTAAGTATTGGTTCCAAGTCTGCAAGAGTAATGTTGTTATAAACGTTTATAATTAAAAGACACAATTCCTTATTTGCATCTATCCGTATTAACTGGTAGTAAGGATTACATGAGAATAATTGGATCTTCTGGCAGTTTAAATAATTAGATACGAAAACCGACAGTCCCCCTTTAGCCCTGCCATGATGGACCCCTACTGCTGATGTAAACAGAGTTTTGTAGCCGGAGAGATGGAGAGGTTCTAAGGCCCATGTCTCCTGAAAGCATAGGATGTTGTACTCTTCTATTGTTTTTAACCACGTAGGATTTAATATTTTGGATCTAAGCCCTGCCACATTCCAAAACATTAAGCGACTAACTTCCCTATTGGAAGGATCACTTCCTACTCATACCTCCACTTTTAGTTCTAACTCTGCATGTAAATCAATTGAAGTGCCACTGTTATCAGAACTCTGGGGTACTTCCCCAGTAGGTAAATTAAAACTGTCTGTCTGCTTGACAACGCCACTTTCCCCTACTGCTAGCTGACTCACTGAGGGAACTTGGTATTTATTAATGTTCCCCCGTGATTAGTCACTGTGTCCTGAGAACATGTATGTTTTGGCTGAAGGACAAATACGTTAGTATTAGAAGTAGGTTCTGTAGTCATGGAAAGTACCTTTTGGGAACTACCCGCAACATCATTTCCTGTGCCCCCAGGAAGAAGTCAATCGACTCCCTCCATGCCCGTTAAAGCCGCATATCGGTTATAAACGGGTATAGAGTAGTCAACCGGATGTTGAAAAAACGGCCTCAAGTAACTTTCCTGTGTTCGAGATAGGGGCCTAGAACAAACGTTCTGACTTCTAAATGGAGGCCCAATAATATTTTGAAACAGAGGCCTTAAATTTGTTAGAGGGTCCATTAGCCCTCTAGGGTAAAAGTAGGTCAAGTCACGCACAACGATTCCACTACTACCATGTTGCGGAAACCAGTTCACAATATGACTAACAGCCCTACCATCCCTGAAGTTTACTATAAGGATGTCACCCGTTATGTCCTTTAATCTTTGTCCCAACCAGGGAAGATGCCTGGCGAATAAAATTTTGCCATTTATTTCTGGTGGTAAGGGGCGATTCTGTCTGAGCCAGAACATAGCTTTATTTTTCAACTGGTGCTGATCTTCTCTGCCACCCTCCTCTAGAACTGGCACTCCGGTAAGGACCACCATATACGGAACAGCTTCCGGAGGAAGTTCTATTCTACGCCTCTTAGGTGGAAATACCCTAGCCATATTTCCATAGTCATTCGATTTTGGAGCATTTCCTGAGGTATTGGATTTTCCTGGAATATTAGGTTTTCCGCCTATCCTAGGCTCTTTATCTACACTTTTAGCATTAACCACTGTTGTTTTAGAGGGCATTGGTTCCAATGGCTTTGATGTAACTTGGTTAGCAATTTTTGGTGCTTTCTGGATAACAACAGTTGGGGGTAATGCTTTAATTTCCCCTATTACCTGTTCTAAATTTCCCAGTTGTTCGGCTACTCTTTTTAGCCTCTCTACTACTGGCAATAAAAGTGATTTAATTAATTGTTCCATACTACCCATTAGATCAATGCTAGATGGGTCTTGTATTGGGAAATCAGGTGGAATAACTTTTGCAGGTGATGTGGGTGCATTAGATGAAGAACATACTGCATTCCCAAAGTTAGTATGGCTAAGCTTATTTATCTGTGGAGCATTCCACCTTTTTTTGGGGGGTGGTCCTTGAACTTGGGGAGTTTTTAGAAAATATTTGTTTTTGGGGTTGGCTCTGCTGGTGGTGACAAAGTTGCTGGCAGGACCTCTAGCTCTGGAGTTGTGTTACATGCAGAAGCTAACATATTAATGACCGGGTCATTAGTTACAACTAATGGTGAAGTTCTGTCTTGGAAAAGTAATGGGATACTATCATTAAGGGAATTAAGGGAAACCTCACAACCCTCATTCTCACAAGGTGTGGCGGGAAGCGGTGATAAGGCTAACTGTGTTGGGCCCAGAGAAGAGCGCTTATTCTTAATAAGTTCAATAGAGTGGCGTCTATCAGCCCGTCGCTCTGCAAGTGCAATTTCTCTGTCAGTTCCCATGGTAGTACCCATGGTAGTCCTACTGACATAGTTATCAAGTGTTCTTTGATTTACCCCTCCTGGGAATGATGTATTGTCCTTAGGAAGAGACGTCATCTTGGTTGCCAAAAAGAAAAAAGAGAATAATATCGAACCGATCAGTAAGTATGCATTTACCAGGGACAGAGTACCTAAATGAGTCTGCTTACTGGAATGTAAAATGTAGCATAAGTAAAGGTATCCCGAACGTGGGTTCGTCTTCGAGAAAGGGGGGAGGCCCAGCCCAGCCTCCTCTGGCCTCTGAGGGCCAGAGAGGGCCCGCCCTTTGCCCGGGCTTCGCCCCGGGCGCTCCCACACGCTCCCGAGACGCGGGGGGTGCAAGGACTTTTAATGCGCCTCCGGGCGCTCTGGTGACGGCGTCAGGGTACGCCGCTGCAATTGATGGCGGGATAGCGAGTCCTCCGCTCTGCGGCCGCTAGGGTGAAAAAAGCGGCGGCGGGAGGACTCGCGGTGCAGGGTGCAGTTTGATCCTGGAAAGCACAGCAAGGCAAGTCTGGTGTCAGGTTCCAAAGCAGGTAAAATAAATAAAGAAGCCCGTTTCCGCCGAGGGTGCAAGGACTTTTAATGCGCCTCCGGGCGCTCTGGTGACGGCGTCAGGGTGCGCCGCTGCAAGTGATGGCGGGATAGCGAGTCCTCCGCTCAGCGGCCGCTAGGGTGAAAAAAGCGGCGGCTGGAGGACTTGCGGTGCAGGGTGCAGTTTGATCCTGGAAGGCACAGCAAGGCAAGTCTGGTGTCAGGTCCCAAAGCAGGTAAAATAAATAAAGAAGAGTAGTCAAATGCTTAGGATTAAAAATTGACGCAGACTTGTCCATGACTCCTCAAGTCTCAGCGGTGGTAGGCTCTTGTATTGGCCTGCTCAGGCAACTCCGGAAGCTGGTACATATCCTCTCTGTCCCCACACTGCAATCTGTGGGGCTGCCACAGTTATTTCTCGGCTGGACTATGGCAATGCTCTTTACTTAGGTCTGCCGCGGAAACTTCTTAGGAAACTGCAGGTAGTGCAGAATGATGCAGCCAGGCTGATTTTTTTCCCTACCGAGGAGAACTTGTGCGACGCCTCTTTTTCTGAAGCTGCACTGGCTGCCTATCGAACATAGAGTGCAGTTTAAATGTCTCTGTATAGCCCATAAAGCCATCTATGGAGAAGCCCCTAATTACATTAAAGATCGTCTGAGGAAGTACACCTCTGGCATAGCCTTGCGCTCTGGCAAAGCTTGTAAACGAACTCAACCTCGATTTAATCTTAAATCGAAGCGTGGCAGAGCTTTGTCGGTACTCCTTCTGCAAATCTGGAACGAGTTACCCGCAACCTTGCAAGGGGAGTCAGCGTTACTGTCTTTCAGAAAGGAGTTAAAGACCCACCTGTTTAAAAAGATAACAATGATCCTCCTGGAGCAAGCGAGCAAGCCAGCAAAGCCGAGAGGCATGAGATAACTGGCCAGCAGCTGTTGTGTAGCGAAGCGATGAGGCGGGGTGAGAACTAGCGTATTGGGACGCTCTGCCTTAGCCTCGGTCAGCCCCTCCTGGTACACGGAGTACGGGTGCTACTTTCCCCCCCCGCCCACCTGCGAGTGAGTTAGGGGGGCGAGAGAGTGTCGTGGCGGGTGACCGCCACAGACTACGGGCAGACTACACGGATAACTCCAGATCACTGCAGACCACTGAATAACTGACTGACAATTGCAGCGGGACTCGATGAGTGTCGTATGAGTCGTCTTTACCCCACATCGTTGAAAAGCAATCCCTGCTGGCAATTTGATTGTTGGCGGTCGTTTTATTTGATCTACTGACCAGGATGAATGTCTGCAGCCAGCGGCCAGTAGAGTGCAGCAGTGAGCCGTAGCGAAAGCGAAAGCGAAAGAACTACAGAGATAGAGACAACAGCGTCAAAATGACAGCCACAACAAACCAGGCCACGACCACAGATACAGCCACAGCATTCCGGACTACATCAGACCCACGGGTGAGAGGTTCAGTACCTGCCGTATATTGGCAACATCTAAAACACGTTAACAAACATTTTAAATACTTTCACAAGCTTCATTAAGATGCCTACTTGGATAAATATGTAACTAAGGAAGTGTCCAGCGGAAAAGCTACTTAACAGCAGAGGCAGAGGCAGAGGCAGAGGCAGCGGCAGACTAATAACAGATTAACATCAGATTAACAGCGCTTTAATCAGCTCATGCAAGTGTAACCGTGCTAAATCGGGCGCCATTAGATATTAGACACTAGATCAAACTGTCTTTCCAAGTGACTTTTCTTAACACCAGTAGTCACATCGCCTCATACGCCACACATCCACACCTTGCCATCCTCCCTGACGGCAGCTGATCCTATTTAGTGGGGGCAGACAGGCTTGGGAGGGGGAGTGGAGGTGGAGTGGAGTGGGTATCAGGAGCAGAAGTGGCATAGGTGGCACAGACTTCAGGATTCCAGGAGCACCAGCGACAAAAGACAGGAAAAGCAGGAAAAACAGGGCAAAAAAGTGGATGCCCAGGACCTCGACCTCGGCCATACTAGTGCTGTGGAGGGATCAGGAAAGCCCGGCAAATTCATCAACATATGAAAAGCTTTTAAATCAGAAGAAAGCTAGACAGAGAAAAATAAAAAATAAATAAAAAAAAAAACCCTTGAGGCTGGGACCCAGGGACACGCAATTAGACGGTCCTTATTAAACATCTCGGAAAGAATGAGATCTGGAAAAGTGCGGAAGTACATAAGTAAAAAAAATGAAGAAGAAGAAGATAGAAACCAGGGAACACAAAAGTCAAGTAGAAAAAGGAAGAGGATGGCACAACAAAGAGAGAGACTAGTGTCGGCACCTGAGCTAACAGTTCCAAGTCCAAAACAAGGTAATATCGGGATCCAAATTTTTTTTTACCTAAAGGACCCCATGGCGGCAATCTATGGGCAAACGCAGGAACAAGCCCTCCAGCCCAGCCCAATTACACCAGCACTAAGTGCAAAGGAGAAAGCGCAGCTGCAATCATACAGCAAGGAGGAGAAAAAAAAAGATTTTCAAGACACTCATAGTGAGAGCAACCCAACAAATAATCCAACACTCCAGCCACAAACCTCCTGGACTTTTGTTAAGCAAAATAACAACATTGGTCTTGGCAAGTCCCATGTGGTAACAGCCCAAATAAACATGATTGACTCCCAATCACAGGAAATAGATAAGGAAATAAAGATCAAGGATAAGGGCAAGTTGAAAGAATCAACAATGGGGAATAATTTGACTGGGTACAGGGCCGCACAGGACGATTCATGGCCAATCTCCCTCTCCCTACTTGATGGCATAAGCTTGGACGGCAAAACAGGGAAAGTTAAAAACACCCAATCGCAGTTAGAAGCAGACCCAAAGACCGACCAAGGGCAGCAAGCTAATTACAGACCACAAGAAGACCAGGAAAATGAACCAGGTGGTAATGGAAGGCTGGAATCTACGCCATTGCATCCAAACGCAAACTCCCACGAACGGGACAAAAGCCAAAATAAAATCAAAGGATGGTCAAAAAACAATCTAAACCTAGAATCACCAATCATGATATCATCTATGAGCAGGTCAGATGAAGAGCTAGAATTACTGGAAATACCGTCGAGAAAAGAACACAAGGACCCATGGAGTAAATCATTACTAAACACCTTAGACCAGGCAATTAAAGCATTGAATTTCCAGTCAGACAAAATAGATGTTCAAATAGACCTAATACACCTTATCGCGGGCCATATTTCAGGCATAAACACTAGGTTGGACCACATGGTGACCTTACTTCTAGGGAGGGTTGATAAGGGAATCCACACAGATACCATCCAGCCAAGCTGTGTATGCGGCAAATTAGTGGACAATATGTCAAATTTACCAGTTATATTAAATGACATACAAAGGGCGGTTCAATCTTCAGCGGATACAAAACACAACATCAAAACCACAAGCCACATGGGGGTAATACAATCTGATGTGGAAATCGGGAGTCAACACATAGTAAAAGACCTTACCCAAAATAGCTTTAAGGAAGAAGACAAGGAAGAGACAAGCAAATTAAATAAAGCAAAATTAGACAACAACACAGGCCAAATAGAGGAGGTACAATGCTCAACAATCCATACTAAAGTCAAGTTAACAAAAAACAAAGAAAACGCGCAAGGAAAGGGAGGGTACAACTTAAATTCCAACCCTCATCAGATATTCAAACGTATCCCATCTTTCATCACACCGCCTCTAAAAAAAAGAAACCAGCTTCTGAAGTAACCATTTCAAAGCATATATACACGCCCCTGGACCAATCGCCAACCGTCCATATCTCCACAACATCAAACAACACACAAGGAAATAAACATTTGAATACTCAGGAAAAATAAATCCTATACGAGCTGATGACAAAGATAAGACACAAGACGAGGTTGACGAAAGGGTTCTAGTCCAGGAGGCCTGTGTAAATCGGATAGTAACGACGCACCAGACAGACGAAACACAAACATCTGAGGTCAAACCAGCAAGCCAAGACACGAGGTCCCAACATGCTTTAATCAACACAGACACTAAACAAAATTTAATAGGCAAACCTAACAAAAGGCAATCCATAAAAAGAGTAGATGAAAAGGGAAACATAAGAACACCAATAAAAATAAACTCAAACAATGATGGACGAACTTGCAGTACTTATCAATCAAATAAACAAACAGCGCGCACTCAGATAGCCCAAAAACACACCTCGACAAAAATTCGGAAAATACAAATAACAAGGATTACCAGCTGGATAGGGACAGGATTAATGAACCCATTATTAACCCTAAAAGAATAGACAATTCAAACGAAGAAATAACAATAAAAACTTTGAGCCAAGGGAGAAGAACAATTGTAAATGGCGAATCAATACAAGATACAAAATGGGAAGAAGAAATAAAAGCAAAATTGAATTCACAAATACAACCAGAATCAAATAACAAACTGGCATTCATACCCGAATACCAGACAATAGGGGGACAAGACTACTTGAATAGAGGTAATATAATGCGGCTGCTAAGCGAAATTCCAGAACTGGACGACATAGCATCCCAAGATCTACTGTCTGTAGAATTTAAACGTTCAAAAATTATATCAGAGGTAGAAGAGTCATTAACTACCTGGTCGTCTAAGGACATAGTTGATAGAATACTTGCGACAAGCATGTCTTTTGAAGCTTGAGGCATAGAATTAAGGCGGGAAGAAAGGAAAAAATATCCATTTCCACTTTTGAAAAGTATAACCATAGGCAAAAGGAAAATGGAAGAGGGGAGTACCCAAAAATCTTGCCTGAAGGGAGCATGTTCAGTAACGCCGCAAAAAATATTACAAAATATAAAGAGTCATGAAAACGCAGTGGTGCAAGGAGGAGCGCAGGAAAAGACAGCTGACTGGTCCTGGGTGGCATCGGTTTTGAGCAATAAATGTCCCTAGCAAGTGCAGGTATCTAAAAGAGGAAAGAAAATTACAACTACAGATAACAGTTGGTAACCAGAAGGAATCCACTGCCTTAAACCCACACATGATCAGCCTCTGCTCCTGGAATGTTCACGGTTTTAATAGTATGGGACACGACCATGAAACCGCAAAATTCCGGAAACAACACGATTTAATATTGCTACAAGAAACCTGGAACCTGTGCCAAATTTCCATCCGGGTTATGTCGAGTTTCATGTCCTCGCAGAAAAACACTCAAAATTTGGACATCCGAGAGGAGGTTTATCAACGTACATCGCCCAACAACTCAGATGGCAAGTGGATGAAGTAGATACCGGGGTAAACTGGACTCAAGCAATAAAAATTATGGAGAAGTTGGACTCAGGTGGATGCACTGGCAACTTATTAGTGCTTAACGTTTACATACACCCGGAAAAGAAAGAGAAAAACGAAAAACTGATAACATTAATAACCTTGATCAGGGCTTTGCAAAGCACTCATGAGTCGCATTCTATGATTATATCAGAGGATTTCAATAGTAATCTACTAATAGATGCCAAAATAACTCAAGCTCTCGGAGAACTGGGCCTTTTTATCCTGAATAAGAAAGATAATGGGGACAGCGGCATACCTATAACATTTGTAAGCGGCAACCGGAAGTCAACAATAGACTTCACAATAATGAGCAACATATTGACACCGATGGTGAGCTCATTTTTGGTGGGGCAACGCGTGGAAAGTGATCATCTTCCACTAATCACCAAAATAAAAATGTTGGTCAGCAAGACGGAAAAACAAAAGACCGCCATTCAGTACACCGAAAAATTCAATATACGTAAACTGAAATGGGGAGGGAAGGATATAAAACCAACAATGGATAAATTCAAAAATGAACTGCTCAGACTAACAACGGATGAAAAAGAAAACCCAATAAGAACATGGGAATGTCTATGTGAAGCCGTTACAAGTAACACCCCAACAACAAATCAGAATGAGAGAAGAATTAACACTGGGAAAAAGCCATGGTATAACATTACCTTGAGAGAGGAAAAAAGGAAAATCGCACGAGAAGTCTGGAAGCAGGTACTAATGATAAAAAGTTGAATAAAATCAGATAAGTCAAAATTGAAAGCCATGCGGAAAAGATACAAGATCATGCTGAGTAGCGCAAAAACATCGTATCTAGATGCAATGTGGACAAAATTACTAATTGCAGGGAAACACAAAAATGAACGAACATTTTGGGGTATCATTAACAAGGTGACAAAGGGTAATACCCTAAGACAGGAAGCAGGCATTAGAGAAAGTAAGTGGATCGAGCATGTCAAAAATATGTTTACTGACATGATGGATGGACAAAACTGGCCTTGTACATCAGAGTGAAAACTATGCACCAGAAACTGCGAACATGCGGGAAAAATCTTAGGAACAGGAAACAGTCTACCGGCAGAATCCCCAATGCTAACTTGGGGTTGTGAAAATGTAGGGAAATCGGAAAACAGAACTGCAAATAAAGTAGAAAGATCAGTAGACATAGTGCCTGAAACTCTAGTAACAACAGACCAGCTCAAAGCAATAATAAATCGCCTGAAAAAAGAGGGTGCAGCGGGTCCTAATGGGCTTCCAAACTCCTTATTCAAACTCTCACCTGAATTCTGGGCAGAATACTTAACTCCACTCTTTAATTCAATCTACAACCAGAACAAACTACCAAGATCCTGGAACTGGAGCATAATTCACCCCATTTTCAAACAAGGTGATCATAATGAGCCGGGGAACTACAGGCTGATTTCGCTGATGGATGTGGAGGCAAAATTATACGGGTCATGTTTGTTATCACGTCTTCAGGACTGGATGGATGAAACGAACATAATACCAATGTTCCAAACGGGTTTCCGGCCAAGGTCCGGCACACTAACAAACCTGATAACCATAACTCTCTTGAAGGAAAAAGCAGTAAAAAGGAAGACACGACTGTACGCTTGTTTTGTACACTTGCGAGCAGCTTTTGACAGGGTGAACAGAACCCAACTCTGGGAAAAACAGAGATCATGGGGCCTCCCGAACAATCTACTGGAGGCTATTATAGGCTTGTATAGCAACACCTGGGCCCGAGTTAAATTGGGAGACGGTAGCAGCGTAACGGCCGAAATTAGAACTCAACAGGGCCTAAAACAAGGCTGTGTACTGGCCCCAAGCTTATTTAACCTATATATGGCAGACATCGTCAATCACATGGAGGCCGGAGAAGGCCACCCACCCTACCTGTCAAAAATTCCAATCCCCCTCTTGCAATACGCGGACGACATTGTCATTTTGAGTCAAACGTCAATAGGCTTGCAGAGGATGATCAATAAATTGGTAACTTATTTGGAACATGAATGTCTGGAACTGAATAAAGACAAAACCAAAGTGGTACACATCGTGGATCCGAAAATGCCAACATTCAAATGGTACGCAAAGAGCACCCCAATAAAGGAGGAAGCTTCATACAAATACCTAGGTCTGAAATTGGGGCGAGGCCAAACAAACAAAGAACACAAAACAGACCTAAAAGCCAAAGCATAGTCTCTGATCTATGCATACCGGCAACTACAAAAAAAGCTAAGCTGTCCGAATTATACACACCTGTTGAAAGTGATACAAGCACAAACCCTACCTACTTTGTCACACGCATTGGTCACCTGGTGTGGCAAAGAAGCCAGACTGTTAAATAGCTTACAGACAAAGATATACAAGGCAGCTTTAAACCTCCCAAAATCGTCAGCACCGGCGCAGGTTCGACTTGAGTTTGGACTTCTGAATCAGAAGTTCCGCAGTATGGGAACCTTTTTGAAACTATGCCACAAAATACGCATGTCAGAAGAAGGCTCATTGGACAATCTGTGCTGGAAAGAAATCAATACCCAGCAGAAACAGCACGAGCCAAATAGTTGGGGAGAATTCCTGTCCCAATCCTTGAACTGTATAGGAATTGAGGAAACTTGGGATTTGATGACAGATAGACACACCTTTGACAAAATTGCAAACAACGCAGTCAAATGGGAATCATACCTGGAAGATAAAGCAACCACAGCAAAACAACGACATGGGTGGACCGTGATAAACACATATTCCGGGATAAAGCCACAGACTTATCTGGAAAGTCATTTCAACGTGTTCCTAAAACAAAGATATATAAAACATCGTCTAGGAATACAGTTTTCAAAGGACCTGTTACCATCCTGGAAAGCCTGTCACATTGACCTTCACTGTCGTCTATGTGGATATCCGAATGAAACATTATCTCACCTATTATGTGTTTGCCCGGCGCTTAACGATCTGAGGAGACGACTTTAAAAAAACATTTTTAATGAACAGAACATTCGGACGTGTAGGCAAGCAGTAATACGATGGCTGGATGGATCATCTCCAATGTTGGCTTGCAGGGGGGTCAAATATATGATCAAAGCACAATCTCTCCTACAGCAAGCAGAACAGGGATTTTCAGCCCCAAATTGAACTATATGTCATTTATTTTTCATACTGCCAACGGATTTAATAGTCAACATTTACACATGTGTTTTAATGTTTTATGATGATCTAAATGCACTTTTGTAATAATTTTTAATAATTTTATGCAATAAAAATTGACTTGACTAATTGTCTGTTTGATGGCGGATGGCCCTCCAGCTGCAGCATGTTGTGTACTTTTTCTGTGAAAGCGCTTAGAGACCAGTGGTGATTTGCGCTATACAAAAACATAGTAACATAACATAACATAACATAACAGGTGTTTGGTTACAATTTTAAAAATGGCACTTTTAGAAAGTTGATATTTTTCTGCCCTTTTGTGCCTGCACCTTTGCCTGGGTTACATGACTGGGTGTACTTGACAGTTAGACATTGTAAATTCCTCCCAGGCAGTCACACAATAGAGGGATTAGGTGTACCTTATTGGGCCATCTGCAGGCAGGCAGATGGCCCACCCACTGGGGGGAGCTCCACAGGAGAGCCCCATGTGGCCTAAGGTGGAGGTAGTCCCCAGGGACAGGTAGTAAAACATGCTCCAGTTTCCCTTAATTAGGACATAGACTCAGAGAGTAGACTGGTGATCCCTAAGGGTGGGGGCCTCATCTCCATCAGGTCTATGTGAAAAGGGTCCCAGCACTGCTCTGAGGGACACTGGGGCCTGCCGGACTGTGACTGTGGAAAGGCTGGTTTTCCCAGAGCAATATACTGGTCAGGTGTGAAGGATAACCCAGGCCCAGAGGCAGGTCCTGGTCCACCCCATGGATGTAGTATTCCTGGGGTAGAGTGGCCGTAGACTGCCTTTTGGGAAATGAGTTGCCACCTATGTCAGGCTACCTGATGGGCACAGCCACAGAGGGCATCCTTAAAGCTCAGACATCTGAGTGTGCCACTCCCACCAGCACCTGGAGCCAGATGAAGCACATTCCTGACCTCCAGAGAGCTGTACTGATTTATATGGGCTCTTCACGACTATGAATGGGCCTGTTCGTGCCAAGAACCTGCCCCCCATGGTGCCATTCAACTCAAAGCTATGGCAGCAGCCTCTTTATGCTACAGCGTTGACGCTCAAGGGGACCAGTAATGCGAGGCTGTAGCAATGTGCATCTGCGATGCCTGGCTCCTCATTGCGCTACTCCTGCAACCTCCAGTGAAGCTCTACCTGCTCGTCAAGGTCATCTCCACCACGAACAGGACTTTTGATGCTGATTTGAGAAGGTAAACTTCCAGTGACTAACCTGGTGACTGTAGCAAACTTGCGCTCCATCACAGTGGGCCTGAATTTGTGACTTTGACCCGGTCCAGCACGACCTGATATCCATAGTTTGCTCTGTGTGCTTTTTGCTGCTATTTTCACTAAAATCTTTAAAAATGCATAACTCTGGTTCCACTGATTGGACTGATTTTTGTTTAGGTGTCAAATAATTTTTTTGCATTTCTTCCATTTTTTTCAGATTTGTGTGGGATTTTTCTTGTGTTGTGTTTCCAGTTCATTGCTGTTTGTGTGCTGCATAAATACTTTACAAATTGCATTTAAGTTAAGCCTGAGTGCTTTTTGTGACAAGATACCCTGGGTTAAGCTATGGTTAATTTTGCTACTTTTTGTGGTTCACACTGCAAGGGATGTTGGCTATTGCTTGACTAGGCTTCACATCCCAATCAACCAACAACACAATTTCTCACAACTCCTTTGTCAAAGGTTTTGCCATCTAAATGCCACAGAAAAGGGGGTGGTGATGGACAGAGTATCTGAATTAAGCAGAACACTCCTACACAGTCAACAGATCAGGGCTTGATCCATCACCGTTTTTTAGCTCACTGCACCATCCCAGCTCAGAACCTGGCTACATGCAAATTAGTCTGTCCCTGGCCCAGTGCGTCATGGGAACAGGGCAGACCAAACTACCAAGCCAATTCTTTTACTGGAAAGGAAACAAGCTTCCGGGGACCGGTTTCTGGCATTACAGCCGTCTTCGGCCCAGCTTGCTTGAATCCTGATGGTGCAGTGAGCAAGGGACTCACATCTGAGCATACCCTTCCACGCTTGTGGTGGACAAAACGATTCAGAAAAGGGGGTGGTGATGGACAGAGTATCTGAATTAAGCAGAACACTCCTACCCAGTCAACAGAGCAGGGCTTGATCCATCACCGTTTTTTAGCTCACTGCACCATCCCATCTCAGAACCTGGCTACATGCAAATTAGTCTGTCCCTGGCCCAGTGCATCATGGGAACATGGCAGACCAAACTACCAAGCCAATTCTTTTACTGGAAAGGAAACAAGCTTCCGGGGACCGGTTTCTGGCATTACAGCCGTCTTCGGCCCGGCTTGCTTGAATCCTGATGGTGCAGTGAGCAAGTTCATCTCTTCATCAATTCATCTCTTCCCACGGCGCCGCTGTTTCCAGGTGCAGGGAAGCTTTCTGCAGCATTTTGGCCGCCATATTCAATTGGGAAGGCTGGCCTGATAGCTCTGCGCCCCTCCCACCCTCCTCCCGTCCCGCCCAAAGGATGTATATCAACAACAGTATTGCCCGCCCGCGCAGCGGGCGGGCGCAGCGGGCGCGCCGACGGCGCGCCAAAGGCGCGCCAAAGGCAAGCCCGTCTGCGCCCGTCAGCGCCGGGACCGGGCCCAGGGCCACAACCCCTGTCCCTCCTCTTACGTATAATCGCAGTACGCTGTTGGAGATCTGTCCCTCCTATGCCCCTCTCTGCACCAAATACGATTTATCCCTTATGCCTCTGGAGAAACAAACACAATGCCCACATTGCAACATCGTGCCCGCGTTTGTTAACCCTACTATCGTTGCTAAATCTTCAGTGTCAGAGAAAGATTCACACGTGACCATGGCACTCATAAACGCGCGCTCCCTGAGTAAACATTGCCAGGAAATAGCTGATCTCATCAGCGACCTTAACTTAGATGTTCTCTATATTACAGAGACATGGTCCAATGAGGCATCAGCCCCCGACTATGTAACGGCAGTTCCTCCAGGCTTTAGCGCCTATCGGCAGGATAGGCCCAAAGGGAATGGAGGTGGGCTAGCCATCTTAGCCAGAGACCAATTTGAGGTCCGCTTCTTGCCTATTCCCATTACCTCATGTGAAGCCATGCATTTTAATATAAAATTGTCTTCTACGTACAACTTCAAGGGAGTACTTCTTTATAGACCCCCTGGGACCAGATCGGCGTTTCTAACTAATTTAAGTAACATCACTGAGTCCATAGTCACAGAAGAGTCCACCACAATTATGGGTGACTTTAACTTCTATCTGGAGCAAATCGGTGACAGGGATACTAATTCCCTTATATCAGACCTAGAAACAATGGGCCTCAAACAATTGGTCATGACCCCCACCCATCAGGCAGGTCACACGTTGGATGGAATTTTTACAAATGTGGAAGGTCTCTGTATAACCTCAGTTCTCCCCATGACATGGACAGACCACTCAGTCATTCTTAGCAGCCTCACTATCAAAGGCTCGCTGAGGAAAAAGGCTGTTCACTCGAAAACTGGCACTTTCAAAGCATGGAAGGACATTAATTCCAATGACCTAACGGTGCTCTTAAACAACACCAGCCCGGATCTATCCACCGATCCCAATATTGCAACCAACCAATTCCAGAAATGGTTGGGCGATGCCACGACTCAGCTGGCACCTACTAAATCCCTCTCAAGAAACAGAAATCTGCCTAAAGCTCAGTGGTATACACAAGAGCTAAAAATCCAAAAACAATTAACTAGGAACAGGGAAAGGCACTGGCGAAGAACCTACGACAGCGAAAATAAGGAAAAGTATAAAAAAGCTCTTGCTTCTTATAAAGCAATGATAATAGCAGCAAAAAAACATTTTTTCACACTCCATATAGAGACTGCGAAAAACTCTAGTAAACAGCTATATAACATCGCCAAAACTCTTTCCGGAAATGCCCCGGATCTTAATCCACCCCCATCACAAGCATTATGTGATGCCTTATCTAAGTTCTTCTTCGCGAAGGTAAATGACATTTACCAATCCTTTAAATCAGACCTGGGCATCAGTAGTGCTATCACCCCCATGATCACCCCTAAAAATACCATGACCAGTTTTAAACCCCTTACCACTGACCAAGTTGAGGGCATAGTAAAATCGATCAAAGCTGGATCAGCTCTGGATCCATGCCCAACTTCTGTGATCGCAACCGTGCCAGACACAGTCATCCCTATCATTACTCATGTCTGTAACACTATACTGACATCTGGAACCTACCCTGACTCATTAAAAAATACGCTGATCAAACCCCTGCTTAAAAAGCCCAGTCTAGGTAAAGGTGAACTAAAAAACTACCGCCCCATAGCGAGTCTCCCTTTTCTAGCTAAAGTTACCGAAAAGGCTATGAATCAGCAGTTGTCGGAATATATAGAAAGTCATAACCTGCTGGATGACACTCAGTTCGGTTTCCGTAAACACCATGGTACGGAAACCGCTCTCATCAAAGCAGCTGATGACATAAGAGTCATCCGCGATCAAGGAGGAACAGCTCTGCTTGTCCTTCTGGATCTCTCAGCAGCCTTCGACACGGTCGACCACAAGATCTTGGTCGATCGTGTCGAAAGGATGGGTATTCAGCTCACTGCTAGGGACCTACTTGCTTCCTTCTTGGCCAACAGAACCCAGGCGGTTACACTGGGCCTTTTTCAATCAGCTGATTTGTCATTACTGTGTGGGGTCCCCCAAGGCTCATCCCTAAGTCCGACACTATTTAATATATATGTGTCGGACCTCGCTAGTGTCATCAAAGCATATGGGATGGGCCTAACCTCATACGCCGATGACACTCAACTAGTGTTGGCCATAAAGGGTAATGGACAGGAGGTGGCAGAGAGATTCCAAAGCGGGATGAATGCCATCGGTGAGTGGATGGCAAAAAATTGCCTGAAGATCAACTCCGATAAAACGGAGGTGGTTATCTTTGGTAACCTTATGCCAGCCTGGTCGGCAGCCTGGTGGCCATCGGCTCTAGGAACCCCTCCCTGCCCCACCGTTAAGGTCAGAAACCTAGGAGTGACATTCGATGACCAGCTCAACTTCATGGCCCACGCAAATAAGGTGGCAGCTAACGCCCATTTTAAGCTTAAAATGATAAGAAAAATCACACCGTTTCTACCAGATTCAGCAGCCAAGACGCTAGTCACCTCCCTGGTCCTAACATCGTTAGATTACTGCAATGGTCTTCTGCTTAATGCACAAAACAGAGTTACCAAAAAACTACAGACCGTGCAGAACGCAGCGGCACACGTGCTGTCCAAAAAACCTAAATTCGCACCCATCTCGGACACTCTGAAAAGTTACCACTGGTTAACTATCCAAAACAGGGCAAAATTCAAATAATTGTGCATAGTCTACAAAACACTGCAGGACCAAGGACCGCGTTTTCTCAAAGAGCAACTAATTCCCTACAATCCGTCCAGAACACTTCGATCTACCTCACTTAACCAACTAGTGGTCCAACGCAGCAGAACAGTTTCTTGGGGCGACCGCCGCTTTTCAATTGCGGCCCCTAAAATCTGGAACACCCTACCAAACCACATAAAAACAAGTTCCTCACTGCTTCAGTTTAGAAAAAAACTGAAAACATGGTTATTTAATCAGTAAATCAAGCTTCTGAACATACTGATCAGGGAGAGACATCATTGCATACTAGCGCCGAGACGCCCACGGGTAATTGCACGCGCTCTATAAGTGTCATTAATAAATAAAATAAATAAGGGACTCACATCTGAGCATACCCTTCCACGCTTGTGGTGGACAAAACGATTCAGAAAAGGGGGTGGTGATGGACAGAGTATCTCAATTAAGCAGAACACTCCTACCCAGTCAACAGATCAGGGCTTGATCATTCACCGTTTTTTAGCTCACTGCACCATCCCAGCTCAGAACCTGGCTACATGCAAATTAGTCTGTCCCTTGCCCAGTGCATCATGGGAACAGGGCAGACCAAACTACCAAGCCAATTCTTTTACTGGAAAGGAAACAAGCTTCCGGGGACCGGTTTCTGGCTTTACAGCCGTCTTCGGCCCGGCTTGCTTGAATCCTGATGGTGCAGTGAGCAAGGGACTCACATCTGAGCATACCCTTCCACGCTTGTGGTGGACAAAACGATTCAGAAAAGGGGGTGGTGATGGACAGAGTATCTGAATTAAGCAGAACACTCCTACCCAGTCAACAGATCAGGGCTTGATCCATCACCGTTTTTTAGCTCACTGCACCATCCCAGCTCAGAACCTAGCTACATGCAAATTAGTCTGTCCCTGGCCCAGTGCATCATGGGAACAGGGCAGACCAAACTACCAAGCCAATTCTTTTACTGGAAAGGAAACAAGCTTCCGGGGACCGGTTTCTGGCATTACAGCCGTCTTCGGCCCGGCTTGCTTGAATCCTGATGGTGCAGTGAGCAAGGGACTCACATCTGAGCATACCCTTCCACGCTTGTGGTGGACAAAACGATTCAGAAAAGGGGGTGGTGATGGACAGAGTATCTGAATTAAGCAGAACACTCCTACCCAGTCAACAGATCAGGGCTTGATCCATCACCGTTTTTTAGCTCACTGCACCATCCCAGCTCAGAACCTGACTACATGCAAATTAGTCTGTCCCTGGCCCAGTGCATCATGGGAACAGGGCAGACCAAACTACCAAGCCAATTCTTTTCCTGGAAAGGAAACAAGGTCCGGGGACCGGTTTCTGGCATTACAGCCGTCTTCGGCACGGCTTGCTTGAATCCTGATGGTGCAGTGAGCAAGGGACTCACATCTGAGCATACCCTTCCACGCTTGTGGTGGACAAAACGATTCAGGAAAGGGGGTGGTGATGGACAGAGTATCTGAATTAAGCAGAACACTCCTACCCAGTCAACAGATCAGGGCTTGATCATTCACCGTTTTTTAGCTCACTGCACCATCCCAGCTCAGAACCTGGCTACATGCAAATTAGTCTGTCCCTGGCCCAGTGCATCATGGGAACAGGGCAGACCAAACTACCAAGCCAATTCTTTTACTGGAAAGGAAACAAGCTTCCGGGGACCGGTTTCTGGCATTACAGCCGTCTTCGGCCCGGCTTGCTTGAATCCTGATGGTGCAGTGAGCCCTGATCTGTTGACTGGGTAGGAGTGTTCTGCTTAATTCAGATACCCTGTCCATCACCACCCCCTTTTCTGAATCGTTTTGTCCACCACAAGCGTGGAAGGGTATGCTCAGACATGAGTCCCTTGCTCACTGCACCATCAGGATTCAAGCAAGCCGGGCCGAAGAAGGCTGTAATGCCAGAAACCGTTCCCATGCCTTGTTCCCATGATGCCTTGTTCCCATGATGCACTGGGCCAGGGACAGACTAATTTGCATGTAGCCAGGTTCTGAGCTGGGATGGTGCAGTGAGCTAAACAACGGTGATGGATCAAGCCCTGATCTGTTGACTGGGTAGGAGTGTTCTGCTTAATTCAGATACCCTGTCCATCACCACCCCCTTTTCTGAATCGTTTTGTCCACCACAAGCGTGGAAGGGTATGCTCAGACATGAGTCCCTTGCTCACTGCACCATCAGGATTCAAGCAAGCCGGGCCGAAGACGGCTGTAATGCCAGAAACCGGTCCCCGGAAGCTTGTTTCCTTTCCAGTAAAAGAATTGGCTTGGTAGTTTGGTCTGCCTTGTTCCCATGATGCACTGGGCCAGGGACAGACTAATTTGCATGTAGCCAGGTTCTGAGCTGGGATGGTGCAGTGAGCTAAAAAACGGTGATGGATCAAGCCCTGATCTGTTGACTGATTAAGAGTGTTCTGCTTAATTCAGACACTCTGTCCATCACCACCCCTTTTTCTGAATCTAAATGCCACAGCATTTAGGGTTCGGGCATTGATGAATCTGGAAAAATCTCAGAAAATGTAGTACCTGGTCCTATAACAGATGGAAGAGTATTTACCACTCTACCCTCAAAACTCAGTTTTAAGAAGTACTTCAAAAAAATATCAATGATTCATCCGAGCCTTCAGCTGTTTTGGCAGTTCATTCTATAAACAAGAAATAAAAAAGCGCATGCAGCAACATTGGAGAAATGTTGCAATTTTTCTTCAAGGTTGGAATGTGCAATCTTGAGAGAAAAACTGACAGCCTGAAGTTACTAAGGGGCTTATTTACAAGCCCCTCGCGCCGCCGGTGTGTCACTTTTAATATGGGAAAAAGTTACAGAACTGCAGAACAAGGGGCTTGTAAATAAGACCCTGACTTTCTAACGCTTATTTTGAAAGTACACGTATAGGTGCTGCACACTGAAAGAGATCAGTCATTGAAACAAAAGCACTTGAGGATTGAGAAATATGCAACTCCAACTCCAGCTGACATCCAAAAAGATGGTGCAGACAGCACTGGCGGCTGGTGACCTTTTAAAGTGGTGAGACATAAAAGTTGGGGCTATGGGAAAAACATAAGGGAATATTGCACTCGTGTACAAAATGCTTGACAGTTACCATCGCAACCTGATTTCACAGTTCTCACAAGATGGAAATAACATTCAGTTTCAACAGCAAGTAATACTTGCAGGACTAAAGGTATGCTCAGGTGTAACCAATGGAAAATTAAGAAATTACATGGACTGTCAGAAGGGCAAGAAATGAGTTACAATGAAAAACTTTGCTTGCCTAATTGAAAGTTTGCACACCTCTAATCTGAGCAATACGTCAGTATATAGGTAGCTGCCTACAAGCTCTATCAATCAATCAATCAATCAGGACACTTGTAAAGCGAACCACATACCTGTGAGGGTCTCAAGGCGCTGGGGGGTGGGGGGGGGGGCTGCTACTGATCGAAGAGCCAGGTCTTGAGTAGTCTTCTGAATTCAGAATCCTCTATTCTGAATCCTCTATTGTTAACAAGTTCTTAAAATGCACAAAGCCGGCTTGGGCTCTGCTTGGAGGATAAGTTTCCTCTCATCTCTTACTGTTGATTTTTTGGTGTTATCATTCTGGCACTGCTAGATTTGGGGGTCTCTGGTTGGCACAGGTAGGTACTTGTGACAAGCAGGGACCCACTCCTCTAGTCAGGACAAGGGGATTAGCCTCTAAAATAACCCCTGCTCACCCTCTAGGTAGTGTGGCGCGAGCAGACAAGGCTTATTTACAGAGGCGTTATAGGCTAAGCATTTGTGAACACATACAGTAACTCAGTGACAACACCACACATGGACACCACTCTAGGTTTGTACAAAAAATAAGTATCTTTTATGAAGGCTTTAGCACAAGACCACTTAACGTCAAAAGTGTACCACAATACTATTTAGCAATAGAGTTCTTGTTGAAATGCGTAATGTAAACAGTCTGTGCGAGTCGGGTCTCTCAGTTCGACCCTGCGGGGATGAAATGCAGCCACAGAGTCAAATGCGTGAAGCGGACGCTCTGGTCCGATGTGCTTTAATCACAGAGTGCGAGTCGTGCACAGTACCTTGGTTCATCACGAACGATGCATTGAAGAGCCCCAGGCGTTACACTCGATGATGTCCTCAATCGTGGTGCAGCTCGTAGGGACCCAGAGTTGCGTTACTGGAGGGGCGGTGCCGGGAGTGTTGCGGTTGCTGTTCGTTGCGGCATACACTCCGTACCTGGAGAGCGGGCGCCTTGATAATCCTTCGAGCACGGTGCGAGGCGGGCAGTATGCTCCGATTGAGCACTGCAGCCTGTCGATTTCAGTGGCAGGGTGAGCATGGGATAGTACAGTGCGAAGGGGTGAAACCAGGGTATGCAGCGGAGTCCTTCCTTTACGTTGCGAGCTACGGCTTGTAGGGGCCAAGAAGTCACGTTGCTCGGGCCGGACGAGTCCTTCCTTCACGTTGCGAGCTACGGCTTGTAGGGCCACACAGTCGCGTTGTTAGGGCCGGACAGCTGGGCATGGGTTTCCCAGAGTACCCGGTGATTCCTCACGTCAAGTCAAGTCAAGTCATAAAATTTATATAGCGCACTACATACCCAGAGGGTTTCAAGGCGCTTAGGAAGGGGAGGAGGATTATTTGTCAAATATCCACGTTTTAAGCTGCTTTCTGAACGCTAGGTGATTCTGGGTGAGGCGAAGGTAAGCGGGGAGTGAGTTCCATGTTTTGGCAGCCAGGTATGAGAAGGATCTGCCTCCCATGGTGGTCTTGTTGATGCGAGGTACAGTGGCGAAGGCTTGGCTGGAAGAGCGAAGTTGGCGGGAGGGGGTGTAGAAGGACAGTCGAGAGTTGAGGCAATCTGGTCCGATGTCGTAGAGTGATTTGTGTGCGTGGGTAAGCAGTCGGAAAGTAATCCTCTTATTGACGGGTAGCCAGTGGAGGTTTTTAAGGTGACCAGAGATGTGTTCGTTGCGTGGGATGTCTAATATGAGCCTGGCTGAGGCGTTTTGGATTCGTTGTAGTTTCTTCTGGAGTTTAGCGGTGGTACCTGCGTAGAGGGTGTTTCCGTAGTCCAGTCGGCTCGTGACTAGAGCGTGGGTGACTGTTTTCCTTGTTTCGGAGGGGATCCAGCGAAATGTTTTTCTGAGCATGCGAAGAATGTTAAAGCAGGAAGAGGATACGGCGCTGACTTGTCTGTTCATTGAGAGTGAAGAATCCAGGATGACGCCAAGGTTCCGTGCGTGGTCTGTCGGGATGGGTGCATTTCCGAGGGCTTCCGGCCACCAGGAGTCGTCCCATGCAGAGGGGGATTTACCTAAGATGAGGACTTCTGTTTTGTCAGAGTTCAGTTTCAGATGGCTTTGTTTCATCCATTTGGCGACTTCTTTCATTCCTTCGTGTAGGTTAGTTTTGGCGGTGCTGGGGTCCTTGGTGAGAGATAGGATCAGTTGAGTGTCATCCGCGTAAGAGATGATGTTGAGGTTGTGTTGGCGGGCGATGGCCGCGAGGGGGCTCATGTATACGTTGAAGAGGGTGGGACTGAGTGAGGATCCTTGTGGTACGCCGCAGATGATTTCAGAGGCCTCGGATTTGAACGGTGGGAGGCGGACTCTCTGGGTTCTTCCGGTGAGGAACGAGGTGATCCATTCCAGTGCCTTTCCTTGGATTCCGATGTTTCTGAGGCGTTGTAAAAGGGTGCTGTGGCAGACTGTGTCGAAGGCTGCAGAGAGGTCGAGGAGGATGAGGGCGACTGTGTCTCCATTGTCCAATAGAGTTCGAATGTCGTCTGTTGCTGCGATGAGGGCGGTCTCAGTGCTGTGTTTGGCTCGGAAGCCAGATTGTGAGGGGTCGAGTGATTTGTTGGCTTCGAGGAAGGCGGCGAGCTGGTTGTTGACAGCTTTCTCGATGACTTTGGCCGGGAATGGAAGAAGCGAGATGGGGCGGTAGTTTTTGAGTTCGGTGGGGTCTGCTGTTGGTTTTTTCAGAAGGGCGGTGAGTTCAGCGTGTTTCCAGTCTTCTGGGAAGGTAGCGGAGTTGAGGGAGCAGTTGATGACGTCTCGGAGGTGCGGAGCTATGACGGAGACTGCTTTGTTGAAGATGTGGTGAGGGCATGGGTCTGTGGGGGATCCAGAGTGGATGGAATTCATCAGGCGGATGGTGTCCTCAGTGGAGATTGGGTTCCAGGCGTTAAGGGTGTTAACGGGGGGAAGATGGTCAGCTGATGGTAGGGTGGGTTGGCTTCCGGGTTGGTTGTCAAAGCTGTTGTGGATGTCAGCAATCTTGTTGTGGAAAAAAGAGGCTAGGGAATCGCAGAGGGTTTGAGAGGGGGTGATGTCGTTGGAGTTGGCCGAGGGGTTGGAAAATTCCTTGACGATGTTGAAAAGTTCCTTGCTGTTGTGGGCGTTGTTGTCAAGTCGATCCTTGAATGCTGTTTTCTTGGCTTTTCGGATCAGTTGGTGGTGAGTACGGATGGCGCTTTTGAAGGCGTCCTTGTTGCTGGTGGATGGGTCTTTTTTCCAGGCCTTTTCAAGGGAGCGGCACAGTTTCTTGGACTTCTTGAGGTCATCGTTAAACCATGAGGCCTTCTTGATGCCAAGTTTGTGTTGACGTTTTTTCAGTGGTGCTAAGGTGTCGGCGGTGTTGGATAACCAAAGGGTGAGGTTGGAGGCGGCTTCGTTGGCGTTCGAAGAGAGGGCTGGGGAGGTTTGAAGGAGCGATGTGGAGATCTGCTCCGTGGTGATTTTGTTCCAGTTTCTTTGTAGAGTTGGTTGGAGGTGGATGATGGGTTTTGGCTTGTTGTAGGTGAAGTGAACGCAGCTGTGGTCAGTCCAGAGGAGATCCGTAGTGTGGCTGAAGGAGACATGGTTGCTGGAGGTGAAGATGGGGTCGAGAGTGTGACCTGCGATGTGGGTGGGGGAAGTGACCAGTTGTTTAAGTCCGAGGTTGGCGAGGTTGTCCAAGAGGGTGGTGGTGTTGCGGTCGTTGATCTTTTCAAGGTGGAAGTTGAGGTCTCCCAGAAGGATGTAGTCTTTGGAGGGGAGCGCGTGTGGGGTGATGAAGTCCGTGATGTCTTCACTGAATTTTGCGCGGGGTCCTGGTGGTCTGTAGAGGAGGGTGCCTCGGAGTGTGGTCTTGGGGTCGATGTGGATCTGGAAGTGAAGGTGTTCGGAGTTAGCGAGGTTGGCGTCAGAGCTGGTTGAGATGCGGATTGATTTCTTATGGACGATAGCGATTCCACCTCCTGTATGGTCGGTGCGGTCCTTGCGTGTGATCTTGTAGTCATCAGGGATAGCGATGGCGATGTCAGGGGCGGAGGAAGCGTTCATCCATGTTTCCGTTAGGAAGGCGACGTCAGGAGAGATGGTGTCTAGTAGGTTCCATAGGTCAATGGCGTGTCTGTGGACCGAGCGGGTGTTGAGAAGGATGCATTCTAGGTGGTTGGGGTCGGGAATCTGTGTTGTGGTCGTAGAGGAGAAGTTGTCGGTGCCGCTAAATTTGCAGGAGAGGCAGGAGAACGGTCCATGGGTGCGTCCAGGAGCGGCTTGGACGCAGTTGGGGGCGCGACCGGGGTTAAGGGCTAGTAGGGTGGCGGCATCGTAGGTAATGCGGGGGGGCTGGGCAGCGCGAGGGGCAGGGGGTCTGGCGCTGGGCGCGGTCCAGGCGCGGACGGGCGCAGACGGGCTTACCTTTGGCGCACCTTTGGCGCAACTGGGGCGCGTCCGCTGCGCGTGAACGCTGCGCGCACGAGCATTTGTCATATGTGGATGGTGGGGGGGGCGGGGCGAGGGAGGGTCAGCTGGGAGGTGGGAGCGGGGTGGAGGGGCGGGCTGTAAGGCTAAACAACAACAAGATGGCAGCAATCACGGAAGGAAACTGGACGAGGTTGGGGTGGGCAGGGGCGCAGGCACGTTCACGCACAGATAAAACAGAGGAAACACAATGCGAGCCTGAAAAAGCGGTACGCTGGCACACAAGCGCTACAATATGCACACACAGAAGCGTTATGCTGTAATTAGGTAAAGCGGCAAATTTAAATGATCAGGACGGAGCTCAGTCGAAAGTAATGCACCAGTCAATGTAATGAATGAAGCGCTATGATATCAGCAACAGTCAATGTAACAAATGAAGCGCTACGATACCAGCAGGAGCCAGGGAGCCAGGGGAGCGAGGGGAGCGACCGCTACCGACGGAGTCAGGAGGGTCACAGCGCTGTGGTCAGTGAGATCGACTTAACCTTTCCTGTGGGAGGGAGGGTCAGCTGGGAGGTGGGAGCGGGGTGGAGGGGCGGGCTGTAAGGCTAAACAACAACAAGATGGCAGCAATCACGGAAGGAAACTGGACGAGGTTGGGGTGGGCAGGGGCGCAGGCACGTTCACGCACAGATAAAACAGAGGAAACACAATGCGAGCCTGAAAAAGCGCTACGCTGGCACACAAGCGCTACAATATGCACACACAGAAGCGTTATGCTGTAATTAGGCAAAGCGGCAAATTTAAATGATCAGGACGGAGCTCAGTCGAAAGTAATGCACCAGTCAATGTAATGAATGAAGCGCTATGATATCAGCAACAGTCAATGTAACAAATGAAGCGCTACGATACCAGCAGGAGCCAGGGAGCCAGGGGAGCGAGGGGAGCGACCGCTACCGACGGAGTCAGGAGGGTCACAGCGCTGTGGTCAGTGAGATCGACTTAACCTTTCCTGTGGGAGGGAGGGTCAGCTGGGAGGTGGGAGCGGGGTGGAGGGGCGGGCTGTAAGGCTAAACAACAACAAGATGGCAGCAATCACGGAAGGAAACTGGACGAGGTTGGGGTGGGCAGGGGCGCAGGCACGTTCACGCACAGATAAAACAGAGGAAACACAATGCGAGCCTGAAAAAGCGCTACGCTGGCACACAAGCGCTACAATATGCACACACAGAAGCGTTATGCTGTAATTAGGCAAAGCGGCAAATTTAAATGATCAGGACGGAGCTCAGTCGAAAGTAATGCACCAGTCAATGTAATGAATGAAGCGCTATGATATCAGCAACAGTCAATGTAACAAATGAAGCGCTACGATACCAGCAGGAGCCAGGGAGCCAGGGGAGCGAGGGGAGCGACCGCTACCGACGGAGTCAGGAGGGTCACGAAGCACACCCGGCTCCCTGCTTCAGTGCTGCGGGGAAAACGGCATTCTCAGCAGCTCCTCTCCAGGTTGTTGAAGTCCACTGGTCCTGGGACTTCATTCAGGGGGCAAGCTCACTCACAAGCCCTTGGAGATCATTTTCAAACACAAGTTGAGCAAAAGTCTTTTTCAGTCTTCTTCCTCTCCTTTAGCAGCAAGGCAACCACTGCAGGCCAATCCCCCAGGTCAGGGACAGTACTCCTCCTTACAGCTTTACCAGTTCCTTCTCGTCGGGCAGAGGTTCTTCTTGTTTCAGCAGGATCTGATTTCTTGGGCTCAGGGTCCCAATACTTATACTGCAATTCTTTTGTTCTTTCAGGCCAGGGGGCCTTTGCCCAGTTCAGCCCAGTTCTGGAGTGCTTTGTTGACAGGACTCTGGCTTGTCCTTTCAGTGTGCAGGGCAGAGACATCAGACACTCCACAGGAGGTGGAGCCAGCATTGTGGTGGCAGAGCACAGCCCTATTCAAAGTCCAGGTGCATTCCTCCCACCCATCTGGCTGTAATCTTCCTATTCACCACCTGGCTGCCACAGCCTGTCTCCTGGAATTCCCCAGCCCTGTCACTCACAGAAACCGGACAGCAGATACACATCCTCACAGAGGCGGGCTGAAAAGGTTGAGCAACCAAATACCAACTTTCTAAAAGTGGTATTTGCAAACACAGAATATTAAAATAAACTTTACTAAAAGATGTATTTTATTATTCTGAGTTCAGGCATACTAAACTCGAATTTCTACCATGTTCTCTGAGTCTGTTAGGATCATATGATGTAAAAATTCTAACAGCCATTTCTGGCCTATGGAGAACAGGTAGCCTTGCAATAGTGAAAAACGAAAATGGCTGTAATTCACTATTAGGACAGGCCACAAACATCAGGGCTTGTCCTACCTTATACTTATAATGCACCCTGCCTTTGAGCCTACCATAGGGGTGACTAATATGAAGACAAGGGAAGGTTTAGGGACTGGCAAGTGGGTGCACTTGCCCAGTCAGCATGACAGTACCAGACTGCACGCAGGTTCTGCGATGGCAGACCTTAGACACGTTTTAACAGTGTTTCTGTGGGTGGCACAACTAGTGCTGCAAGCCCACTAGCAGCATTTGGATTTAAAAGCCATGGGCACTCCTGGTGCACTTTACTGGGGTCTGACAGTAAACCAAATAACCAATCATGGAAACCAATCACCATATACACTTTATACAGGAAGCACTTGCACTGTGGCACTGGTTGGCAGTGGCACAGAGCTCTGTGCAGCTAACACCAGCAAAAACACATGAGGCAACAGCAACAACAATGGAAGGGAGACCCACGCCAATGGTGCCAGGTCTAACAGCCACCTATGGAATGCTTGCCTTGCAATACATAAGGTACTATTTTCCATCTTAAAGGACTGTACTTCATCATATTTTATTACATTCCTACATTGTAAAGGTAGGTAAGCCACTTAAAGCTTTAGCCAGATGCCAGGCTCGGGCTCACCTCCAGTATCTCTTGAACTTCGAACCCAAAACGAGCTGAGCTTCCAAGTTGCTTCTACCTGCCACCCTTGATCTACCCTCATGCACAAAGCGCCCGAAACTCGTATTCTAAATGTCAGCCTGGATAAATGTTTACTTCCACTTACTTTTAGAGCAAAAACAGCAGCACGTGCTTAGCACAGCCAGCATCTCATATATGGGCATTAGGCTGTGGACTTGACTAGAATTGCGAGGAACATTTTTACAACTGAATACCCATGCCCTGCTGTCCAAGAAGACATTAATGAACTTTTGTGGTCTTTTGGAATTTAAGGTGAGATGTTTAGCACCAATTCACCACTTTTTAATCAAACATTTTTGCTGCTACAAGTAACTGATTTTAACAATAATAAGACTTCTAAATCTATTTTCTTTTATACAACGTCACATGAGGACATCGCTCATTGGTGAATTTTTGAAGAATCACGGCAAGCACTGTTTTCTGTTTAAATTGTTCTCCAAAACTTCTATTTACGTCAAAATCATCCAAATACGTGTTTAATTAGTCCTAAATCCCACATCTTTATTCTTGTGCCATTTCAAAATAACTCGTTCAACAAAAGTCAGAGATCTGGACCTATTTTACAAAAGGCTTGTACCATGACAAAAGAGCAAGACAAATCTGTTTGCATCATTTTTGTTATTGAGGATGGAAGGACATAGAATAAAGCAAGAAGTATGTTCATCTGGGCACACATGTCACAATTATGTTTAGTATTTATGTTGTGTTTATCTTATAGGATGAGGATAAACTTCATGTTTTTTTTAGTGCAAACGATGGGACTATCTTTAAAGCAAAACCATTATTTCACTTTTTATTAAATAAGTAGAAAAAATCAGTTCACCCAATTTTTTGGTCTAATTGACGAATTATTTGCATTTCAGATAGATTGGCCTTTGGGTCAACAGTCTTTATCCATTTTCTTGGTTGGGTGAGGGTCTTCAACAATTGCTTTGAAAGACTGTCAATTACATCTTGGATCACCCAAGAAAAGTATATATGTCTCATCTCAATAGCTGTTTGATGTATCATTTCATCTTCCATAAAGGGCTTCCACTTAAATACATCAAAATACACTTACTGTTCACACTTTCTGTCACATTCAATTCTCTATCTCCTACTTGTACGCAGAAGGCAATCCCTTTTTCTGGACTCAATGCTAAGCCTATCTTTACTAAGGCTTTTCTGCTTGTTCTGTGCTCAGATGTTTTCCTGTGTTGCCTACACACATAAGATGTGCTGGTATACAGACATAATATCGAGTACAAAAATATCGAGGTAGTGAAATATCGAGTTGTAAATATCGACTAGACAGAATATCGATAAGACAAAATATAGACTACAAAAATATCGAATAGAAGTACAATAATATTGAATCAAAAATATAGAATGGACAGAATATCGAATGGACAGAATATAGATAACAGAAATATCGAGGGACAGAATATAGACAGCAAAAATATCGAGGGACAGAATATAGACAACAAAAATATCGAGGGACAGAATATAGACAACAAAAATATCGAGGGACAGAATATAGACAACACAAATATTGATTTTTAGGTAAGTAACTAAGTCAATTTATGGTATTTAATTTTTGCGTAATATAATTCTGGAGCGGGTTGTGGGTTTATAGGGGAATAGGGTGGGAAGTAATATATTTATAATTAATTAAATATTTTAATTTATTGTTATTTATGTACAATTAATTGTTAATTAATGATTAATTGGCAATTAATTAAAATATAATTGGTAATTAAATATTATTAATTGATTAATTGATAATTATGTGAATTTTCTTTATTTATTTTCTGGAGCGGGTTGTGGGTTTATAGGGGAATAGGGTGGGAAGTCATTTAATTATAATTAATTAAATATTTTAATTTATTGGTATTTATGTATAATTAATTGTTAATTAATTATTAATTGGCAATTAATTAAAATATAATTGGTAATTAATTTTTATTAATTCATAATTATGTTAATTATTTTCATTTATTTTCTGGAGTGGGTTGTGGGTTTATAGGGGAATTGGGTGGGAAGTCATTTAATTGTAATTAATTAAATTTATTAATATATAAATTGGTTTTTAATTTGAAATAATTGTTAATGATTTTTAAATGTTTTAATAATTTATTGTTATTAGTAAATATTTTGTAGTAATAGGTAATAATTTGTTAGTAATTAAATTAAATTTATTGTTTTAAATTTAATAATTATTATAATATCTTAAATTGTGAATTAATTTTAATTATTTTGTATTTTTTATTAATATTTAATTTATTTTCAAATATATATGAAGTATTTACTTTCCCTACTGTTGCACTCACTGGAGTGGGAATAGTAATTTTTTCCCCTACACTATCCAACGCTTACCCTACTGTTGCACTCTCTGGAGTGGGAATATTAATTTTTACTCCTACGCTATCCAATGCTTTCTCTACTGTTGCACTCTCTGGAGTGGGAATAGTAATTTTTACCCCTACGCTATCCAACGCTTTCAATACTATTGCACTCACTGGAGTGGGAATAGTAATTTTAATTTCTATGCTATCCAACGCTTTCCCCACTGTTGCACTCTCTGGAGTGGGAATAGTAATTTTTACCCTCCCACTATCCAAAGCTTTCCCTACTGTTGCACTCTCTGGAGTGTGATTAGTAATGTTTACCCTCCCACTATCCAACCCTTTTCCTACTGTTGCACTCCCTGGAGTTGGAATAGTAATTTTTACCCCAACGCTATCCAATGGTTTCCCTACTTTTGCACTCTCTGGAGTGGGAATAGTAATGTTTAACCTTCCACTATCCAATGCTTTCCCTACTATTGCACTCTCTGGAGTGTGAATATTAATTTTTACCCCTACACTTTATTTTCAAATATATATGAAGTATTTACTTTCCCTACTGTTGCGCTCTCTGGAGTGGGAAAAGTAATTTTTACCCTCCCAATATCCAACGCTTTCCCTACTGTTGCTCTCTCTGGAGCGGGAATAGTAATTTTTACCCTCCCACTATCCAACGCTTTCCCTACTGTTGTACTCTCTGGAGTTGGAATAGTCATTTTTACCCCTATGCTATCCAACTCTTTCCCTACTGTTGTACTCACTGGAGTGGGAATAGTAATTTTTACCCCTACGCTATCCAACGTTGTCCCTACTGCTGCACTCTCTGGAGAGGGAATAGTAATTTTTACCCCTACGCTATCCAACGCTTTCCCTACTGTTGCGCTCTCTGGAGTGGGAATAGTAATTTTTACCCTCCCACTATCCAATGCTTTCCCTACTGTTGCACTCTCTGGAGTGGGAATAGTAATTTTTACCCCTACGCTATCCAACGCTTTCCCTACTGTTACGCTCTCTGGAGTGGGAATAGTAATTTTTACTCTCCCACTAGCCAATGCTTTCCCTACTGTTGCACTCTCTGGAGTAGGAATAGTAATTTTTACACCTACGGTATCTAACCCTTTCCCTACTGTTGCACTCATTGGAGTGGGAATAGTAATTTCTACCCCTGCGCTATCCAACGCTTTCCCTACTGTTGCTCTCTTTGGAGTGGGAATAGTAATTTTTACCCCTACGCTATCCAACGTTTTCCCTACTGTTGCGCTCTTTGGAGTTGGAATAGTAATTTTTATCTCTAACTATCCAATGTTTTTCCTACTGTTGCACTCACTGGAGTGGTTATATTAAATGTAACCCTCTCGCTGTCCTACGGTAAAAATATTGTATATGTTTTGTTAATAATATGTGTATATATATATATATATATATATATATATATATATATGTATTAATTTTAAAAGTTACATTAATTATTTATTAATTTTAGATTAATTTAATTAGTTTAAGTATGTTTGAATTAAATATATGTATTATTATATTACTTTAAAATTAATTTTTAGACATTTAAAAAATTCTATATTTTGACAGTCTATATTTTTTACAATAGATATTTTGGAGTCGATATTTTTGTACTTACCTGTTTGTAGATAGGAAGTCGATATTCTGGCATTCTATATTTTTTCCTCGATATTTTTGTAGGTCGAAATTTTGTCTGTCGATATTATGTCAGTGATCCGATGTGCTGTTGTATTTCTACGGTTTCATCAACAGATGAAGGTGTCTAATCAGACACAACTGTCAAGTGCTCGAGTACTTTTCTGCCACTGCCGGGTGGCTTGTTCATTAGGCAGACCACCTGGCCTCAATCTGCTACTACTGCAAGCTGCTTGTTTCTGGAGTTGGTACCCAGCAGCCTCCTTTCATTGCTACCGGGCTGCAGAGAACTGGCATCCCCATCTGAATTTAGCGGCCATCTTGGAACAATAATGTAATGATAGGCTAAGGTCATAACCATTTCACGGTGGCTACCAAATCAGTGGGAATCATGCAATAGTAATGTCATTATAAACCAGTATAATACTGTTTCAACGTGTCTGTAGGAAAGTGGGTTATTAGTAGGTGGAGGTATGCACCCTCCGGTAGTAATAATACCACAATCACTAATAGGTCCAGTCAAGTTTCAGTAAAGTAATCTTTGTTCAACCCTTAGTAGCTTAGCAAACGAGCAGCCAGGCTTAATTCAGAAGACAGGTATCTGTAAAGCATTTAATACCACCACAACAGTAAATAAGTTAAAGAAACAACACAATAAAATTGGAACACTGATTTATAAGAATAGAAACTATTTTTATTTTTGAAACAATACCAAAATGACAATAATCCAATGTAGGGATCCAAAGATAAGATTTTTTTTAAATTAAATCAAAAATGGTGCATTCTACTGCCAAACAGCATAAAGCACCACTCGCGGCATCTGGTTGTGCTGGACATTGACAAAGTCAAAGTTTCAGGCTGACCGTGATGGAGAACAGGTCAGAAAAGCAGAAGGCTTGGTCACTGTCAAAATTGTACCTTTACACTTTGGGCCTGATTTAGATTTCGTCAGACAGGTTACTCCGTCACAAGGGGGATGGATATCCTGTGGGCCGAAAAATAAATACCATTATGCCCGATGGGGTTTATATTTCAGCGGATAAGCCCTCCATTCCCCCTGTGACGGAGTAACCTGTCTGCCAAAATCTAAATTAGGCTCTTAATCTTTTTCCGGGAGCTTTTCTCTCGCTGGCAAGTCCTCTGGCTCCTTGGAATCAAAATTCGAGCCGGCAATGGTGGCCTGCTGCATCTCTGTGAAAACAGGGACATCGAATCCTCAGCATTAATGGCGAGAAGGGTATTGAAGTCATCATTGACCGCTTCCACCTCGAGTTGGGCTCTTCCTGGAACTTTTCAGTGGGACAAACCAGCAAGGTCTATTTGATTGGTGAATCGATATCAGCGGCTCGACTCTCGATGTTGAGCCACCCTCCTCCTGGAACTTTTCTACCAAACTTTGCAGAAAGTTTCCAAATATTTAGTTCTGGCAGTCTCTTGTTCCCTTTGTGGTAAACAAGGATCCAGTCAGACCCTCCAGTATTTTGCGAATTCGCGATTCGCAAAATATTCACGTACTCAGGGAGCTCGATGACCATAATATTTTGCATTTTGGAAGTAAAAATAAAAAAGGTCTCCCGGCAGATGTCGTGGCAGAGGACGCATGCAGGCAGCCCTGTCTCTCCTGTAAGAGTCCTGGCAGCCCGTGCAGAGACCACGTGCTATCACTGTCGCTCAGACACACTATAGCTCTAGAAAAAGATTTATGATGCACCCCTAGAGAGAGAAAGCCCTATGTCAAGCCCCAGTTCTAGCAACACCGAACTACAGTAAGTCTTTTACACTTTTCGTCACAGAACGCGAAGGTACAGCATTATCTGTCCTCACACAAGATCAAGCAGGACAATACAAGCCCTGTGCTTATTTTTCGAGCACATTAGATCCTGTAGCCCAGGCTCTGCCTGCGTGCCTTAAGTCAGTTGCAGCCACAGCACTAGCTATCAGACAAAGTGATTCCATAGTATTAGGACATTCCTTGACAGTACAAGTCCCACACTCCGTGGAAGTTCTTTTAAACCGAACACAAACTCAGCACTTGACAATTGCACGTTTAACAGGTTATGAATTGACACTGTTCCAGCCACACATAGAAATCAGACGCTGCAACGTTTTAAATCCTGCTACATTGTTACCATCAGTTACTTCGAATTCTGCCACACACGACTGTGTGGAAGTAGTTAACATCATGACAAAGCCAAGACAAGATCTGACAGATATTCCATTACCAGATCCCGACCTGACACTTTATGTGGATGGTTCATGCATGAGAACTAGTACAGGAGAACTAGTAGCCGCGTATGCAGTGACTACTGACACTGAAGTTATTGAAACACACCGCATTGACACCCTGTCTGCTCAAACAGCAGAGCTAGTTGCTCTGACACAAGCCTGCATTCACGCCAAGAACCTGAAAGTTAATATTTACACAGATTCACGTTACGCATTTGGAGTTGTACACGACTTCGGAGTGCTCTGGCAAGAGAGAGGTTTCATGACTTCTCATGGAACCAAGATTCAGCATGGTCTCCTTATTCAAGCTCTGTTAGATGCCATACATTTACCGACATCCATTGCTATCATGAAGTGCAAAGCACATACGAAAGTTACTGACATTATTTCCCAGGGTAATGATCTAGCAGATCGCACAGCCAAGCTTACAGCTCAGACTCCAGACATTTCAGTTAATCCGACACAGACGCACACTCCAGATCCGACTACATGTATGACAGTTAAAGACCCTACTCAAGATGTCATAGATATCCAGTTACATGCTACTCCCGATGAAATCAAGAAATGGTCCGAACAAGGAGGGGTACAGACAGATCAGGGATGGGTAACGAAGGGAAGAGCCACGTGGTTTCTCCCCGACTCTATGGTTCAAGTCATTATTAATACCGCACATAGTCCAGCACATTTAGGAGAAAAAGCTATGTTAGGCAGTATCCAGAATATTTGGTTCAACAAGCATTTACGAGCTGCAGCCAAGCAGAAAGTCCGTACCTGTATGATATGTTGTCAGTTTAATCCAGGTAAAAGTGTCCCGGTGGAACAAGGTGGTTTCCAGCCCCCTGACCACCCTTTTGAAGTCCTCCAGATGGATTACATTCAGATGGAGCGATGTCGAGGTTTCAAGTATGTCCTTGTAGTTGTATGCGCTTTGTCCAGGTGGACGGAGGCATATCCAGTTCCAGACTACACAGCCGCGACCACTGCCAAGCAGTTGGTTCGTGAGTTCTTCCCCCGTTACGGACTCCCTAGGGTCGTATATTCTGACAACGGCCAGCCATTCTCATCTGAACTCATGAAGCATGTGTCCCTTTTGTTAGGGTACCAGTGGAAGTTCCATTGTGTACGCCATCCTGAAGCAGCCGGTCTTGTAGAGAGACATAATCAGACCCTGAAAATCCGAATTGCAAAAGTTTGTCAAGAGAAAGGTGTGGACTGGCTCATAGCTCTGCCAGTCGCCCTGTTCTATATGCGCATGGTCGCACATTCCAGATCAGGTCTGTCCCCGTATGAGGTCGTTTTCGGCCGCCCCCCTAACATGTGGGGTACTCCTAGACCCCGAAGTATTACCGATGTTTCAAGTAATATGCTGACAGATTACCTAGCTTCCTTGATGTCTGCCCTCAACTCTTGTCGTTCACAGGTTGCCGCCGCATTTCCAGACAATACCGAGGTGGCACCGCATGAAATCGTTCCCGGATCCATGGTCCTAGTGCGAAATTTCGATCGCTCAAGTCCGCTGGAGCCTCGCTGGAAGGAGCCCCGACAGGTCCTCCTGGCCACCCGTACAGCCGTGAAGTTGGAGGGACGAAAAGGCTGGGTGCATCTTTCGCATATCAAAAGGTTTCATGGATTGAAACCAGTTTCAAAGAACATTTCCGAACATTTAAAAGACTGCCAAAGTACTATTCTTAAGGACTGTCCCGCAAAAGACAATGATACTGCACCCTCCCTGTTAGAGAAAACTCCGCAACAGGAGTATAAACTCAAGTTAAGGTCTAGTAAAATAAGTCAGCCAGTTTGATTGTCTAAGTCCTCCCCTAGGTGAAACGATTAGACCGGTTTCTGACATGTATAAAATAGACCCCCATAGTGAGAGAGTTAGTCAAAACTCAATCCGATGTATCGTTTTTCTATGTTTCATATTATTTCTCAGTGTTATGATTTCCTGCACCAGTTATGCGTTTTATCTCTATTTTCCAGTTTCTCATGTAAATAAGTCCTCTAATGCTACAGTAGAGCACACGTTTAGTGATCTGCCTCCTCATGAACTCTCTTACCGCCTCGCTATGCGTAACAATTCTTTCATCCGCATGTTACATTATTCACACCAGACCAGCAATGCCACTAATTGTTGGGTGTGTGGTCGACTCCCCCCTTTCCAGACACCGAAGGGAATTCTGCCACTCTTTCCTTATCCATTTTCACATAATGGTTCGTGTGGAGCATGGTCCACGTTAACGTCATCCTCAACAGATATGTCTTTTCTTAACAGTACATGTTTCCCAGACAAGCAAGGTCTTCCCCACAGAACAGGGTTAGATCTAGAAAATGAAGTTTACAATTTAGGTAATTATTCTTCGAATTTCATGGTCCTGAATGTTCAGTCTGATTCCACTCCAGACTTACCTGCTATTTCAGTACTACCAGTCAAAGGCGAATTATGTGTTAGAAATAATGGTTCCGTACATGTAGGACATAGTGATTGTACTACTATTGTCAAATATAGTGACAGTGGGAAATCTATTTTCAAAGCTTCACGTCATTCTTATTTTATTTGTGGTCAAACTGCATATGTTCGTCTGCCCCTCGATTGGGAGGGAACCTGTTACATTGCCTTCCTACTGCCACCAGTTTTCCTAGCCCCATCTGATTATCATAGAAACACACATCTAGTACACATTAGACATAGAAGGGAGTCCCCCATTGTCGATTATACTGAAACTGCTCTAGAACAGTATACAGATTTCAATAGAGGTTTCTTCTTCTTTATAGGCCCTATCCAGAACAGTAAGCTAATTCGTAGGTTAACCAGAACCCTTGAAGCTGTAGTAAATGAGACTGCCTCTGCCCTAGGTAACTTAACTGAAGAACAATCTGCTATGAGATTTGTCGTTTTACAGAATCGTCTCGTCCTTGACGTCATATTGGCCGATAGGGGCGGGGCCTGTAGAGTCATCGGATCTAGTTGCTGCATTTTCATTCCAAATAACGCACCGTCTGTTTATTCAGCTATAACCAGACTCCATAAAATTGCCCATCTGTTACACCAAGATCCAGGCACCTGGACATGGTCCGGTTGGTTCTGGAATATAATTTCCGCTTGGGGAAGGAAAGTCTTGTCCTTTCTAGGTATTGCAGTAGCGATCATATTCAGCTGCTGCCTCTGTATACAATGTGGCCCTGCGATTTGCGGCATTTGTGCTACCCCTTGTATTCCTAGTCCCAAGCCCCGTTCTAAAACCCGTTCCCAGAAAATTCGAGACGAGCAAATGATACTGTATGAAATGATAGATGGTATCATGAATATTGATGTTTCCTGATGGAAATGTAGTGACAAGGAGGGAATGTGGAAAAGTAAATTTTGCCATGTTCTGTGTCCCTACGCGTCCTCCATCATATGTTGTCTGTGCATGATTAATATGCATATGTATTCCCCATGTTCGATTAAAGACGCAATTATATTTGTGTCCATCTCTAGTATGTCAGTTTCCAGTTTCCAGTTCTCGTGAATACTACGAATATCCGGCCTATGTAAAGCTACGTTGCCACGTTTCTCAGTGTGCACGTTATTCCATTGTAAAGTCCCCGTTTCTAGGCCTCAAAAGGGCCTGGACACCAGATTCAGCTCCTGTCTCCTGAAGCCTCGCTGAGGAGCGATACAGCCCCCACCTGTATCCTCGACCCTTCACTTACTTCCTGCCTCACAGTGCCCGGCTCAGCCTGGCTCTGCCTCTGAGTCTGCCAAGAGTATGTTATGATTCTAGTTATCAGTTCAGTTCTCCTTCTCTGCATTCCAAAGCTACTGAATCGCATCAATAGTTTCCGTCATTGTCTAGCCTTTACGTCTCCACGTTAGAGAAATACTGCATTTAATGGTCATTTAATATTCTTCATCACGCACTACATGTAGAATAATGCATGCACCATTCTTAGAGTCTGTTAGCCTTTACCCCGATAACTTTTGGATCCTATCAACATGTTCTCTAAACATCAGATACTAGATACTGCTTAGGTACATGTCGCCCTGACTCTCCAGACTTCAGTCTCTGCTCCTAGCACAGAGTTCGTAGCCCCCAGCTTCTCCTAGTAACACGTCATTGCCAGTTTGCGCGCACCATTAGGTCAGAGGTCCCGGCTCCTTAGGTAGCCCCCTCCATGTTTCCGCCCCATTCATGACATATTCTGTTACGTTTGCATCACATGTCTATGTATACGCCTCTGTTACACCTACTTTCACCCTTATCTTTCGCGACTGCTATTGACCACACCCACTGCTCCGCCTATCATATGTATTGTAATGCAACTGTTTTAGTATATATATATTCGTGTATTGTTATTAAATGTTACGCCGATTTCCGACCCTGCCCCCGGCAGCGCTGCCATCCTATTCCTGTGCAGGTCGTCCTGTTCCTGTCCTTATGCTGTATTAAACCTGCAAAACTCCTACTACCTCGAATCTTGACTCTTATTTATTGAGCTATCTGTTATTCATTTATCCATTCAAAAATAGAGGTATTATTTATTTATTTACCACATAATGGCGCCCGAACAGGGACTTGCCCTTTCCCCACGCGTCGGTGAAGCCACGCCGGCCCCCTGACCCTCTGCAGTCGTGACGGAACTCTTCTGCGCACCGGCAGATATTTCTGCTTTAAGTATCCCTCAGGCCCACGGAGGAGGCGGTCCAGCATCCAGACGAGACGGTGGAGGAACGCGGCGAGTCCCGACCAGAGCCCAAGCCGAGAGTCCAAGGTCCGAGGTATCCGGAGGCCCACACGTAACAGAAGTCCGAAGTTCGTCCGTCCGGCGTCGAAGCAGTCCAGTCCAGTCCGAGGCTTTCCGTTCTTGCTGCCCGGTGAGTACCGTTGCTGGGGTAGTATCTAGACAGGGTCAATCTAATTGACTCTGGTCTGTGGGTTGGTGGTACACAGACCCACAAACGAAGTGTCCACTTCGGTGGATGCGGGTCCTGACGTGTCTCTGTATGAGACCGGTAAGTTTCGTACTGTTTCAGCAGTGCATCTAGTTTCTGTTCTAAGTCAGTTCTGTTCTCGAGAAAATTCATGTATTCTGTTTCCCGTATTCCAGGTAGTATTCTGTTCGAACTGTTATTCTGAATGTTATTCATGTATTTTAATGTCGTGGTATGAGTGTGAAGTAATTATCGTGTTTATTGTGTATTGTGTTGTGTCCAGATTATAGTTCAGTCATGCCGCTCTTTTCAAAACTGCGTCAGTTAAAAACCAGAAAAGGTCTGCTAGAAGCAGCAGTTCCTGTCCCGCCTAGGGACAGTCCAGGTCATTTTATGTATCAAAAGCATGGCATAAGTGCCATACTATATCTAGATTTATGGGTAGAGTATACCAAACAGTTAGAAGAAAAGTATAGATGGCCTGTATCAGGCACATGGGATGCCGAGTGCATCATGCGAGTAGAAGAAGCATTATGGAAAAAGAAAGCCAGACAGTCACAGAAAGATGCCATTGAGTTATGGCGCAAAGAATCTCGTAAAAGAACCGAAAAAGAAATCAGAAAGTCAGAATTGAGTAGAGAATCCTTAGAACGAGCCCAAGAAAGGGAATTAATCGAGATAGGTGAACGAGTCAAAACCGAACAGACAGACAGACAGAGGAACGCCCTCATTAAGGGTATGTATCCTCTTCTTGCCGAGGGCTTGCCAAAAGCGACCCCGGAGGCATCCAGTAATTTCCCGCCACCATTAGTTCCGCTCAAGCTACGTCACAAACCGACCGCAGCTGATATTTTCATTTTGTCCTATTTGGACGACACAGTCCCAGAATATGCAAATCCCGCTCCGCCAGTCCCTGTAAATCAGGCACTTCCCGTTCCTCCAGACACCGGAGTACCTGTTACGGTACCCCCGGTCCAGCCCGCCATACAAGTCCAGCCTACATTTCCATTTCCCACTCTGCCAGGACGAAGAGCATCAGTAGACGACTCTAGTTTAGGGGCCGCAGGGGGAGGTCCTCCTCAAACCCCGCCGCCACACAAGCGTTTAACGTTAGCCGAATTACATGCACAAGCGTCACAGCGTACGCCCAGATATCAGTCTGTTGCAGAAATAAGAAAAGCCCTTACCGAATGTGGCTATGATCCAGTCCCAGGCGAGGATAGTATGGTTTTATATTCATTACGCGTGAGAAAAGTGACCGAGTATCTAGTCACCCTACCAGATATGAAAGAAGATCTAGACAGAATATATCGTTTCATCCGTACAGGGAATGATCCAGAAAGTATTAGTGACGTCATGAGCCAAAGAAAAGTTGAAGTCCAGCTCATGATATTAAAGTTTCTGATTAATTGTCTAATAAGGGAACAAGATTATCCGACCAAAGATCGAGCCGAAATGAAAATCCTGACAAGGTGGAGTGATAATATAGCCGAGGGTAAGCATAAGACCATCAGTAGTATAGAGAGTATGTACAAGAAGATTTGTAAAGAAATAATAAGGGTACACGAACAACGTAAAGAAGCACAAGTAAGCGAGAAAGAAAATGACTCTTCTACAGAAGAGGTAGAGGACGAGAATCCCGACAGAATAGCGTATGTAGGAAAATCTAGATTTCCAGATCGCCATTTACGCTTAGAACACAAGTCAATTTTTCATCATCCAGCACCAGAACAAGGTTCTCTGGAACAAGTATTTCAAGCTACCGATCACATTCTGAAATCACGAATCGGTTATAGTGAGTTAAGTACCATGCATGAACAAGAACTAGTCCGATCAGCAGTCCGATGGATTACTGATTCTACCACTTTTCCAGACGAAATAGTGGCACAAATGTTTCTGAAATTGCCCCCAGCCGAGCAACGACTGGTGGGTATGTATATGATCCAGCACCTCATTACATTGTATGAGGGTCAACATTCTGATCCAGGTCCGTTACACGATGTCCTGAACGAGTTACTCCAGTATAGATGGAAAGGTTTAGGTACCGATTTAATTAGTGTCATTTTAGAACAGCGCCACAAATACAGAACGTTTCTGAACCCGCATTTTGTTCATGTCTCACCCCCAGAAAGTAAACCCTTTTACATAGACAGACAGAATCAGTTACGAGAAGTGCATCCAGTTAAGACAGACGGTGGTGAAATGCAACAAGTGTTTGTTTACACCCCTATCACAACGATGGAACTCTTAGAGATGAAAAAGTTAATTCCCTGTCATGATAAAGATCCAGCAGGGTTCCACCGAGAATTAAAAGACATGCTCCGTATGGGAGAATACACGTATCCAGATATCATTAAAATGTTAAAGGTCCTGTTGCCCGCAGGGGTATATGAGAAACTCAAGGAAAAAGAATGGGAGGTGGGAGAGAAAAAGATCGATTGGGCAGTTCTAGAAGCTGAAGATAAGGCACGAGTACCAGGTACCGGTCTTGGAGATAAATGTAAAGAATTACCAGAATTATTAATACAAGTTTTGCCTAGGTTATTGACAACTAAAAAGGAAGACTGGGATGCAATCTCAGCATGTAAACAGAAACAAGACGAAGACACTAGTGATTATTATTCCAGATTTGAGAAATGTTTTACCATAAACAGTGGCCTCAAGACAAGTAGCGAGTCATACCCTCATCTTTTTGTTACTAAACTAGTCGAGAATTCAAGTCCACAAATTAAGAATCGAGTTTTGAAAGTCGAAAGTACCTGGCAAGCTAATACCCCGTCCCAAATGTTACAGATGCTTCAATATCACCAGAATAGAATCAGAGAAGAACAAGATCACGAGAGAAAACGTATGAAAGACACGAAAATGAAAGTACTAGTTGCACAATCTGTTCCTCAAGACAGTCAGAAAAGGGGTACAAATCAAGCCAGTCAACCTGCAGCTCCCGTTAAAGGAAACTGCAATTATTGTAAACAGCCAGGTCATTTTATAAACGAGTGTGCAGTTCTGAAACACAACATAGCTACCGGTAAGACTAAAGAAAGACCACGTCCGCCGAGACAAGAACAAGTTACACAGACTCCGCAGTCACAGAATGCACCACAGACAGTTCCAGCACCGCAGCCCATTGCTGCAACACAGCATGTTACACAGCAGATGTACCAGTATGCACAGTCTGAGTATCCAGAGTATCAGCCGTATTCATGAAACAGCCTAGAGAGGGAGGTAGGCTTGCCTCTCATCGAGATACCTGTAGATCAAGAAGGTCCCTATGTTCATAGTCAAGTATTAGGGAAAGACAGAAAGTTTTTGATTGATACAGGGGCAAGTAGGACCACTATAAGTCACGCCGAAGTTCCAGGGGCTCCGTTCTCAGGCTCAAGAAATGTTTCCCTTGGATTTTCAGGAAAACCTATTGTAAATGAAATATCAAAGCCCGTTAATCTAGAAGTAGGTCCATTGTCCCGCACTACTGATCTGTTACTTACTAAGTCATGTCCAGAGAATCTATTAGGCATTAAAACACTGAAAGAGTTAGGTGCAGTTATATGCTGTTCCCCAGAGGGAATACGATTGTTCCTACGTGACTTCAAGGGTCACTATGTATTACGAGATTTTGATCCCAGATTGTCTAATGTTCCGCAGCATCTATGGGCGCAAGGTCCAACTGATGTTGGCTTTATGCAAATCACACCCCATCGTGTGACTCTCAAGCCAGGTGTAGTCCTGCCACGAATCAGACAGTACAGATTGCCACCTGAGGCTGTAGCAGCCTTATCCAAAATTATTGACGAGCTCATGGCTCAAGGAGTAGTTGTAGAAACTGACTCCAATGTATGTAATTCTCTGATCATTCCAGTCATGAAACGTACTGATCCAAATGCACCTCCAGTATATCGTTTAGTGATTGATCTCCGAGAGCTTAATAAATGTATTATTCCCCAGTACCCAGTTGTCCCAGATATCTCTTCCCTATTGACAGCCATTGATTCAGAAGCCTCATTTTTTACTGTCATAGACCTCAAGAACGCGTTTTTCAGTGTCCCCATTCATCCAGACAGCCAGTTTCTTTTCGGATTTTGTTTAAATGGAAGGAGCTATATGTTCACACGCGCTCCTCAAGGTTTCACAGAAAGTCCTAGTATTTACAGTCAAGCACTCAAGAGACAACTAGACAACATTCACATGCCAACTGACACTGCCCTGCTCCAGTATGTCGATGATCTACTGATCACAGCCCGTTCTGAACGTGCTTGCGAGCGAGCATCCCTTACAGTCTTGTATTTCCTAGCCGAGATGGGACACAAGGTGTCCCCTTCGAAGCTTCAATTCTGTGTCCAGCAAGTGGTCTACTTAGGACACTTACTGTCCAAGAGGGGTAGGCAGTTGACACCAGACCGTATCCAGTTAATAGCGAGTCTTCCTCAGCCCAAGACCCAGAAGGAGGTACGTGCTTTTATTGGCCTCACTTCTTACTGCAGACAATGGATTGCTCAGTATGCATTTCTAGCCAAGCCAATGATACAGTTAACGACACAGGAGGCAGCCGTGTCGACTGTTCTCCCTTGGACATCTGAACATACACTTAGTTTCAATGAGTTAAAGAAAGCCCTATGTCAAGCCCCAGTTCTAGCAACACCGAACTACAGTAAGTCTTTTACACTTTTCGTCACAGAACGCGAAGGTACAGCATTATCTGTCCTCACACAAGATCAAGCAGGACAATACAAGCCCTGTGCTTATTTTTCGAGCACATTAGATCCTGTAGCCCAGGCTCTGCCTGCGTGCCTTAAGTCAGTTGAAGCCACAGCACTAGCTATCAGACAAAGTGATTCCATAGTATTAGGACATTCCTTGACAGTACAAGTCCCACACTCCGTGGAAGTTCTTTTAAACCGAACACAAACTCAGCACTTGACAATTGCACGTTTAACAGGTTATGAATTGACACTGTTCCAGCCACACATAGAAATCAGACGCTGCAACGTTTTAAATCCTGCTACATTGTTACCATCAGTTACTTCGAATTCTGCCACACACGACTGTGTGGAAGTAGTTAACATCATGACAAAGCCAAGACAAGATCTGACAGATATTCCATTACCAGATCCCGACCTGACACTTTATGTGGATGGTTCATGCATGAGAACTAGTACAGGAGAACTAGTAGCCGCGTATGCAGTGACTACTGACACTGAAGTTATTGAAACACACCGCATTGACACCCTGTCTGCTCAAGCAGCAGAGCTAGTTGCTTTGACACAAGCCTGCATTCACGCCAAGAACCTGAAAGTTAATATTTACACAGATTCACGTTACGCATTTGGAGTTGTACACGACTTCGGAGTGCTCTGGCAAGAGAGAGGTTTCATGACTTCTCATGGAACCAAGATTCAGCATGGTCTCCTTATTCAAGCTCTGTTAGATGCCATACATTTACCGGCATCCATTGCTATCATGAAGTGCAAAGCACATACGAAAGTTACTGACATTATTTCCCAGGGTAATGATCTAGCAGATCGCACAGCCAAGCTTACAGCTCAGACTCCAGACATTTCAGTTAATCCGACACAGACGCACACTCCAGATCCGACTACATGTATGACAGTTAAAGACCCTACTCAAGATGTCATAGATATCCAGTTACATGCTACTCCCGATGAAATCAAGAAATGGTCCGAACAAGGAGGGGTACAGACAGATCAGGGATGGGTAACGAAGGGAAGAGCCACATGGTTTCTCCCCGACTCTATGGTTCAAGTCATTATTAATACCGCACATAGTCCAGCACATTTAGGAGAAAAAGCTATGTTAGGCAGTATCCAGAATATTTGGTTCAACAAGCATTTACGAGCTGCAGCCAAGCAGAAAGTCCGTACCTGTATGATATGTTGTCAGTTTAATCCAGGTAAAAGTGTCCCGGTGGAACAAGGTGGTTTCCAGCCCCCTGACCACCCTTTTGAAGTCCTCCAGATGGATTACATTCAGATGGAGCGATGTCGAGGTTTCAAGTATGTCCTTGTAGTTGTATGCGCTTTGTCCAGGTGGACGGAGGCATATCCAGTTCCAGACTACACAGCCGCGACCACTGCCAAGCAGTTGGTTTGTGAGTTCTTCCCCCGTTACGGACTCCCTAGGGTCGTATATTCTGACAACGGCCAGCCATTCTCATCTGAACTCATGAAGCATGTGTCCCTTTTGTTAGGGTACCAGTGGAAGTTCCATTGTGTACGCCATCCTGAAGCAGCCGGTCTTGTAGAGAGACATAATCAGACCCTGAAAATCCGAATTGCAAAAGTTTGTCAAGAGAAAGGTGTGGACTGGCTCATAGCTCTGCCAGTCGCCCTGTTCTATATGCGCATGGTCGCACATTCCAGATCAGGTCTGTCCCCGTATGAGGTCGTTTTCGGCCGCCCCCCTAACATGTGGGGTACTCCTAGACCCCGAAGTATTACCGATGTTTCAAGTAATATGCTGACAGATTACCTAGCTTCCTTGATGTCTGCCCTCAACTCTTGTCGTTCACAGGTTGCCGCCGCATTTCCAGACAATACCGAGGTGGCACCGCATGAAATCGTTCCCGGATCCATGGTCCTAGTGCGAAATTTCGATCGCTCAAGTCCGCTGGAGCCTCGCTGGAAGGAGCCCCGACAGGTCCTCCTGGCCACCCGTACAGCCGTGAAGTTGGAGGGACGCAAAGGCTGGGTGCATCTTTCGCATATCAAAAGGTTTCATGGATTGAAACCAGTTTCAAAGAACATTTCCGAACATTTAAAAGACTGCCAAAGTACTATTCTTAAGGACTGTCCCGCAAAAGACAATGATACTGCACCCTCCCTGTTAGAGAAAACTCCGCAACAGGAGTATAAACTCAAGTTAAGGTCTAGTAAAATAAGTCAGCCAGTTTGATTGTCTAAGTCCTCCCCTAGGTGAAACGGTTAGACCGGTTTCTGACATGTATAAAATAGACCCCCATAGTGAGAGAGTTAGTCAAAACTCAATCCGATGTATCGTTTTTCTATGTTTCATATTATTTCTCAGTGTTATGATTTCCTGCACCAGTTATGCGTTTTATCTGTATTTTCCAGTTTCTCATGTAAATAAGTCCTCTAATGCTACAGTAGAGCACACGTTTAGTGATCTGCCTCCTCATGAACTCTCTTACCGCCTCGCTATGCGTAACAATTCTTCCATCCGCATGTTACATTATTCACACCAGACCAGCAATGCCACTAATTGTTGGGTGTGTGGTCGACTCCCCCCTTTCCAGACACCGAAGGGAATTCTGCCACTCTTTCCTTATCCATTTTCACATAATGGTTCGTGTGGAGCATGGTCCACGTTAACGTCATCCTCAACAGATATGTCTTTTCTTAACAGTACATGTTTCCCAGACAAGCAAGGTCTTCCCCACAGAACAGGGTTAGATCTAGAAAATGAAGTTTACAATTTAGGTAATTATTCTTCGAATTTCATGGTCCTGAATGTTCAGTCTGATTCCACTCCAGACTTACCTGCTATTTCAGTACTACCAGTCAAAGGCGAATTATGTGTTAGAAATGATGGTTCCGTACATGTAGGACATAGCGATTGTACTACTATTGTCAAATATAGTGACAGTGGGAAATCTATTTTCAAAGCTTCACGTCATTCTTATTTTATTTGTGGTCAAACTGCATATGTTCGTCTGCCCCTCGATTGGGAGGGAACCTGTTACATTGCCTTCCTACTGCCACCAGTTTTCCTAGCCCCATCTGATTATCATAGAAACACACATCTAGTACACATTAGACATAGAAGGGAGTCCCCCATTGTCGATTATACTGAAACTGCTCTAGAACAGTATACAGATTTCAATAGAGGTTTCTTCTTCTTTATAGGCCCTATCCAGAACAGTAAGCTAATTCGTAGGTTAACCAGAACCCTTGAAGCTGTAGTAAATGAGACTGCCTCTGCCCTAGGTAACTTAACTGAAGAACAATCTGCTATGAGATTTGTCGTTTTACAGAATCGTCTCGTCCTTGACGTCATATTGGCCGATAGGGGCGGGGCCTGTAGAGTCATCGGATCTAGTTGCTGCATTTTCATTCCAAATAACGCACCGTCTGTTTATTCAGCTATAACCAGACTCCATAAAATTGCCCATCTGTTACACCAAGATCCAGGCACCTGGACATGGTCCGGTTGGTTCTGGAATATAATTTCCGCTTGGGGATGGAAAGTCTTGTCCTTTCTAGGTATTGCAGTAGCGATCATATTCAGCTGCTGCCTCTGTATACAATGTGGCCCTGCGATTTGCGGCATTTGTGATACCTCTTGTATTCCTAGTCCCAAGCCCCGTTCTAAAACCCGTTCCCAGAAAATTCGAGACGAGCAAATGATACTGTATGAAATGATAGATGGTATCATGAATATTGATGTTTCCTGATGGAAATGTAGTGACAAGGAGGGAATGTGGAAAAGTAAATTTTGCCATGTTCTGTGTCCCTACGCGTCCTCCATCATATGTTGTCTGTGCATGATTAATATGCATATGTATTCCCCATGTTCGATTAAAGACGCAATTATATTTGTGTCCATCTCTAGTATGTCAGTTTCCAGTTTCCAGTTCTCGTGAATACTACGAATATCCGGCCTATGTAAAGCTACGTTGCCACGTTTCTCAGTGTGCACGTTATTCCATTGTAAAGTCCCCGTTTCTAGGCCTCAAAAGGGCCTGGACACCAGATTCAGCTCCTGTCTCCTGAAGCCTCGCTGAGGAGCGATACAGCCCCCACCTGTATCCTCGACCCTTCACTTACTTCCTGCCTCACAGTGCCCGGCTCAGCCTGGCTCTGCCTCTGAGTCTGCCAAGAGTATGTTATGATTCTAGTTATCAGTTCAGTTCTCCTTCTCTGCATTCCAAAGCTACTGAATCGCATCAATAGTTTCCGTCATTGTCTAGCCTTTACGTCTCCACGTTAGAGAAATACTGCATTTAATGGTCATTTAATATTCTTCATCACGCACTACATGTAGAATAATGCATGCACCATTCTTAGAGTCTGTTAGCCTTTACCCCGATAACTTTTGGATCCTATCAACATGTTCTCTAAACATCAGATACTAGATACTGCTTAGGTACATGTCGCCCTGACTCTCCAGACTTCAGTCTCTGCTCCTAGCACAGAGTTCGTAGCCCCCAGCTTCTCCTAGTAACACGTCATTGCCAGTTTGCGCGCACCATTAGGTCAGAGGTCCCGGCTCCTTAGGTAGCCCCCTCCATGTTTCCGCCCCATTCATGACATATTCTGTTACGTTTGCATCACATGTCTATGTATACGCCTCTGTTACACCTACTTTCACCCTTATCTTTCGCGACTGCTATTGACCACACCCACTGCTCCGCCTATCATATGTATTGTAATGCAACTGTTTTAGTATATATATATTCGTGTATTGTTATTAAATGTTACGCCGATTTCCGACCCTGCCCCCGGCAGCGCTGCCATCCTATTCCTGTGCAGGTCGTCCTGTTCCAGTCCTTATGCTGTATTAAACCTGCAAAATTCCTACTACCTCGAATCTTGACTCTTATTTATTGAGCTATCTGTTATTCATTTATCCATTCAAAAATAGAGGTATTATTTATTTATTTACCACAATTCTACTGCCAAACAGCATAAAGCACCACTCGCGGCATCTGGTTGTGCTGGACATTGACAAAGTCAAAGTTTCAGGCTGACCGTGATGGAGAACAGGTCAGAAAAGCAGAAGGCTTGGTCACTGTCAAAATTGTACCTTTACACTTAGGGCCTGATTTAGATTTCGTCAGACAGGTTACTCCGTCACAAGGGGGATGGATATCCTGTGGGCCGAAAAATAAATACCATTATGCCCGATGGGGTTTATATTTCAGCGGATAAGCCCTCCATTCCCCCTGTGACGGAGTAACCTGTCTGCCAAAATCTAAATTAGGCTCTTAATCTTTTTCCGGGAGCTTTTCTCTCGCTGGCAAGTCCTCTGGCTCCTTGGAATCAAAATTCGAGCCGGCAATGGTGGCCTGCTGCATCTCTGTGAAAACAGGGACATCGAATCCTCAGCATTAATGGCGAGAAGGGTATTGAAGTCATCATTGACCGCTTCCACCTCGAGTTGGGCTCTTCCTGGAACTTTTCAGTGGGACAAACCAGCAAGGTCTATTTGATTGGTGAATCGATATCAGCGGCTCGACTCTCGACGTTGAGCCACCCTCCTCCTGGAACTTTTCTACCAAACTTTGCAGAAAGTTTCCAAATATTTAGTTCTGGCAGTCTCTTGTTCCCTTTGTGGTAAACAAGGATCCAGTCAGACCCTCCAGTATTTTGCGAATTCGCGATTCGCAAAATATTCACGTACTCAGGGAGCTCGATGACCATAATATTTTGCATTTTGGAAGTAAAAATAAAAAAGGTCTCCCGGCAGATGTCGTGGCAGAGGACGCATGCAGGCAGCCCTGTCTCTCCTGTAAGAGTCCTGGCAGCCCGTGCAGAGACCACGTGCTATCACTGTCGCTCAGACACACTATAGCTCTAGAAAAAGATTTATGATGCACCCCTAGAGTTTAAACTAGTGCCTCGATGAAACAACAATATTACCATTTACAATATGTTTTTTTACATATCCACAAAGGCACCTGGAGGTTAATTTTCTTAATTTGCAGACAAACAAGAACGGCAGAGTTGACATACATGCAATGCATGGCAAAGGGAAGCAATGAAACAGATGAACTCTACAGAGATGTGAAAGAAGACAGATGACTATTTGGATTCTGATTATTGATGATCGCAATAACAGCTGAACAAAGTTCCTGGGACTTGGGTGAACATTTCTGGTTGCTTTATGGTATTCTAATTCATACTTCTGCCTTTACATTGAGGGGGCGTTTTCTCCTCAGACTTAGAGATTTGTGTCCACAGGCAACCACTTGGTGAAGGCAGAATCTGTTTTTTCCACTTTTCATTTTCCCATGTTTTCCATGTCCATTATCTTGACCCTTGTTTCCTGATGTTCCCTGTGGTTCACAAGTCTTCAATTGCTTTACTTGTCCCCATTGTTTCAGATCTTCCCCATATCTCCCCATCTCTGATGTTTTCCCCAGGTCTTCCTTGCCCTTTTCCCATATAGCCCACACCTCAGACTGTGTTTTTGCTATCAGAGACGGGCTCATCTGCAGATCTATGCCCATGTATTTCAGAAGAGTGAACTAGTGCAAGCAATTGGCACCACATCTGGATCATGAATTATGTATTGAAGAACCCCTTATCTTGGTGCAGCTCGGCCACAGTCTAACCTGTTAGATGAAACATTCATCCTGGTTTCTTCTTATGTCCATTTCAGTAAACATATGCTCCCCATAGCGAACACAATCAAATTCATAAGACCAACTGGACTCAATCATTCACACCCTCCCCACCCCCCAAAAAAAGGTTTTCCCAAAATATTTTTTTTTTGTAAACGGTATGCTTCAACAGAAGTGAAGCAGCATATAGGGGTTTGTGGAATGCCACTGACCCATAAAGTGGAATAATCTCCCAGAGCATTTTTTATTGATCTACGGCTGAAAAGGGAATGATTAAGAGTAAAATAAAGTGGCAAAATCATGCTGCAGAATTTCCATTTTTGTGCTGCAAAATGTGCAAATCTATGTCGCAATATTCTGGGGAGTCTGTCCAGTAGCACCAACTAAGGGTTCCTAAATTCTGATTGCCTCTTGGGAGCTTGGATGCAATTTCCCACAATGCACCTGCACAGTCCAGGAAAAATCCAGTTGCAACTGGTCAGCTGGTATGACCCTTTCTTTGGCTTGGCAGGTGACTTCTTCCAGCTCTGTTTTACCTGTTGCTGATGAGGAAGTCCCCTCCTTTTTAGGTCGAGCCTGGAATACGCATCCGAAGGATGCGTCCAGGTGGAGAACTATAGCTAGCTGACTCGGGGGAATGAAGGACAAGAAAGTGCCACGCGCTTCTCTCCGGCTGGATTTCACTGCGTGCACGCGCACCCACACTCACGCATGCGCACATACACAGCCACACGCATACACAGCACTCACGCATGCGCACATACACACGCATACACAGGCACACCCCCCGTCGCCGCCGCACCTACACTAGCGCATCTACACGCACACACAGAGACCCCCCACACACACCAGCCCCTCTCCTCCCGGCTCGGCTCCACTCACCGGTGTCTGGCAGGCGCTCCCCGGGTCTCCAGGCTCCTTCCCTTCCTCCGCAGCTGCGGGCTCCCCCCACACCACGGGGGCACGCTGCTGGACAGAAGGCTTCTCTGTGGCCAGGCGGCGGTAGCGCTCGGCGGGGCTCTCTTTCCACATGGGAGCCCCGCCTCCTCAGTGCGCCCGCTTCGCTCCGCGGGTCTTCACCCGGTCCCCCATCTCGGGACCGGGACTTTAAGGGAAACAGTATCCAGGGCTCCTTCCTGGTCACGGGAGCCCCACAATGCTCATGCCACTTCCTGCTGCCGGCTCCTCTTCCTGGTTGAACGTCAGGTCCCGGGCTGCGCTCTGATTGGCTGCTGACGTCACAGAGGTGTCCCGCAGTACCGCCCCCGGCCTGCCTGACTTCCTGGTCGCGGGCCGGGCGCAATGTTGGTCTGTGCGGTGACGGTCGGTGATAGTGGTGGTGCCGGTGACTGAGTGACAGACACCCGGGCTGCTAGCTAGAGAGGAGCGGAGGTCGGGAGGAGGACTCGCGAGTCACTTGACACTCGTTGTGTGTCACACTGCTGCTGCTGCCGGCCGCTGCCGCCCACCCAGGCCACACACCACAGTGAACTTGCTGCAGTGCCCAGGCCCAGCCCCAGCTCTTGAGGAGACACGGTGACGCGGCACTTCAAAGGTAGGCGAAGTGAGGCCGACACCAGCCTCTGCCCCAGGCCATGCCAGGTCCTGCAGGCCCATCATTTTTTATTTAATTGTATTTATACGTGTATAGTAACACAGTTCACGCTCCGTCGTATTTTTTTTATTTATTTAAGCGATGTTAAATAGCGCAGACTTTACCCGAAGGTGTCCGAGCGCTGAGCAATAGGAACTGTAATGATACATAAGGAGGAAATTACAAGTGAACAAATTAAGGCAAACGTTAAGTTACATAAATCAAACGTGACAATAGTGGGCAACCAAAAAACAAGAGGTAGCAATCGGTACATTCCAGGAGGAAAAAGTGATATGTGTGCAGGTTAAAAGTGTATAATACTGCAATAAAAGGCAGACACTCCAGCACAGAAACAAACGTTACGTGGGCAATGGTGGCACTTGTGCAAGTATCTTTTTTTTTTTTTCCTATAAATATTTTTATTTGCTTAAAGATCAGAATGTACTATTTGTCCTATTAACAGAAATACATAACAAAAGCTTCCGAACAAGTGAAAAAAATAATTACAAATGCTGAAAATATTGGCCTCATTAACATATGTACCGACTTGTTTCCTTAATACATATCATCTATTTGGGAATAGCTTCATTTTATGACACACATTTGTACAAACACGGGCATCCCAAAGTTCATTTTTCAGCAGAGAATACTTCTGTCTTTGAGTACAGGTGTCACGGCCGGGGGACCACAGAGGCTCAGCCTCTCTCCAGAAACGGTTCCAGTTACCCACACGGTCACCCTTAGAAATGGTGCAGACATTGTTCTGAATGTTTCTTCCAAAGAAGGCCCCGACAGACATTCCGCTCATGACATTCGCGTCTACAGTTCATTGAGACTCGTGTGAAGTATATTACAAGTTCATCTTGAAGCAGAGCACACGGTTGCGCACAGTTCACAGGGCGCTGCCGGGACCGATCAGCTCCTTAGCTTCCTGCGGGGCCTGCGGCTGTGATGTGCTGCTGAGGTCCCTCTGTCCCTTCTTATCTTTGTTTTGAAGCGTTTGAAGCTGAATAATTAGGTTTCGGATTTCTTCTCGCTTAGTTTTCATTCTTTGCTCCGGGAACCAGTCAGTCAAATTCATCGGCAGATCAAAACTCTGAATGGGGTTCTCAAAAAAACTTTCTACGTACTGCAGTATATACACACCACAGTCACTAAAGTTGTTCTGCTGAGGCACTCTTGGATTTGATCCTTTCATGACGTCTTTCGAAAAACTCATTTTACTCCCTTTCCTGACTTCCCATTCTACTTCTAAATATTCTCGTAACGTTCTGACCACATTTGATCGAGAAGGTCCTCTTAGCGAGTCCATAAGAAGAATACATGGCTGTTTACAATTTACTGCTTTCAGATGCCATTTCCCCAATTCTGAAGTAAAAGTTTCATCTGCCATACCGCCTGCATCTCTTTCTTCCGAATTCCATCAAATCATTACTCCCAAAGAGCTCACACACCCATCCACCCATGCACCAGCATCTCATGCTTACCTGTTCTATCCCTCACTCCTTTTAGATCTCGCTGGTACTGCATCCGAAGGATGCGTCCAGCTGGAGACTTATAGCTGCCCGTCCCGTATTTGCAATGCAATAGGTCTCACTTTTGCAAGAGTTTAAGCTATTAGCATTGTAAATGACAATGCCTTTTATTTATGTTTAAAAGCAAAAACATAAATAAAAGGCATTGTCATTTACAATGCCAATAGCTCTAACTTTAATAATGCGAGACCTATTGCATTGCAAATGCTTGTTCCTTTAAGTCAGGTACAATCCTTTAGTTGTGAAGCCTTGTGAGTGCAGCAGGTGGAGTCCCCTGAGTGCACGAATACTGTGATGCAGTCCAAGGGTCCAGCAGGGCAGTCCTTCTTATGTTCCAAGAAGTGATCTAAGGAGCTCCCGCAGCTCCCCTGTAATTATTCTCCATCTGGTCTTTCAGGAGGGGTGGCATCCCAACCAATAGGAGTAATGCCACCTCCCCCTGCTATGACTACTTCCTGCAAAGTGTTGCATATTTGTGACCCACAATGCACTGTTCTCCTAAAAACTAAAATGGATACATTTTCTCCCTGGTGTGTGTGTCTGTGTAAGCCAACCCAGTGTCATGACTAACATCTGACTACACTCCACTTTGAGCCCCTCTCCTAATTTAGTTGGGGGGCTCACATGTGGTGGGGCATCAATCAATCAAGTATTATTTATAGAGGGCAGCTTGTCTCCAGCGAGGTTATCAAGGCGCTTTCTCTTGGTCTCATTCAAAGAGCCAGGTCTTACACCCCTTCCTGAAGCCGGTCAGCGAGATCGAGGTGCGGAGTTGGAGGGGGAGGATGTTCCAGGCTTTGGTGGCAAGATGGGAGATGGAATGTCCTCCTGTGCGGCAGTGGTGTATGCAACTGTTGGACTTGGTACTTTTTGTAGGGTCATCCCAGAACTTTTTGTCTTCCTCCTGTATTTTTTCAGACCTGTTGTTGGTGGTTTTATGACTCTGGGCAATTTATCACTGCTGTTCAGTGCTAAAGTGCATGTGCTCTCTATGGTAAACTCGTTAAGATTGGTCTACACCTGTTTGGCATATTTAATTTACCTGTCAGTCCCTTGTACAGTGGTATTCTATATACCCAGGGCCAGTAGCTACTGGTGGACTTGCAGTGCTGCTCGTGCCGCCCACCAAAGTAGCCTTTCAAACCTGTCTCAGGCCTCTGCCACTGCAGGGCTTCCGCTCACAGTTTACTGCCGCTGTGACGTGGCACATAAAGTGGTTGCCACGTCTGCGACTCCCTTTTACTACTTGTCAGTCACCCCTAATGAAGGCCCTTGCTAGCCCTAGAGGCAGGGTGGGGTGTAGGTAGAAGGTAGGGCATGTGCCTTAACTGTGTAGCATGACCTGGTAGTGAAAAATAGCCTATTTGATTTCTCACTGTTGTGAGGCTGCATTGGGGATTCCATGATAAATGCTTCAGTGGTAATTCCTGATCTGGAGGGGTAACAATGGATGTTGTTGTCCACTTGTAAAGACATTTTTAAGTGCCCCCAGAACTGGTTTGGATTGGGCTCAGAGCCCTGTGCCAGGCGGAAAAACAAGGACATTGCTACTATAAGCTGCGTTACTTGAACAACTTAGCGCTACGTGATAGCTTAATTTAATTGGGGTACCCCACTTTTACTTTGGGGAAGGTCTAATGAGGGCTCGCAGGTGCGGGTGGAGCACTTCATTCGTCCGTGGTCAGAAACACCGAGCCTACGAAGTAGAAGATACGGAGTGCTGCGGGCACAGAGGAGCGAAGTCACGCCGTTACAGAGGAGCAACAGGATGCCAGTCAGCGGCTGAGCCTAGTTGCGGGTGGGTCTCCCTCGAGGGAGAGAACAGCAAACCGAAGCAAGCCAGGCATGACTAAGCCTGGTTGGGGGCAGGGCTTAGGGCCGCGAACAGTCCAGCGGAGAAGACAAGCTAATGGAGGCTTCACTCCGCGTTCTGCTGACCACTTGTTCCTTTGTGGGCCAGAGCGGAAGGTCCTGGCCAAGCGCAGACTGTTCCCCAACAAGTGGAGCAGAGAGGACAGGCTGCTCCAATTGTTCCCGGACATGGAGGTCTCAGACAGCTCTTCGGATTCTGACTCGCCCGGAGTAAGGGTGAGTCTGGTCTTTGCGGTCAGCTGCCTTCGTGTGGGACCAAGTGAGGTCTCCTCGCAGGCATTGCGCTGCCTTTTGGTTGCATTGCGGGGGTTACCCCGACCTTGGGTGCACGAGACCGGGAGAGGTCTCCTACATATTTGGCTTGACAGCAGTTGCACTGTGTGAATCGTGGCAGCTGCAGATTGTGTCTCTAAAAAAGAGAGGGGTCCAACACGCCAAAGGGACAGGACACCAAAAAGACGTTGAGGTCTAGGATAAACTCCCTTTGGGGCATTCTCTCTGCATTCCAATCGTACACTCACACTACAGGATCCGCTCATTTCACACCAGGTCAGTTCTCCAGTTGCCAGAAAGTCAAAATAAATTCTGTATTTAAAAAATGTATTTTATTTTTATTAGGTTGGTTCAAATGGATATATACATTAATGTCATTTGTCATTAAAAACACAAAACAGAAACAAGAGAATCACGTTAACATGAATTGATATTTCAACACATCGTCTTTTATATGTGTAATACATCACACAGCAAATATCATGGGAACTTGTTTTTCTATGAGTAGGCCAAAAAGTGACGCGTTTTGGAGGGTTACACAGGTCCAACCTCCTTCTTCAGGCTTGCTTCTAGTCTGCTCCGACACTTTTATCTACGTACAAATATATACATAAAATATATGATTCAGTATTGCGACATAAAAATACATTCCATAACATAAACCAACCTATCAACCTAATCTTATTCTTCAAATACAGTGATAATACACTTTTATTAGAACACTTCTTATTTACTTAATTCACTTAGCAGCATAGTCTTAAAAATGACATAAAATATTGAGTTGCTGGCACTGTTAATATAATGACCCAACATACAACAAATTATAAAACACGCAGATGACTAAATACACAAGCATCCTGAAAATACCTAGTTACACTCACTCATAGATGTACTCTATTCAGGATAGGCTAGTAAAACTCTATCCTCTCTGTCCAATGCCTCACTGTATATAGGTTTTACACATATCTCCTAGTGATCCCCAACATAGTTATTCTCCCCGGGTATTAGTTCTATTTATCAAAACCTATTAAGGGGATAACCATTCCTCACTATCCATTCATATTACTGCTATGAAAAAAAATATATATAAAACCATTGGGTACCCACCAAGATATGCACAGGTCGATATTCATAGTAAAGTATCTCTTGATAAAGAATCTCTTCTTCCAATACTCAATGTGATATAAATAGAGACCCACTGCCGAATAGGTTTTACAGAGAGGACACATCTCCATTCTTTAAACATCCTGAAATAATAGGCCTAGGTCAGCTCATTATGGATTGAACTAGGCGAATATCTTACTTTATAAAGACATATACTTCCGATTGCAGGCCAGCTATTTATTTACTCTTCCTCTGTCTCATAAGTTTTAACATTTTAGACATACTACGACAAAATTGTCAGGCAGGGCCTGTTCATGAAAAAGGTCTCAAGTATCACAGGCCTCACTTGTTGCAGAGTACCAGTCCTACAGATAGAAAGAAGCACACTATCTATTGTGAATACAGTATGACATCGAATTAACTCATATCCTCAAAACCGCTTCCTTTTGGACAATTTTCTAAATGACATTTACCATAGTTCCTGTGATGAAACCTACAATCTTCCGTCTTCCTTTTATTTATCAATGTTCCAATCTCGACATTACTTGCGTACCCTACAATAAAACCATTGCCAATAAGACTATTTTGTTCACCATGTTCCCAACTACACTGCTTTTCCATGCATAGGATTCCCATTTAAGAGGATTTTTATATTATCCCTATTGTCTTAATCTTGAGATAGATTACAACACGGTCCCAACAACATTACTTTTGTTCATACATAGAGTGGACCGTGTGTTCACTATCCCTTGTATATTAATACGGGGTGAGGTGGCACAAAAAATAACGTTAGTGAATGCCTTCAATTACCATGTGGTTACTACCCCTTGCGTTTGTTCTTAACATTTTAAAGCTCCGAGAATTATAACGCAGAGCAAGCTATAATTAGCAAAAAAAGGAGGGTAGCGGGTGGGCCTCACAAGCCATCACTACATTAAAATTCCGTGGTGTCTAACCCAACCCACATCTCCTGAGCATACTACATCATGCTAGTAAGCCACTTACTGGGATCAAAAAAATCTCCTGTATATACGCCAGGATTGTCTCATAGAATCCTGATGCCCCTGGTTTCTTTTTATCCTGAACTTAATTGGCTGGAAATCATGCCAGACAATCCCGTCAGTTAAAGATATAGAAATGGGACTCGGAGGATTGTTTTTCCTCCGGCATTTTTGAATGGTGTATAGAACTCTCTTATTATAGCATTCACTCGTCCCATTAGTAGCGATTCAGTGTGCTAAGTAGAAAAAGGTTTCTCATCTTTATCGGTTGATATTGAAATTATCCGAGGCAAAAATTACTCTGGAGATTACAGATACTCAGAAAAAAGAAAACGGCACTAGGAGGTCTAAACCTCTCTTATGTAAAAGGCGTTGTGGCAATAATAAGGGTTCCTTATCCCTTCCGCAATGTCTAATTAGATTGTTACGCATGTATACCTTTGCTAAATAGTCACTGCATAACGTCTAGGTATATCCTAATAACATAAGGGAAACCAATACCTCACCACACTCGATGGTGTATCTATATCGCTCCTGTCTCCTACACTGGTTTATTTAATCAATTTCGCCTAGCCCTCTTTCGAATTTAGACCTTGCCTTACAGTATTCAAGATAGATATATACCACTGCTCTCTTGTTTTGCGCTTTTCTTTCATGTTACCACCTCTTTTATTCATGATCACCTTTTCTAAAAATGAACCAATTAAAATCAGTTTCTTTGTGTCTCTGCTCTAAAAAATGCGAAACTAGGGGGGCATTAAGTTTCTTAGTTTTGATTGCTGATTTATGTTCAGCCAATCTGGTCCTCAATTCACGACCTGTTTCCCCCACATAAGCTAACCCACAAGGACAACGCAAAAAGTATATAACATTTTTACTCCAGCAGTTACTCAAGGTGTAGGCCTCTATCAATCTGCCATTATGCTGCAATGTTTTTGGTTGTAATACATTCGTTACACATTGAGAAATTGCCGCAGGGTACGTTGCCTTTTGCTGTGGTGTGATCTAAAGTTCTCTATCTTTCTTTTGGCATGTCTCTATATGTATGCACCAACTGAATAGGCAAATTCCAGTTTTTTTATAGGCAAATAGTGGTCTTTCTAATCTGACATTTTCTTCGTCATTCAGGATGCTCCAATTCCTATTTACTGCATTTTTTTATTTTATTACTAATGGAACTGAATTGACTCACAAATACTACTCTCTGCTGTCCTTTTTGTTTTTTAGGCCTATTTAACATTGCGTCACGGTCATCGAACCTAGCCCGCTTGAAGGAATGAGATATACATTTTTTAGGATAACCCCTATCCCTTAATTTGGTCTTCAAGACCTCTGAGTGATTATAAAAATCTTGCAGGTCAGTACAATTCCTCCGTAAACTGAGGAACTGACTAGGAAGTAATCATCTTAGAAAGAGAAGCAATAGAGTAATTGAAAGCAGAACTTAAAGATAAGCAAGCTCTGGATGAGGCCAAACTTAAACTTGAAGAGATCAACAAAGATGTTGATGGGTATAGGGCCTATTTAATAAATAAAAAAAACAAATAAATTTTAAAAGGATATTAGCATATTCAGTGCAGAACTGGCATACCCCTATCTAAAAGAACATTAATATGAGCAAATGAATGATCAGGGATGGGATAGGAATCCTTTTAAAAGACCCAGGTATACACAAGGTGGCAGAAAGGAGGTTAGCTTTTCTTTCTTAAATGAGAATTCTATGCATGGAAAAGCAGTGTAGTTGGGAACATGGTGAACAAAATAGTCTTATTGGCAATGTTTTTATCGTTGGGTACGCAAGTAATGTCGAGGTTGTAACATTGATAAATAAAGGAAGATTGAAGATTGTAGGTTTCATGACAGGAACTTAGGTAAATGTCATTTAGAAAATTGTCCAAAAGGAACTGGTTTTGAGGATAAGAGTTAATTCAATGTCACACTGTATTCACAATAGATGGTGTGATTCTTTCTATCTGTATGATTGGTACTCTGCAACAAGTGAGGCCTGTGACACTCGAGAACTCGAGACCTTTTTCATGAACAGGCCCTGCCTGCCATTTTTCTCATGGTATGTCTAAAGTTTTAAACCTTACGAGACAGAGGAAAAGTTAAAATAAATGGGTGGCCTGCAATTGGAAGTATATGTCTTTATAAAGTAAGATATTCGCCTAGTTCAATGCATAATGAGCTGTACTGAATCATATATTATATGTATATATATTTGTATGTGGATAACAGTGTCGGAACAGACTAGTAGCAAGCCTGAAGAAGGATTTTGGACCTGTGTAACTCTCCGAAACACGTCGCTTTTTGCCCTACTCATAGAAAAACAAGTTCCCATCATATTTGCTGTGTGCTGTGTGATGTATTACACATATAAAAGATGATGTGTTGAAATATCAATTCATGTTAACGTGATTCTCTTGTTATGAACATTGATCTATTTACACTGTGTACATGAATTTTTTATAGTAGTAGTTTTTTTTAATGTGCATAATTATGTTTTGTGTTTTTAATGACAAATGATATTAATTTATATATCCCTTTGAACCAACCTAATAAAACTAAAATACATTTTTTAAATACAGAATTTATTTTGACTTTCTGGCAACTGGAGAGCTGACCCGCTGTGATTTGAGTGGATCCTGTGGTGTCAGTGTACGATTGGAATGCTGAGAGAATACCCCAAAGGGAGTTTATTCTAGACCTCAGCTGCCGATTGTGCACACTATTGGGGGTTTTTGTTTGCTCCTGTGGCCATTGCAGGACGAGCCCAAGAAGGGCCCCAGTCGCATTATTTTGGCGGCTGCGCCACCGGTGTGTGGGCAGCTGGCTCTCACTGTTGGGGGCTATTTGGCTCCAAGGAATTGTTGGCTCATGCATGGGGATTCACAGTTCCTAATATGTGCACGCTACTAGTGTGTACTATGGTGTCCCACTAATAATGTGTATGCATAATGTGTTATGCTAAGTACAGTTCCTACCAGTAGTTACTGGTCGCCATAAATGTGATGATTATGACAACGGCCCTATTGGCCAAGTGATTTATGTTATCCCTGTGAAGTTATGACAAGTGCCTTGTGGCGCAGTGTAATATATGTAAGATGTCCGCAAATCGGTTAAACCCGATTGTGCCTGACATTACCCTACCAACTACTAATCAGCTGTCCCAGTTTAAAACCAAGTATTGCTGATTTTTTCACATTTGTTGCACCACTTGGCCACTTGCACCTTTTGCCACTTGAGGTAGCCAAAGCAGTGCAAACCAACATCCAAGCTAGGCATCGGTAATTCCAATGAACCTTTTCACCCTCCTCCAACTGTTCATGGTGGTGTTTGCTCCCTTCCTCCCTCATCCTACAATCCGTGGCTTTGCATGCTCGTTTTGCTCTCTTTCCAGCGTCCATTGCTTTGCTGCCCGCCATCCGCTCTCCTCCTGGGCTGATTGATGACATTAGGAAAATGAAAATCTATTCTTTCACCTAAATCAAATCAGGCCTGCTGGCTGCACACAGATCGTGTCAGCAGGCTCCTTGATCCTAATTCAGCTCTGCTATCTGGTAGGTTAGAGTGCTTCAAGCTGTGTAGCTGACTTTCCATCTCCCCTGCCCCCATTTCTTTTATGAGAGGCGCACTTGGCCCTCCCAGGGGTCCATTGTCTGCTGGGAGCAAAGTCCTCAATGTTAACAATTGAGAATTAAAGGTTCTTGATTGAACCCAGACTGATGGCACTGTTACAAATAAAAGCAACTCTATTTTTGTTGATGCAACAATCGTATTCACTACTCATTTATTTTGTTTGTGCAACATTTAATCTCATAGGTTAGGTCTCAAATTATTGTTGTTAATTTGGAATCGCTGCTGATGGCTCTGTGTTGGTGTTAGGAACGGGACCTTACGCAGCACAATGGTTTAGGTTCAGTCAATCGCTTGGGCTATTTACTGAAAACAGGGCTCATGTTACACCAACAGAGCAAGATTAGTGGAAGGCAACCGTATGTGCAAGTAAACCAGCCATCAGGCCTCCTTTTGTCTGAAAATCCCGACTGGCGGCGGCCAGGAACCTCACACTTAAAAAATGTAAATGCCATGGAGGGGAAACAAAGGCACATAGCTTGTTATTTCTTCACAAGAGAAGCTGCGTTTGCCTTTGTTCAGTCACTGCATATAATAGATGCATGCAGTGTTAAAATGTCAGATGTGTTGGTCTGTCCCAGTATTTCCACAAATAACAATTTCAATAGCACTATTTTATTTCTTTTATAGCCTTAGACAACCCAATGCAGGGTGTCAGAGCTATTAACGTAACATACACATTATACTTTGACAATAAATCATGTGCATGTTTAAATCAATGTACAACTTGAGTTACATGAGACAGGGTTACAAGGTGTAGTAGTCACATGTCCCACGTGGATTTACAATTTACAGAGTGCAGGTAACAGAAGGATCTCAGTGTTAAAAGCAGTAACCCACTTTACTATCTACATAAAATAAAAATCTGTCATCTGCATGTTACGTGATGTGCTTTGCAGGAGACACATTAACCTTATACTACTTCGATTCAAATCTGGGACTTCATAAAACAAGATCTCTCCAACAAATGCGTTCACCTCCAGAGTTATCTCACCATTATTACTATTCTCTGAGATGTACTGGGCACCTTTACAGCAGATGACTTAACCCATAAAATATTTTAAAATGCAGACTTTATAACCAATTAAGCAGAAGAGATCTACTGCCATGTTTCTCCTTGTTGCCAATTTCTTTGAGATAGTGTTTAAAAAAATATATATATCCGTTGAGGCCCAGATTTTGCGTCAGGGTTGTGACACTGTTTTTTTGCACATCCCTGATGCCAAATCTCATTTGTTAAATCTTATAAAGTGCTGAAATGTACTCGTTATATACCAGATAAACATGTGCAACTATGGTTGGATCATTGTCAACAGTCTTCCTTGGCCAGCCTCCATCTGGGCCAATTCCTGGAACAATCAGCCTCTCTGGCTGGCAACAGAAAAGACAAAAGACTATATGTTTGAACAAGATAGCTGGTGCCTCACTTGTGGGCCTGTGCATAGAGAGGGTGTTTTTATGCTAGCTGCACTCCTGTCTCAGCTCTGAGGAACAAAGATTTTCAGCCAGGTGGTACTCGATTTTGATCATACCAACCCAGTCTTGGAGAGATCATATGTCGCTCTACACTGTACTTTGACAGTAGGCTTTCCCTCAGGCCCTACATTGGGGAAGCAGTCTCCAACTGGAATGTGTCAGAAAAGCAGACAGACTAGTGATCCAACCAGGCCTTCTGTGGTGTAGCTACTCTGTCAACACCATCAGGCATACAGTGCTGATCTGTGTTTTTGTTTGCTGCACTCCCTGAGCTGCCTAGGACTGGTATTCAGAGTCAGGTAGCACTATGCTGTGATCTCACCGATATAGCAGCAGCTCTACAAGGTTGATGCAGTCACAAAGTGAGCAGAAAATGCCAATTTCCACTGAACATTAAGTGGCATATGCTGATATTGCGCTTACAAATTCAGCATGTCACTGTAATCTTGCTGCCATAGCACCCTCCTACCTCTTGTAGAGGCCCAAGGTACTTTCTGCTTGGACGAGTAAGTAGCTACTCTGTTGTCTATGATTACAGGGTTGGTAGAGGTGCCTGCTGTAGGCAGACCCTACTGAGGCCCTAATCTACAGCTGGGTGTTAACTTTGGGGGGTAGGGCCCCCATCCGTAATAATGTTACAGCAATCGGGAGGTAATTTAGGAATTTGGGACCAAATGCATTTGGTAAAACATGCACAACAGCAGTGGCTAGAGAAGGGCAGCCTTATCGTGCTCAATGAGGGCCTCCCCTTGTCTCTGCTGTGGATGAACCCCTCCCCTTCCCATGTGCACTGGTCTGAGCTCAGCCATGATCCAGCCACAACCTGATGCAGCCCTGGAACTATGGTTTGGAGCACCGGCTCTTTCCTGTGAAACAACTGTGCATCCATCAATTTTGAGAGGGCCTTCTCACAGATAAAAGTTTACATGGGAAGAAACGAGCGGGTGTGCATGACCAAAGACTCACTGAAGAAGCATTGTATGGTGTACTACAATACGTTTGATTCATAAAAATGTGTTTGGATCTCATATACACTTTATGTACACTTTCTGAAGGTCATGCACTATCAGAAAGCAATAATAATAATAAAAGTGAAACGTTCCATAAACACCGGAAAAACACTGTTTCTGTTGTTTTTAATGGCATAAAAACGGGTAAGCACTGTTTTTTAAGGTCTTGAAATCACTCAAAAACACAGAAAAAAAACACCTGAATTTACCAAAAATAGAAACTGAAAACAGGAAAGCCTAAATATATGTGATTGTGTTCTAATGTGTTTTTATGGATAGTACAAAGGCTTTTTTATAAACCCTTCTGTGGAGTTTCTTTTGTAGTGTGCCTAGTGTCTCGCTGCTGTGTGAGTATGTTGCTCAAACGCTTTACACATTGCTTTTGGGATAGGCCTGACTGCTCTGCTGAGCTACCAAGGGGGTGAGCAGGAGTTCATCTTCAGTGTGTAACTCTCTTGCCCTGACTAGAGTGGTGGGTTCTGCTTGGCTTAGATGCATACCCTAGCTAACAAGAAACCTAATTTCTAACAGCAAGGGATCTGCATGAGGGTGAGGTGTGTGGAGCGGATGTTCATCAGGAGCTGGTGCAAGTATAGCCAGTGGTTCTAGTAGGTGGGTCATTGGTGGTGGACATCTTTTAGACGTGGGTCAGGAGCTTGAAATGGCATTTCTTCTGAACCGGCAGCCACTGAAGGTCTTTCAGGTGCTAGGTGATGTGGGTTCTCTTGGGCTGGTTGAGGATCAGTCTGGCAGCTGCATTCTGGATCATCTTGAGTCTTTGCATGAGTTCAGTGGTGGTGCCTGTATAGAGTGCGTTTTCGTAGTCCAGTTGGCTGGTAAGGATGGCATGTGTTACGGTCTCCCTGGTACTGATGGAGAGCCACTTGAAATTATTGCAGAGCTTGAGGAATTTGTGGAATCAGGCTGAGTAGATGGTGTTGACTCATGGACAGTTAGCTGTCTAGGATGATGTAGAGGTTGTGGGTGTGGCCTTTTGGAGTGGGTGTAGGTCCGAATGCCGACAGCCACCAGGAGTCGTTCCAGAGGGCGGTGTGTTTGCCAAGGATGAAAATTTCTGTCTTGTCCGTGTTAAGTTTTAGGCAGTTGTCTTACATCCATGCAGTTGTGGAAGTTGGTCTTCATTGCAGCGGAGTTGGCAAAGAGCGATAGGACGAGCTATGGGTCACTGGCGTAGGAGATTATGTTGATGTCCTGCGATCTGATGATGTCTGCAAGTGGAGTCATGCAGACGTTGGAGAGATTTGGGCTGAGGGATGACCCTTGGGGATCACCACAGATGCTGTGCTTGACTTGCGATGTGAAGAGAGGGAGGCGGGCTTACTGGCTCGGTCCTGTAAGAAAGGATGCCATCCATCTGAGCGCGTCATCTGTTATACAAATCTGGTGTAGGAGATCGATGAGTGTGTGGTGGGACACCATGTCGAAGGTGGAGGAGAAGTCAAGCAGGATCAGGGCAGCTGATTCTCCTCTTTCGAGTAGGGTGTGGATGCCATCTGTTGCGGTGTTCAGAGCTGTCTCTGTGCTATTATTGGTTCTGAATCCTGATTGGGAGGGGTCTAGTAAGTTGTTTCTTTACAGATGTTTGGTGAGTTGTAGGTTGATGGCCTTCTCCAGTACTTTGGCGGGGAGCTGGAGTAGTGAGATGGGACTGTAGTACTGGAGTTCGTTGGGGTCTGCTGAGGGTTTCTTGAGGAGGGGTCTGATCTTGGCGTGTTTCCAGGCATCAGTAAAGGTGGCCATAGTTAGCGAGGCATTAATTATGTTCGTGAATTGGCGGCTGATCTCGTCTTTTCCGAGGTTGATAAGTCGGTGGGGGCAGGAGTTGGTTTCTGCTCCCGAGTGGATGGAATTAATAAGGGCGGTTGTGTTTGGTGCGCTAAGCCGTTTCCATGCATTGAGCGGATGATTAGCTGTGGTGGTCGATCAGAGGCTATGGAGGTTGGAGGGTTGGAGATCAAAGTTCTTACCGATTATCGCTATCTTGTTTTGGAAATGGTTGGCGAAGGCGTTACAGAGTTCTTGTGAGGGGGATCAAGTTTTCAGTGGCTGAAGGGCAGGTAAACTCTGACATTGGTGAAGAGTTCCCTGGTTTGGGTAGTGCTGGTGTTGATCCGGCCGGACAGGGCATCTTTTTTGCCGCTTTGGTCTGTCAATGGTAGTTGTTGAAGGTGATTTTAAGATTTCTCTGTCGGTGTGGTTCTTGATGGTACACCATCTTATTTCCAGCTCTTTGCACTTTTGATGTGCTGAGTTACGGCGTTTCCCACGGATCAAAGAATTGGGGGCTGGCCTGGTTCCTAGGACATCTGTTCTCCTGCCTTCGTATTCCAGTTTATCTCCTCAGCCCCCTTCCTCTACCTGGCTTCTCCAAGATGAAAATCTCCTTCCATGAAATGGCGGAATTTTCACAACCTGAGGTCTCTTCACACCTACTCAAGTAGCATCTTGGTTCAGACTGTAAAAGGCTGACCAATCAGAAGAGGCTGCTGCAGGACTGCTTTCGCTACCTTCAGGATACTAAGGGGCACATGTATCAAGGTAATCATTTGCGATTACCAAATAGCGAATTTTAAGGATTCTATGGGGCATATGCATCAACGTCCGTAAATACCAGTCGGTAATACCGAAAAATAACGAACCGCTAATATGAACATGCAAACCGCGATGCATCAAAGTAATCGGTAAAAAATACCGAGTCGGTAATAATCGCTATTAAATAACGATTATACGCCAGCGAGAGTAACAAAAACCGAAATCGGAAATACCGAGTCGGTATTACCGGATCCGGTATTTGCGGATTCGATAATACCGAAAACAGGAAAATTACGCGACGCTTCGGAAGCAGGCCGATGACATCACAACCAGGAAGTAGGACACCCACGCTGCATTCAGTGTCCGGAGTTGCACAGAGGAGGAGGCAGAGCTCAGGAGCTGAGGTCCCACACTGAACCAGAAGCAACCAGGAGAAAGGTAGCAGGACAAGATGGAGAAGGAGGCCCCCCAGCATGGAAAGGACACACCCCGAAAGCGAAAACGGAAGTTTTCAGATAAGGAGCTGGAAATCCTAATAGAGAGTGTGAGCAGCAACCATGATCGACTATTTGGAAAGTTGTCGCTTAAGGTGCCAGAGGCAGAAAAAAGGAAGATGTGGCTGCGCATCAAGGACAAGGTGAATGCCTGCGGAGTCACCCACCGCAGCATCGACGACCTAAAAAAACGCTGGTACGACCTGCGTAAGAGGGCCAAGGAGAAGATTGCGCAGAGGGTCAGGGATGCTGCTTGCACAGGAGGGGGCCCATCCAATGTGACGCCTAACACTGACCTGGAGGATCTAGTGGAGGCCACCATAGAACGGGAAGCTGTTGTGGGGGTCACAAGTCTGGACACCTCAGGTGCTGCGGAAGGAGGACAAGGTAAGAGGCATGCCAGCGTAACGATGCAGCGTGTACTAAGTCCCTGCCCACTCCCCCATGCCAGACCCAGTGCACATGTAGCGTTGCCCTACACACACACCCTCACCACTGTGTTGCACCATGGGAGATGTAGTCAATACATGAATGGGTGCATGCCTGAGCCCAGAGATGAATACAGCTGCCAAGGGTCAAATGTCAGTCACCAAAAGTAATTTATTCTGAGATGCCACAGCTATTGTCACATACCATACCATGATAATAACTATGCACTGTTTCACACACAGATGCATCCCCCATCGATTCAGACGACAGTGGCCGCCTTGTCATCTCGGAGACGCCAGTGTTGTCAGATGCGGAGTGCTCACAGGGAGCTGAAGTCATGTCCTCCCCTTCACCACCACGCCGGACAACACCTCCACCGTCCTCGCGGTCCAAGGCAGCACCACCACCACCACCATCCTCGCGGACCAAGCAACCACCACCACCACCACCACCATCCTCGCAGTCCAAGACACCACCACCACCACCACCATCCTCGCGGACCAAGACACCACCACCACCAGTGCGGCCCACTCCGCAGAGCCACAGAGCAGATGTTGCCGCCCTGTCCGTGATGGAGTCAGATCAATGTTCATCACACCCAAATGTTCCACGCCAGGCTGTCGTCACTCCAACCAGCCACACTGCAGGCCGACAGCGCATCAGGCAGAGGGTTGTGTCCCCGGGTCGGGCTGCTGCAAGACCGGGCGATCTGTCCGGAGGGTACGGAGTAGTGGAGACCCGGATGCTGCGTGTCCAGCGCCTGCAGGGGAGACACATGGGTGCCATGAAACTCACCATGACAAAACTTTGCAACAAACTTGGCAACATGACTGACGCAGTGCGTGAGCACACCACTGCCGTATCTGCCGGCAACAAAGACATCAAGCTGTGCCTGCAAGAACTGACACGTGCCATAGTCGCAGGCCAACAGAGTGAGCGCCGGCGTCACAGGCAGGTCATGCTGGCAGTGAATACTACAAACAAGGCCATCAATAAGCTCTGCAACAGCACGGCTGTGCTGTCACGCAGGTCCGTGTCCCTGCAAGTGGAGCTAGGTCATTTTTGTGGGGATGTGGCAAAGGCCCTTGAGAGGGTGACCACTGCAGTGGAGCAACTGCAGCCAGGGTCAGCCAGTGTCAGCAGTCTGGGGGCGGAAGAGGGGAGTGAGGCAGCCTCCAGTGTCAGCAGCGTCTCCCTGCCGGACACCAGCCTGAGGAGGCGCAGTGGCCGCAGTGCAACTGCCACTGACTCCCATCGTGTAGAACCCGAGGAGTCACAGGACAAGAGACTGGGGGTACGCGGCAAACGGAAGTGAACATGTGGCAAAGTCACACTGTCCTTGGTGAGGTAACCATGGACAGACCAAAGTGCCTCACGCGCCACCTGTTCTGAGAAGGGACATTGCTAGTTTTTATTTCGCTGCGGCAGCAGCTTGTTTGTGTTACGTTTTTCTGCACCAGTCAGGTGTCCATGCCCATTAAACCCTTGCAAAACTGTTCCTGTTGTCAAGTCACTCTCTTACCTGTCTCAGAAATGATTCCGTGTGATGTATGCCCGTCTCCTTTGCCCTTCAGCTGTGTTGGGCACATGTGCCTGTTGGTGTTGTGGGGGGGGGTTGCTGGGCACGCAGTTCTTCCTCTCCCTCCACCTCTATGTGTATCCCCCTGCGCGTGGCGATGTTGTGCAGGATGGCACACACAGCAATTATCTGGCAGCAGGTCACTGGGTCGTACTGCAAGGCACCTCCAGTCTTGTGCAGTATCCGGAAGCGGCTCTTCAGGATGCCGAATGTTCGCTCAACCACATTCCTAGTACTGATGTGTGCCCTGTTGTAGCGCAGCTCTTGCGGGGTAGCTGGGTTGAGATAGGGCGTGAGGAGATATTCACGCAATGCGTATGCGCTGTCACCTGCAGGATGGGGAGAGAATGGTCATCAGCATTAATGAAATTATACATGTGGGGAAGGAGTGGATGGGGAGTACGATGATGCAGCTATATGTACCTAGTAGGTGTCCCTCTCCGAATTCACCGTTGATCAGGCGCCTGTGGAGGCCACAGTGACGGAAAATGTAGGCGTCGTGTGTGTTCCCGGGGAATTGGGCTACAAGGTCCGTTATGATCAACTTGGCATTGCACACCACCTGAACATTTATTGAATGATACGATTTCCGGTTGCGGTAAATGTATTCGGTGGCTGATGGAGGACAGATGGGGACATGCGTGCAGTCAACACACCCGATGACATGGGGGAATTGTGCCACCTGGTATAATTCCCGTTTGGTGCGGGTAAGCTGCTGGGGGGTTCTGGGGAAGGTGATGTGGCGATTGATAAATGTCAGCATGGCCTCTAGGAAACGGTGGAAAAAGCGTGATAAGGCACTTTGCGACACGCCTCCTGTCTCAGCTATTACCCCCTGGAAGCTTCCAGATGTAAGCAGGTGCAGGCAGCATAGCACCTGCACATGGGCAGGTATGGCGTTGGTCCGACGGGTCTCGTGCTGCAGTAATGGTGTCAGGTCTGCTATTAGGTCCATTATCATGGCACGGTTCAGTCTGTACTTGACGTACACCTGTTCCTCGGTCTGCCCCAGCAAAGTGATGCGCACCCTGAAGATCCTGTCCTGTATCATCCTCCTGCGCTGGGCCTGGGCGTTGATCCTCCACCTCCTAGCAAGCACGTAGAGGGCAGCCATTTTGGTGTACATGTGGGGTTTCCCAGGGCATTTATGAAGGGTTACTGATTGTCAGCACCTGCTGATGGTGAAAATTTTTTTTTTTCTGTCCTTCTGTTAACTTTACCTCCTGATTGTGATTCCCCTTATTTTGCTCATGCTAAATAGCGATTTTGGGGATTTCCGGTATTAGCGACTGTTCATGCATACCATTTCGATTCGTTATTGCCTAATCGGTATTTCCGAAGTATGCTTTGGGGTTCGGTATTTCCGAATGTCTGTTTAACGATTCGGTAATTTACCGCGGGGGTATTTAGCGGTTCTTTATTTTTTTCCGATTTTTTGTTTGATGCATTGCAATTTATGGTTTTGCGTTCGGTATCGGCCTGTTTTTCCGATTCGCTATTTTACCGGGAGGTATTTTCGTTGATGCATATGCCAGTATATTTGGTATTTGCAAATGCCTATGCATGAAGGATTGGCAATTAAAATCTTGTGAATCCTTACAATTCCCTAATAGCGATTTGAAAAGTTGCAAATTGCTATTAGGGAATGCATTCCCATTCATTCCTATGGGCCTAAAGGCCCTTAGGAATGAATGGGAATGCATTTGCAATGAGCTATTTCCAAATTGGTAGTCACAATTTGCTAATGCAAATCCAGGGGTGCCTGGGGCATAAGGCCCCCTTGTGGCAACCCCCAAAATAGGTAAGTATGCACATGTGTAGCACACACATGCCCTAAGGGCATATGTGGACGACATAGCGCATTGAAAAAATTCACTTTTATGCATTTTCCAATGCATGCACAAATTATCATCAATTCGAAGTTGATGGTTATTAAGCATTTCTTAAATGCACACTCACATTTAGGAAATGCTATATGCATTTCAAAGAGGGAATCACAAATTGAGGTTCCCTAAATGTATTAGCAATTTGGGTAATCGTAAAAAATTGCGATTTCAAATTTTGCGAATGCAAAAAGGTACATGCATCGGAAAAGGTTTTTTTCCATTCGCAAACGGGCCAATTCTGCGATTCGGCCCGTTTGCGACCGGTAAAATGCTTGATGCATGTGCCCCTAAGTTCTAAGACTACTTTCCTGTAACAGTTATAACAAATCCAGCCTTGGCATGTTGCTGGATTTATTTTGACCATTATTTTGATACTTTGCACAAGATGCTTAGCTAGCTCCAATCAAAAGTTAGACTGTTTGAAGTTTAATAAAGCCTTCCCATGTTAGCTAGGAGCACTACAATAGTGAAAAAATACTGTGTCTGTTTTCCCTTACCAAGGCATATAAAACATGTTATATTGTCTCTGCTTTTTATAACAATGCACCCTGCCCTTGGGGCACCTAGGGCATACCTTAAGGGTGACTAACATGTACTAAAAAGGTAGTATTAGACTTTGGAAGTACTTTCAATCCAATAGTCGAATTTGGACTAAGTTCTATTTTAGAACCAACTTGGGTGGCAGGCCTGGTTTTAAAAATACACCAGACACCTAAGCAGTGCATACGTAAGTGTATTAAATACACTGGGTCTCTAAAATTACATGTCCTACCATATACTAGGGACTTAAAGGTAAGTTGTCTTTGTCAATTAGAATTATACCAATCACCATATACCTTTAGAGGACAGAGCACTGGCCCTGGGCCTTGTTAGGAGAGACAAGGACACTTTCAGAGTCAGTAACCACCAGCATCATTCAAAAGAAATGGGTGTGATCAAGGCAAAAGGGATGACTTTCCTACAATGGCTACCAAATCAGTGGAGGTGCACGCTCATGTCAGCCACTCTAAATCACATTACAAATAATGTCAGCAAGTCCAGACTACTCTCTCTTCTTTTCTATTCCTGATGTGCTCTGACCGAAGCAAGGTGAGAGCAGGTAAAGGTAACTTCTGTGATGATCTGTCACTTGAGTCAATCTAGTGCTGGTGGCAATGTCAAACTATCAAGGGTTGTTAACAGACCGAGGTCATTGTGGAAGAGGTGTGGCGCAGCGGCCTGGGTGCCTGTCTCCGGGGTTCACGGTTTGATTCCTGGCATGGCGGCAGGTTAGCCCAGCACCATGTGACTCTGGGCAATAGCTCACTTAATCTTCTCGAGGGCCCCCAGCGTCGGCACACCACTTTGGTGGTAGCTGTGCGCTTTACAAATACTGGTTTCATTTCAACCTAATAGAGGAATTTGCATCAAACTGCAAATTCCAATCATCCTGCGATAGCTCAGACACAGATGCATGAACCTTGCTGAACTAGAACCATTTTTGTGAGATGGAGCAAGTGCATTGTGGGGCAGGCTAATGACACAACACTCATGCTTACTCACACACCAGAACTGTGTAGATGGTGAACTAGAGAAATAATGCTGGCCAACTCACCCCCTGCCAATAACTTAAACATATATTAAGCCCAAATAGGCATTCCCAAGCACAGGCTAAACCAAGGGAACATGCATCTATCACTAAACATTTTGCTTCTTGTGAATTACAATGTACGCAACAGATTTCCTCATACTTTGTTCCTAAAAGAGCACAAACAATTATCAGGAGACAGAAATGTAACAATAAATATGGCTAATAGAGCCCTTTTTCATACTCTCCCTGCACCCTCTTTGTTTATTGTTTTTCAAAAACATGCGATACCCACAGCCAACAACTCAGCTGCAGCTTATAATGATTTTTCATTGTGTACATACCATGCAGCAATTTATATGGCAACATCTAATAAAAATGGTTACGAAGGAAACCTATTCAATTTTAAAATGTGCCCTAGATACCAAGGTAAAGAATTTGTGATTATTTGTACAACTCTGAATTTGTGTTTACTCATATTATAATTTGATTCAGAGAGTGTTTTGCAAAGTGTGCTCTTTTTTGCATAATAGCTTACATGTGGAAGCCAAAAATGAAGAGAACTTGTGTCGATGGAACTAGTGTCCACGACAAGAAAGGCTCCAAAATGGGAAGAGGATACATTGAACTTTCGTCAACAAAATGTGCCTACTTTGGCAGCGTGGCTAGTTGCACTATTTGGGCTCAGGCTTGGCTCACATACAGGGAAACATACTAAACCTAAGCATTTCTGAACACTAGACATCCAGGAATGTCCAGGGTAGTGTGACTTGTCTAGATCCCAATATGTTTTCTTAGCCAGAATGACCTGCATCGTCATAGTTCGGCTAAAATCACACATTTGTTGCAGTTTTCTGTGCAGTAAAGTTTCGGAAATATCTGTGATGTACATAATTCCTACCACCCAGTAGACCTACACTTCTCCAGGTAAAAAAGCAGTACCTCATTTGCTCACTTGTATGGCTAGTCTTAGCCATACAGTGATGAAAGACCACAAAATGCAATACAGAGACATTAAGTTTTCAACAAAATTGACTGATTTGGTGAGGAGGGTAGCTGAGGAAATCAGACTCGGACTTGGCTTTAGCCCAAGGAAACCTATTAAACCCAGACATTTCTGAAAAATACACATTTAGAGAAATCCTGGGTGGTGTGACATGCACTATGTTTTCTTACCCAGAAGGCCCTATAAACCACAAAGTTTGGCTAAAATCATGCCTTTTTCTTAATTTTCCGTGAGAGAAAGTTCCAGAATCTGCAATGATATTCCTACCACATAGCGTTGCCGCACTTCTCACCATAACAATGGTAGGCAAGATAATGGCTGAGCTTTTAGCTTTGTTTTTGTCTTCTCTCTTATAGGCCTACTTTCATTTCTTTCCTCCTCCTTTTTTTCAACAGCTTCCTGTCATTCCACAGACAGTCCTACAAGGCCTCTCACTTGCCAGTCATTTAATCTGCAGTGTGTTGCATCCTGGGAGACCTGTATTTCCAAACTGGGTAATCATTTGGGAATTGCATTGTTCTTGGTGTATCATTCATTTAACGTTCCACGATATCCAACTTGTTAACAAACATTATGTTGGCACCCTTGGGTTAGTACAAAAGTGATACACTATTCACATTAGCATTCCAAGATGGCCACCTATTGTAATTTAATGTAACTTGGAATGATATTGTACGCATTGTAGCATTGTTTTTACCACTCTCAGCTTCTAAACGTGACAGGTATGTTGAAAATTAAAAGCAAAGATACACTATTTACAATATCATTGCAAGATGGCTGCAAACTGCAGGGACAGGGCTGAAGCAGTACAGCAGAAGGACGTTGAGAGCTAGCAGCTACTGCATATTTCATGAGCAGGATTACAGAAGTAGTTATAATATGCCAAGGGAGCTTTCTGATTGTCTGCCAGCTCGAAATGTCCTGTACCATGTGCTAACATGAGTTAGTGCACGAGCAGCAGATAGCACAGGTCGCTGGTTGCTGCTCTGTGATTCTGTGCTCAGATGTGCACTAACTCCAGGAATTATCCAGTTAGTGTATTGCACAAAGCGCTGTAAACAAGCTTGAGTTCTACAACTGGACATCACAGAGGAGCCTTGAGAGGAAATAAAGCTCAAACTATGGATATATGTTGACGCATAGGTCTCGTCATTTTTGTGAATTGGCCTCATTTGCTAAGCATTTTTGTTCACATTTGTGTACGCGTGTGAACTGTGACTTGTATCTTATGGAACTGACAGACGTTGTTTTCACATTCATGTCCCTTTGCAGGCTCTCGGTCACGGGTGTCACGGGCTCTGCTGGCGCGGATCGGTGCGGGACCTTCAGACGCGGGATCATTGAATCCGACCCCTGCGCCAATGGATTACAGTGGGTCTGCCAGAAGGAGGTCTGTGCCCCGTGCTCAACCGCGTAAACCAGCAATTACCAACCTTAGCAGCAACAGGATCGCAGACTACCTTCCACTTAACCATTTTTAAAATGAAATTCTAGGCTGCCATTTGTAGCTTTCTGGGCAGCGAAAAAACACCTGGAAGTGATGTGACCGTTAATAAAAACATTTAAGCAATGGGCAAAGTGGACGATTGCCCAGGGCCCCCACCTTCCAATGGACCCCCAGAGAAAATGAACTTTCTCTCTATTTGACCTCTGTCTATTATATCAAGTTATCTAAACGTGTGTGCCTATCTGTACTGCTGACTGTCTCTCAGTACCCGGTGTCATAGTAAAGATTTTTGGTGTCTCAGGCGAGACATATTTCAACAAAGGTTAACATTCAATATAGTATTGTGGGCTTGAATTAGCAGGAAACTTGTAATAAAACTTTAAGTTTTTCGTAGCATGACTCCACATAGTATGTCTTCCTTGGGGCAACCAAAATCCTTAAGATGACGTGGCAGGCATGTGGAAAAGATGACAATGAATAAAGATCCACCTTGAGTTTGCTGAAATCTGTCTAAAACACTGACTCACTGCATGTCCTACACTGCCACAGTGAAAGTGTCTGTGTAGTCTTTTAACAAACTAGGCAGAACTGGACTTTTTTTCCAGCTATCACCAAATCGAGGTGGTTCTGGAGTACTTGAAGTTTATCAATATTTATGTAAATAAACGTTCTTGTATCCGATGGGAGTGTTTGAACCTTTACCAAGTACCCAGATGGGTGCAATCGTGGTTCCAATAAACATCTTTAAAGAGAATAAACCTGATAAATTATAGATATTTTGTATGCACTGGGAACATTTCTTAGTTTGCTCAGATGTCCAATATTTACCTGTCATGATTTTGACAAAATTCTCCAATTAAAAAGGGGGTGGGGATTTCAAGTTACAGTAATGGTAATAGCATAATAATGACTTCACACAAATCGAGGAGGCCCATGTCATTTGGGTCTGTGTACCAAATCACTTGTGAAATGACATAGCAGCACCAGGACGGTCTCTGGGATGGTGCGATCGTTGCAACAGCACCGGGCCTTGACTTTGGTTTAGGGCGTCTTTTGCAAGTATATTATGGTTTGAAAATTCCCTGCGGCCACGCTCCTGGCCTCCAGGAATTTTCAGGCAACAATAAAAATGTCATGATAACTCCGGTGAATAATATTCTTCCTAGAGAGAGATCTGAGGTTTGTCTAGTGGACGTTTTGACTCATGGTAAGGTAGTGAAGAGAGTTAAAATGCCTGCTGCAAACAACATTTACCATGCAGATAAAAAGGACACATAATGTAAATAGGTCAGTGGGTTACTGCTTCTGTCTGAGAGATCCTTTTGTTACTTACAGCTTATACATTAAAGTCCTAAAAAACAGTGAGGTATACTGTCATCAAACAGCTGCATGCAAATTACAAAGTATAGCTTGGACCCTTTTAATTTTTCCCCTAGTCTTTCATTATCCTAATGTTGAGAAAAGGGTTCTTTGGATAGAAATCAATTCTGATTATTAAAGAGAACCCCTAACTATGGTGTTAACGTTTCAAATTCTAAGTTTGTGCTTCTCCAGATCAAGCACTCCTAAACTATACTGTCTACCAGAAAGAAGATGTGACTCGTACTCCTTGTAGTCCTCTGTCTTAGGTAACATTTCCTATACACTGATTTACACACCTATGATTGATTGTCTCTGTATAGTGTGCGATGTATAGTGTTCTGAAACCCTAAACTGGTATGAATGGCACTATAAAACTGAATGCATCTGGGAGAGAATATTTATTAAGAGTTGAGGGTCTCTGTTAAAGTGTGGTAGTTAGGGAATCCGTGGCAGAGGTGGTCATGGGGTGGGAGGGGGGCACCAACAAACAGTGTTGCACTAGGCACCACCAGTGCTAAAACTGACTCAAGTGCACTCCAGAAAGCTCTAACCTCACTGGCACTTTTTTCGTTATCAGGCATAGCCTTCCCTTCCACAATTAGTAGTTACTGCACTATGTATTTGTCCCTGCATACTAGATGCATCATAGCTTACTCTTCAGGAGTGTCTGCAACACTGTTTTATCAGAGCAGTTGCCTGCAGTACTTCCATTACAATATACAGTCATTTCACCTATGTTTTCCAGTGACATGTTTTCCCTGAACCGGCTTTCCAGGTCTTTGGTCGTTGCCTTCCCTCTTCTGTCCAGGTGCTCATCCATGTGGCTCATGCAGCATGCATCTTCAAGTTCAGATTCACTATTGTTGCTCTTTAGTCTCGTTCATAGAAAAATGTGTTGGCTTTCAGAAAATAGCATAGAATGCCCATGTATTATTAAACAAGGACAAATACAGCATTATAGCTACACGCTGTACAGAGTCACTGATTTCTTCACTGGTACTATGGGTATATGAATAGTCATGCGTTTACAAAACTACTTGGGCACAAAACACCTAACTGGGTACCGAGTACCTCAACTATAAAACACATGACCAGGGGTCAGCAGACAAGAGAATTCACCTTCTAGATAGACCATACTGCCTTGCTGTGACCAGTACTTTGACGGTTTACAGAATGCAACCACAGTTATGTCCGGTTACTTACAGGTGATGTTCATTACTCTGAGTTCAAAACGTCCTCTTCACAGGCATTACACCCAAGATTCAGACCCTCTAACCAGAAGAATATCACCAAGCAAAATATGGTGCTGAATCACTTCCTGTCAGGTCTCTACAAACTGGGAACTGAAAGCAGCCCTGGCAAATTTTGCCAGACCAGCCCGGTCCCACGTGTAGGGAGCGAGCGCAGTGAGCGAGCCCGATCGCTACTAGGGGGTTTGGGGATGACAGACCAGAATGGTGAATTTTACAGCACATTTTATATTACATATTCAATTGTATCAACTTTCAAAGCGCAGTAAATAGTAGATGATGACCTTAAAGAGCAACAGGTTACCCACCCAGTCATATGTACCCATAGACATTCTTTCAGAGAGCAACAAAAATAGAGACAAGTATGAATCAGAGAGAACAAAGTAAAAGTGAGACCAGCCCCCCACATGGTGTGTAGCAAGCAAGCACAGGGAGCAATGACAACTAAGGGGATTTGGGGGGGTTGAACTCAAGACAATTTGAGAGACAGAAAGGCCAAAACAAAGCATTTTTCAACACATTTTTCATTACATATTAGATTGTAGTAACTTTTAACCCCTTCGACGCTCATGACGGAACGGTTCCGTCACGAGCGCCGGTTGGGCTGTGCTCGTGACGGAACCGTTCCGTCACGACCACGCCCGTTTTCGAATCTTCAGCACAGCACGAAAATTCGCGCCGCGCTGAAGCGGTTAAAGCATAGTAAATGATTACCTTATGAAGCACCAGGATACCCAGTCATAAATCACAGACATTCCTACAATGAATTCACATCTCCAATTGCATTATTGTCAGATGAGCCAACCAAGTAACTTTATGAAATTCGCATGTAGATTATATGCTTAAGGCTCAAGTCACTTTATCAAGATTTTTGCCAATTAACTTTGAAAGCACAGTATTATTAAATCTTAAATTTAGTGCTGGTAATTCAATCAATCAATCAATCAAAACATTTATAGAGCACACTACTCACCCATGAGGGTCTCAAGGCACTGAGAGGGGGGGGTGCTACTGCTCGAAAAGCCAGGTCTTGAGGTGTTTCCTGAAGGTGAGGTGGTCCTGGGTCATTCGTAGGTGTGCGGGGAGGGAGTTCCAAGTTTTGGCTGCCAGGTAGGAGAACGATCTTCCTCCGGCGGTGGTTCTGCGAATCCGTGGATCGGTGGCGAGAGTGAGGCTGGCGGAGCGGAGCTGGCGGGTGGGAGTGTAGAACGAGAGGCGGTTTGGTTGTTGAGGTATTCGGGGCCTATGTCGTGGTGCGCTTTGTGTGCGTGGGTGAGGAGCCTGAATGTGATCCTCTTGTTGACGGGGAGCCAGTGCAGGTTTCTCAGGTGGGCGGATATTTGGCTGTGGCGAGGGATGTCGAAGATGAGTCGTGCGGACGCGCTCTGTATACGTTGTGGTTGTTTTTGTAGTTTGGCGGTGGTTCCTGCATATAGGGCGTTTCCGCAGTCCAGTTGGCTGGTGACGAGGGCCTGGGTGACCGTCTTTCTGGTTTCGGTGGGGATCCACCGGAAGATCTTTCGGAGCATGCGCAGGGTGTTGAAACATGATGACGAGACGGTGTTGACTTGCTTGGTCATCATGAGGGAGGAGTCCAGGATGAATCCCAGGTTGCGTGCGTGGTCCGAGGGTGTCGGCGCGGAGCCCAGTACTGGGGGCCACCAGGATTCGTCCCAGGCAGATGGGGATTGTCCAAGGATGAGGACCTCCGTCTTCTCTGAGTTCAGCTTCAGGCGGCTGAGCTTCATCCATTCTGTGACGTCTTTCATTCCTTCCTGTAGGTTGATTTTGGCAGTGGCTGGGTCTTTGGTGTCGTCGGCATAGGAGATGATGTTGATGTTGTGTTTGCGTGCGATGGCGGCGAGGGGCCTCAAGTATATATTGAAGAGGGTTGGGATGAGCGAGGAGCCTTGGGGTACGCCGCAGATGATCTCGGTGGCTTCTGACCGGAAGGGAGGGAGGCGGACTCTCTGGGTTCTGTCGGAGAGAAACGAGGTGATCCAGTCCTGGGCCTTTCCTTGGATCCCAGTGTTGAAGAGGTGGGTTATTAGGGTGCGATGGCATACGGTATCGAAGGCTGCCAAGAGGTCCAGGAGGATTAGGACGGTTGTTTCTCCGTTGTCCATCAGGGTCCTGATGTCGTCGGTGGCTGCTATTAGGGCAGTCTCGGTGCTGTGGTTGGCTCGGAATCCAGACTGGGATGGGTCGAGTGAGTTGTTTGCCTCGAGGAAAGCAGTCAGCTGTTTATTGACGTACTTCTCGATGACTTTGGCCGGGAAGGGAAGAAGAGAGATGGGGCGGAAGTTCTTGAGGTCTTTGGGGTCCGCTGTGGGTTTCTTCAGAAGGGCATTGATTTCTGCGTGCTTCCAGCTCTCGGGGAAGGCGGCTGACGCAAACAAGATGTTTATGACGTTTCGGAGATGGGGTGCGATGATGGTGTCTGCTTTGTTGAAGATATGATGGGGGCATGGGTCCGAGGGGGAGCCGGAGTGAATTGAGTTCATGACGTTGGTGGTGTCTTCAGTGCTGATGGGGATCCAGGCGCTGAGGGTGGTGGTGGGGGTCGCTGGGTGGGTGGCTGGAGGTGGAGTCTGAGGTCCGAAGCTGTCGTGTATATCTGCGATCTTTTGGTGGAAGAACGTGGCGAGGGAGTTGCAGAGTTCTTGTGACGGTGTGATGTCGTTGTTGATGGCCCTGGGGTTGGAGAGCTCTTTGACGATGTTGAAGAGTTCCTTGCTGTTGTGGGTGTTGTTGTCTAGTCGCTCTTTGAATGATGTCCTCTTGGTGGTGCGGATAAGCTGGTGGTGTTCGCGGGTGGCGATCTTGAGGGCTGTCATGTTTTCTGTAGTTCTTTCGTGTCGCCAGGTTTTTTCGAGGGTTCGGCTGGATTTCTTTAATTCTTTGAGGGCGTCTGTGAACCATGAGGTTTTCCTGTTGCCGGTCATGGCTGGGGGGTTCTTCAGTGGTGCGAGGTCGTCAGCGCAGTTGGTGATCCACTGTGCAAGGTTGTGGGCTGCGTCGTTGGTGTCGGCGGCATCGGCTGCCGGGTTCTGGCTCAGCGATGAGTGGAGCTGGTCTGTGGTGATTTTGCTCCAGCATATGCGGGGGATTTATTGCGTGCGGTGGTGGGATGTATTCTTTTTGAAGGTGACATGGATGCATCTGTGGTCGGTCCAGTGTAGTCCGGAGGAGTGGCTGAAGGAGATGTGGTGGCTGGCGGAGAAGATGGGGTCGAGCGTGTGGCCAGCGATGTGGGTGGGGGTGTTCACCAATTGCTTGAGTCCTAGGTTGGTGAGGTTGTCGAGCAGGGTGGTGGTGTTGTTGTCGCTGTTTTTCTCCAGGTGGAAGTTCAGGTCCCCTATGAGGATGTATTCTGGTAAGGCTAGGGCGTGCGGGCTGATGAAGTCGGCGATGGTTTCGCTGAATTGTGTGCGTGGGCCCAGGGGTCTGTAGATGAGCGTTCCTCTAAGGGTGGTCTTGGGGTCGGTGTGGATCTGGAAGTGTAGGTGTTCAGCGACGGAGAGTGTGTCTTCGGTGATGGTCATGATGTTGATGGTGTTCCTGTAGACAATGGGGATTCCTCCTCCGGTTTGGTTGATGCGGTCCTTTCAGGTGATCTTGTAGCCGTCCGGGATGGCTATGGCGATGTCGGGGGCCGAGGAGGCGTTCATCCAGGTTTCTGTGAGGAAGTCGACGTCTGGTGCTGTTGTGTCCAGGAGATCCCACAGTTCAACCGTGTGTTTGTGGACAGAGCGTGTGTTGAGGAGGATGCACTTGAGGTGGTTGTTGTTGTTGCGAGGTCCGGTTGGTGGTCTGCAGGCTCGGAGGCAGGTGTATTTGCAGGCTTGACAGGTGAAGGGTCCATGGGTTCGCTTCAGGGTGGCTCGTTAGCAGGCTGGTGTTCGTCCGGTGTTGAGTGCGTTGAGGGCGGCTGAGGCGTATCTCTGTCGGGTGCTCTAGGTGCGGCAGGGGCCAGGTGTGCTGGCACTGGGCGCGGTCCAGGCGCGGACGGGGGCGCAGACGGGCTTGCCTTTGGCGCGCCCGCTGCGAGCGGCCTCCATATGAGGGGCTGTGGGAGGGAGGAGCAGCTGGGGGCGGGAGCGGGATGGCGAATGGGGACAGCGGGGGCGGGGCCGTAGGGACGCAGCGGCGGGAGAATGGTGGTACGGAGGGAGGCGGGGGAGGGGGCACAAGGGCAATGATAAACGAGGCACACACAGTGAACAGGGGCACAGAATGAAAACGGGGAGAGGGGGCACAGGGCACACAAGAAAACGAGGCAACAGAGACCAGGGACACAGAATGAAAATGGGGAGAGGGGGCACAGGGCACACAAGAAAACGAGGCAACAGAGATCAGGGGCACAAAATGAAAAAAACGGGCAGGACAACAGGAGACCAACAGTGAGCAGGGTCACATCAAACCTGCTCAGGCGGCAGGCGGCAGCGAGGCACTAGCGGGGTAGCGCCACAGAAGGACCGTGTGGCGGCTGGGGGCGACCTACCTGCTGGCAGGGTCAGAGGTCGCTATTTAGAACTTGAGTTAATTTGCTGCACGGCAGCCACTGGAAGATTTGCTGTTATGAGCTTGATATTTTATCACAAACAAAACACAATGATTTGAATTGTGTCATTGCTTGTTATATAGCAAATCTGATCTCCACCATACGTTTTTAGGCGAATTAATATAAGTATGGTACCTTATCTCAGAGAGGCTAGTGGAATAAAACTCAGTTAGCGGTGGCCAGGAGTAGCAGCCCCCACCCCTGTCTTGTCCTTGGGTACTCGTGGTGGCACTGCCCTTGTTGGTTTCTACCCCTGCACCAGGGGTAAAGGAGACGGCAGGAGCAGAAATAGAAACTAAGGAGGGTTTTAAAGGGCCTATTAGTGTGTGAAGTGCCCCATACCCGATGACTTTAAAAACTTTTCATTATAAGAGGGAGGAGGAGGAGGAGGAGGAGTAGGGGGCATAAACAAGGAGAGGTATGGCTAGCAGGTAGCCTGAGAGCCACACACCTCTCTTTCCCCTAAAACTCCAGCAAAAGCTTCAGAGGCTACCACTAATTTCCAAGGGCGGTTGCAACCCCCTTTATCAACGTCAGTAATGCAGAGCCTCCACACACAAGCTGGAAGGCTGCTCTGTGCAAGGGTTTCCAGGTCACCTTGTCTAGCACTATGATAGCAGCTCTTCCCGACCATGTGAAATAAGCCAATACTGTGACACACGCTCACACCGTGTGAGGTAGCAGTTCTAGCTTCAACATCTGATCTTGCTGCCCCTGGGCCCTTAGGAGCAAGGAGGAGGCTGTTGCTGGGCTTGGGCTGGGATCAGAGTTCAACTCTGTGATGTCATCAGAGGATTGGTGACGTCATTTGCCTAACACTGCGCCTTCTGTAGAGAACTCTGTGCAGCTAATTTGTTAACAGATTAGAATCGATGTAAGATGGACCCAGCCTATTCAGCTTTCTGAGGCTTGAACACACGAATACTATTCAGCTGGATAATCTGTTCCTTAGACATTGAAATAAAAACATCATAGAACACACAAGAATTGGGTATTATTAAACAGCAATTCTCTTTCGAAAGCTTCTGTCTGATTACACGCCGGGAACTGCAGCTACCGTCACTGTGGCCCGATTGCATCTTTTAGAAGTGAACCATTTGCTGAACAGTGAACACACAAGTGCGCATTTTAACAGCGCAAACTCCTTTCTTGTGAAATCGGGACTGAAATCCGGACAATTTAAATAGATATAGGTAACAAACTAACTGAGCCAGCGCCAAGGGAATGCACCAAGGGCTCCTAGAAATTTACACGTTAGCCTAAGCGGCAAGTGCCAGTGGCAACACTAGTGGCCAGTGGAGAACAAAACACTAGTGTAAAGAAAAAAACACACAATAGAAAGCCCTGTTGTCTGCTTAGAATATATTTTTCAGCACAAGCCCCAAGTTGGGGCTTGTGCTGAAAAATATCTTTTAAGCAGACTTGCTGACCCCAACCTTTGCCCCATTTGCTGCCCCCAAGAGTCAAGCGGGACAGCACCACCAAAGGGAGCACACAACATGTATCCTGCCAGCTGGCTGCTGGCTTGGAACATTTCAGCTGGCCCTGCTCGGAGTCAACACACACACGAACAACAGACGACACCTGACCCTGATGAAAAGAAAACCTATTTTTACACAATCTGACCTGAGCTCATCAGGGTTTGAGGTCAGTGCTGCACTGCTGGGGGTGGCCGGCGGCAGGAATAACCAAATCGGGCAGGCCTGCTCACAAATAAATCCACACTCAGGGGCCAGGGTGCTAGTGCGCTGTGCATTACCGTGCCGGGGATTAAACAAAAAGGTATAGGCCCAGCCTGGGCCTGGGCGTGGGCATGGGCATTTGGGGGCGTTGGGGCTGCCTTTACCTTTTGTTTAATCCCGACCTGGCCCACAGTGCCATGATGAATCTATCTACCCCCACCCCACCTCTTCTCTACACACCCTCCAGATGCCGACCCCTCTTTATCGAGCTGAGGGAATTGAAGCCAAACCAGACAGACCAAAGCATGTGCACACTATGCCAAATATACAGTGCACATAGAACTTTCAAACATATGGGCGCGAAAGACCCCAGAGATGAGAGACTGGAAAAACTTTTTAAACAGGGGATGTCTTCAGCTCTGCCCCTTCCCCGGTTGCCTACATGTACTAACTTCGGTCCTACCTACCTACCTGTTGACTCCGCGCTCCTACTCTGCTGTGCATTATCTGATTGAAATGCAATATGAAAAAATGCAAACGGCACTCACCTGGCTGCGGGCGGCAGACAGTTGACAGCAGGCAGTGGGACACTGGGACAGGCAGGGCCAGGGCTAGAAATAATTAAATTATGGGGTGCCAGGAGAGGACCTCTCGTCGTCTCAGTCTCTGGGCTCTGGAATGAAGTCACGCACACTTTTATTGCTAGAGGCACAATGTGCACATGTCACCACTAACAGCCGCGCCCGCCCACCCCCCTAAGGTGGGTGAACTGAAGACTAAGAGCAGGCTGCGCAGACCCGGTGGCGGAGACATCTGCACGTCGCACGCGTGACCCACCCACCCCCTAAAATGAAACTGCTGCACCTGCTCCAAATGCGATTATTTATCCTGAACATAATGCAGACACAGTCACAGATGATTGGAATTCTATCGAGATTGATTAAATTGTGCTTTTTACCGCACCAAGGCCTAGATGTAGGTAATTTTATTTTACCACTTCTTAAATACCGAATTTTACTGATTCGGTATTTAAGAAGTGGTAAAATAGAGGGGGGGGGATGTAGGTATTACAGAATCGGTAAATACTGAATCGTTAAGATTCGGTATTTACCGATTCTGTAAATACCGATTCGGTAATGCCCATTGATTCCTATGGGCATTGAAGCCCATAGGAATCAATGGGCATTACCGAATCGGTATTTACTGATTCGGTAATTACCGATTCCAGCAAGGGTGCAGGGGGTGTCACTTTGACACCCTCTAGCACCCCAAATACAGGCATGTGTGCCATGTGGCAGACAGACATGCCCTAAGGGCATGTCTGTCTGTCACATGGCATAGGTGTGCATGCACACATGTGCATGCACACCTGGATTCGGTATTTTACCACCCAATTGGATTGGGTGGTAAAATATCGAATCTGAAAGGCCTTTGGGACTCAGAAGAGTCCCACCTACATCTAGAAGTTACCGAATCGGTAAAAATACAGATTCGGTATTTTACCGATTCTATAAATTTACCGATTCGGTAAATTTACTGAATCGGTAAAATTGGCCCCCTACATCCCAAAAACCCATTTACCGGTCGGTAACGGCCGAAATCGGCCGTTACCGGCCGGTAAATGGCCACCTACATCTGGCCCCAAGGCTCTGGAGCGAGTGAGACGCAAGTAGACTGCCAGACGCAGCAGAGTAGCGAGTCCGTGACTGACTACTACTGAGTGTGCAAAAAATCGGCCCCAGCCGCACCCAGCAACAAAACCGGCCCCCAGCCAAAAAACCGGCCCCCAACCCTGGCAGTCTACCCTGGGATTGCCCGTGCCCGGCATTGCCAGTCCAGCCCGGTCTACAAACAGTGAATACATTGATTTAATTTCCTGTATTCCCAAACCTTTACATGAAGCCCATAACCCAACGGTGCCAGGGATGGGAAACTGGACTTTAACGGAGAATTCTTAAACTTTGAGTAATGGAGATTACAGATCAGTAACCGGTCATTACCTCCTCGTCTGATTTTCCTGTCACAATCATTACTCCGTGAGAAGATAGACAAATCTGCACTTAGCTCCTAACATTGATAACAACGCTTCTCAACTTCAATTGCAGTGAATATTTAATATATTTTAAAAAAATGATAACAAACATGACCCATCTCATGAATGATTTTCTAATGAACTTATCACAGAATGGTAAAATGTTGGAGAATCATTTCCTCCCACCACCAATCTATAATGACTCATGAATGTGTGAGCGGAAGCCCATGTAGCTGCATTACAAATTTCAGTCAGTGAAGCACCTTTACACATCACCTAGGAGGTCGCAATGCCTTTTGTAGACCTTCCTTGAATTGGCTCAGGAATATCCCTTGTCTGTGCTCCATAAGCTGTGATGATGGCCCATTTGAGCAACCTGCTGAAAGTTGAAGTAGACGGTTTAAGATCTTTACTGGCCAACCAAAAAGTGATAAACAGAGCATCCTCTTTCCTAAATAAAAAAAAATGCTATGTGTGTCAAATAAATTGATGATGCATCCAACGTATGTAAACCATGTTCTTCCTGAGAAACTGGATTTGGACATAACACTGGCAAGACTAAGAGACTTAATATGAGTTTCCTGGCAGTCCAACTGCTGAATTATGATGTGAGTGGGACCACTGCAGCAAGACCGCCGCCACCACTGACATTTCCTGCTGCCGCGGTCGGAGTGCCAGAGGCAGTCTAAGGAGGCGTTCCAGGATTGTTTACTGCCGTCCGTATTATGATATGCATTACCACCAAGCTGACTGTGGCAGGCAGAACTCCACACTCAACCTGGTGGAAAAGCAAAATTTAAGGTAAAAACTCATGTTTTCTCTAGTTGGCACTCCTCTTATCATCACAGAACCCCTCGTCCAGATACCCCCTTTGCTGCAGACACTTGACCACAAAGAAAATCCACACAGTTGGTGTCAACTAGTAAGGTAAGTCACTCATACATTACTTTACTGTACAACAGCAAGGTATGTTTTCCATAGGTGTAATATATAAGTGTGTATTTTCAGACTCGAATTGTGTACATACATGTATATGTATTTGCACTGTGAAAAAACCTACAAATGGCGATATTTCTAACACGATGATCCCCCCTCCGTAGAAAGACACCTGCAGCAAAACCACCAGCACAGCAAATGCATTGTAATATGGTGGGTGGAACACTACAAGCTCAACGGTCTTCCAGGGACTGCTGCCACTGCAGTACAGCCGTGTGACCGCCAAACTTATAATCAGGCTCTAAGTCCTCAGAACAATGAGAAGGGGGTGGAACTTTTTGAATAATGTGAAGACATGGCCTTAAAATCACTTTATCTGCAAAAAGTATAGAAAAGGCTCAGAGCATAAAAGAGTTCCTAACTCTCTTATCCTCTTAGGGGATGTGATGGCTACCACAATCATTTAAATCGTTCAGAATTTCAAATTCAGTAAGTCTAATGAATCAGAAGGTGGAAAATGTAGAGCATGTAAAACCATGGATAAATCCCAACAATTTTAGAGAAGCTCTCCCCAATAATCTTGTTACCAATGGGGTTAAAGACTAGTAACATGACACCTCAAGGCTCTCACAGCTGGCTACTGAGCTCTGGGGTATATATGACAAACCCAACTCAAATCCTTCCTGATAACTTTCTTGAATTATTAATAATACCCAATTGTCGCTGACTGGATCCTTCCATACTTTGCAGACATACTTCATCTACCCCTCCTGGAAGTGATGGTATTGTCACAGTAGAGACAGCACTTGGTTCCTATATGTAGTAGTTGGGTGCTGCATCTAGGAGTTCCCTGAGTTAGGGACCCCCTTGCCACATACCGTTCCTTGAAAGTCTGATCCAAATGAGCTTTCAGCAAAAAATAATTTCCCCTGGAAGCTTGACCGATTGGTGCTAGAAGCTTCTTGTTCTAAGCTGACTTTTCAATCACAGCTTTAAATTGGTCCCAAACAACCTGGAACCAGAAAAGGGGCTCCTCGTCAGTAGATAGTTCTGGGGTGCCTCTACTTTCCAGGGTCTCATTAATAATCCTCTTCTAACCTCAACTGCCACAGCTGATGGAGCACTTAGAGAATCAAAGGAAGGATCCAACAAGCAGCGATGTCCAAACTCTGTTTCATCATTTTGCCACAATCAGAAAGTCTTTTATCAGAGAATGTACAGTATTGCTTGAATAGACACTGGTTAATGGAGAAGTTTGATACAGCATATGATCATTCTTAATCAGTTCTATACCCATATCAACCATGTCAGAGGGAACTGACCCATCCAAAATTATTGACCCTTGAGTTGATAAGCCAGCCATCAGAAAATCAACTTTTACCATGGTTGTAAACTCTTTGGCGAAGGCTTGCAGAGGATGTTCCTTAGATAGAAATCAGTGGAAAGCGCATGTACATCTTTCCATGCTTCCTCCATGACTCTCGAGATGAATGTGTAGAGGTAAAGAATCAGGTTCTTTTTTTTGATAATTAAAAAAGAAATGAGATGTCTCTACTGGTACGTAATCCAGAAATGCAATGCTTTACTTGATATGTTGTATAACTACTTTGAATTTGCCCTTTGGATGAATTTTTCTTTAGTGTCCTTTTCAACGTCACCATTGTCAGGATATGGGGCATCTATTTTTGGGAGGTACCGAAGCCTACCTAGCCTTAAAGGCTGCTTCAACCATCATCTGAATCTTCTCCTGCAAATCTGCCATTGTGGAATGCCCTGAGAGGATTGCCCCTCCTTAAACCCAGGGTCTTCCAGATTCTTAGTGTTTGAGTTTGCTTTCCCTCCATCTCACCACAAAAACGGAAATGAATGTGTCTAACTTTAATACTGGTTGCTAATAAACCTAAAGCCAATCAAAGTGCAAGAAAAGTGGGTCACTAAGGCATTTCCCACCACTTTTTACAATTGTGGTGTTGATCAGCAACCTTGCAACCAATCGGAGCGTGGATAATAACAAGTAAAAGAATGGACAAATTTAGGCCAAGAGGGATACTACCAAACAATATTTAAATCCAGGCACTCAACACCAATAAGGCTAGACGGGCTTTAGGCACCTCATTGTATGTCCACCCGAGCAGCTGCAACTTGAGCTTCTGTGGCATCAACTGTGCAGTATCTGGAGTCTTTGCCACATACAAGTTTTTCACACGTCTTTAAAAGACCATTTACATGCCTTTGTGAACTGATTAATGAGACTTTGTTTTGTTTCCTTGGTTCCAGTACCCCCTGGATCCCCACTCTGCCTATTCCTTACTTTTGTATTTTACTTTTTCTGCCACAGTGGGAGAATACATTTCATGAAAAGGCATATCACCAGTAGAGATGCCATCAGAAAAATGCCAGCCATTTGTTGTTTAAAGAGCCTGCCAAGGCCTCGCCTTGACAATAAATAGGGCTGTAAATAAAATTGTATGTACTCTTTTGGATGGTGAATTTTCTGTCGTTTGTCGTTGTTTCCTTTAATTATTAGTCATCTCTCATTAGTGCTGTCAAGATGGTCTCGCTCCTCAGGATCAGACTGATGCTCAAAGGAGTCCACCTCTTGACGTCACCACTCTCTGGTTAATATATATACAGAGCATGGAGCAATCAAGCGAGGGATAGGGTTAGGAAGGGAACAGCGGTGGAAAGGGGACACCTGTAACAACAAAATCAAAACATTGACAGGACATGAAATCCTCTCTACACTCATATAATTCTCGCTACAGGTTAAAAGCATACCATGAAAGACAGCGATACTCAGGAACCCCTTTTCCTCTCTATCAATGGCAAGATGCTTCTCTCACCTCAGATATGTCATCTGAACCTGTAAACCAAGACAGACCAATTATTCATTCAGTTAACATAACCAACCCACATAATATGTTTATTTTTAATCCGCAGACCCCAAACGGAGAAACAGCCATGCCCAGAACCAACTAGAAATCCAACGGTTGGAAGATTCATGGAGGAAGCAAGGCTGAGTCAAAAGAACCAAAGAACTGCCATCCTGAACAATAATCCTGAAAGTAGAGCAGTATCTCCGACAGGAAAGAATCCTGAAGTTACCAAAGCAAAAAACAAAGTCTCAAACTAAACTTTTCTCTGTAAAGTAAAACCTTAGCAGGTTTTCTGGAATCCAAATGATTCCCACTCAGCCGAGCGGAAAGTAGATTAATGGCAGATAACTTCCTGAGCCCAAGGAAGCGACGCCCAAGGTCGCCCACCCGCAGCCGCGGAGGAATAAGGTAATCAGCCTCAAGGCGTTCGGTGCTCAGCCGAGCAGAACGCAAATCTCGATTTCTGCGCGTCTCAAGGAGAGCACTAATCCCATGTACGAATTCTGCCACATCCGCAGGCAGAATAAAAGGAAATAACAGAGCCAAGGCGTTACATGCTCGTCCGAGCGGAACCCCAACCAAATTCTTCGCGCCTCCCAGATGGGCGCCAATCCTAAAACAAACGAGCAACCTGGACCGCGGGGAAAAATCATCCACTCCCACATGTAATCTGATCAAACTAGAATCACGTACGTCGCACCCTGCGAGTCATGTGACTAAATACTTATGGTTCCATCCAGACGGCCTTCTGGGATATGTAGTTTGGTCTGTGTCAACATCGTCATGTAGGCATAAAACGTCAGGTCCTGACAAGTGCAGCCATAGAATACATTTAAAAGTGCTCCTTATTTGTGTTTATATTTGCAGTTTGAAGTATGGACAGGTAAGTGCTAACACTACTGTCTTCAGGTGATTTTGCTTATTTTTGTACCGAATGGGACATCAAAATACGGAGCTGGCACCCCTAATCACAAGACTGAAAGTTTGTTGCAGGATCGGCATATTATTTATTTCCTCCACACTCCATCCCTGATTGATACCATAATTGCAATAATGTATCTTTTATCTGAAAACCTACACCAGCTGTAAATAAGATACTGAGCTACTCCAAATATCTGGGATTGCATCCTGCATGCAGACAACTTACTCCTCAGTCTCACCACTCACCCATCGCTTTCATACCCACCCTGCACTTACATCGATAACACTGCACTCATGCCATTCACCATGAACTCATGCCATTCTCCCTCCAATTACCCTGTGGTCACATGAGCACACTGCTCACCCTGCACTCACAGTGATCGCACTGCACTCACACCACTCACCATGCACTTGCACTGTTCATCCTATACTCACCCTGTGCTGCAGGGATTCTGCTCAGGAACAGAACTATGCTTGGGACCACAGAACATCAGTAGGTAGGGACTGAGTCACAATACCCATGACCCCAAGTCCAACTAGCTATAGTGTCTCACTTGCCTTCCTAAGCATAGCCAGAGTGACACGTGAATCGGCACCCCAAAACGCAACACTCTCAAGGATTGCAGTAACAGGACATTCCTTTTTGCTCTCACACTCATCCACAATAAGATATAACAGAGACACGAAGGAAGTTTGAAATCTTTATTGTAACTGTTGTGCTCTTGAATGCAGTATTTGTGCCACACTTAGAAAACAAATGAAACGAAAATACAGACAGCATATTCAGTAAACCATATATTATGGAAAGCCCTGTCGTATTATAAGGCAGATTAGCCTAACCTTCCTCCCCTTCTACAGAATCAGAATGATTATATAACAAAGGCATTGGTCCTGACAAGCATATTACTGCATCAAGCCTCAGCACCACCGCCAGGGAACTGCGGCTCCCTGGAGGAGTCGTCAGTCCCAGGGTGGCACGACCGCCAAGGTCATAATATGGCGGTCAGAAGACTGCAATGGCCCCCCCCATGAGTCCAAGGACAGCCATACTCGTTATTAGGCCCTTAGTGTGACAGAAACTTATTAAAATTAGGAAACATCAATAAATCAAATGATATCAGACAATGGAAAAATAAGTTAGAGAGTGAAAATATTGAGAAATGGTGAGATATAGATGAGTGGTATAAGTAACAATTTTTGCTGTAGTTGGACACTGAATAGTTAAATATTTGGTGAGGCCCTGTGCCTAGACTACTGTACAATGTAGACATTGTTGATAAAACTTAAGTAATGGACAAGCTGCGTACAGAATATATTGCATACTGCTAATGCCCACTCAACAAAGCTTTTACTGATGCCCTGTTGTATTTTATTGGAGGCTATGGCCTTTGGTGCAGTACTGTGGCCAATAGGACCTCACCACAGAGGTTGGCCTATGTTACCTTTAAAGTTCCTGGCAAATTCGTTATAACATTTAAAGAAAATCATTGTATTTGACAACAGGTAATGCAGAATATGGCAATAATATTAAATATTTTACTAAACCTGAAACTACTCGTTATTCTATCGATAATGCAACAAATTATGTTATAAATCAAACATTACATTAAAGAAAAGTTACATTTCAATTCAATGAATTTTTATTTTTGTTTAAAAAAATAACCATAAAAGATACATCGTTACCAAAATACACATACTAGCATAAAATGTTTAAAATTCAAATAATTCAGAAAGATAAAGGGCCCGCTTCAATTTCATTAGTGTACAATAAAACAGGATTGGACGTGTGCCTATCTGTGGAACATCACATCTACTTGACAAAAAACTTGTCTAAATCATGAATATAAAGTGTAAACAAAAACATTGCCAGTCCACACTCTGGTCGTATGCCGCTCCTCATCTTAAAACTATCCAAAGATTCTCCTTTTAGCCCATATCTGATGGAGGCTTCAGCATCAAAACTAAGAGCTTTGCACCATTGCTGCATCATTTTTTTATGCAGTGGCGCCATATTCTGTGTTCATATTTACAAACTGACGCATTGGGGCCAATGTGTCAGGTTTTTTAGGCCTGAGTCACATTATACCTGCACTGTAACCAGCTGCGCCATGCAGTGTAAAATGCAAGGCGCCACCCCCCTTCGGGGAGTGGCGTCGTTAGTGGCAGCCAAAGGGCCGACCTAGCTGAGGTTCACTTCCGGGTCAGCCGACCCGGAAGTGAAAATTGGGCGAAGACCAATGGAATCGGGGCTTATTGACGCCCCGGAAGTAGTCGAAGGGCGCGATGCTTAAAAGCCTGCGTCCATCTTAGGGGCCCCCTCTTTCGTCCGCTGACCGCCCAGGAGTCGGACGTCGCGTGAAGAAGGCATCGCGGGACCGTCGCGTGGAAGTGAGCAGCGAGGGTCAATCCGACTCGTGATCCAGGTTAGCGGGCCGTGCAGTGTGTTGCGTGGTTGTTGGAAGTGATATGCATGCATATCTTAAAAGCGTGCGTGTGTTTTTTAATTGAGAGAGCGAATGGAGGTGGGGAAGCGTACCGCGCGGGGGGGCGCGTTTAAATCTGAAGAGGGAACGGGTTGCCAGCATTGGGGGTCGCGCGCACACGGGAAGGCAGCGAATCGGGTGTGTGGCAGACGCGGGGCGATTGGGATCCCTTAGCGCTCTCAGCTCCCACCTAACTCTGTTATTTTGAAATTGAATGGAACGATAACGAAGCGCTGTGATCGGGGGTCCAGCGCGGTAATTTTAAAATACAAAGAGGACTCTGCAAATACTCGTCTTTGTAATCAGTATCATGCGGACAGCGGGGGTCCCTGGGTAAAGCGCTGTTGCACGAGGTGGATGAGATGCATCCCCCCCCTCCCCCTTCAAGGGATTTTAGGAAAGGCGCTCGCATGAGGGTTTCATCGAGGCGCAAGCAGGATAGTTATTTACTTTAAAGATTGAGGCTCCTTGATGAGGTATTTGGACATCCTTTAGGGGAGGGTCATGTCAATAATAATTTTAGTCATTTAATATATGGGGGCATTTTGTAGCGGATAACGGCTTTATGTTTATAAAAGGGCTGTTATCAAATATCAGGAGGCAGGTTTCTTGTTGTCATCATACCCAGGGGGGCGAGCGCATGCACATGAAGCACAACATGGTTATCTTGGCAAGCACAAGCCACGGTGGCTCATGCCTGGGTGGAATAGGGTCCGGGTAAAGGAGAGCACGGATTATCCAAATGCATGTAATGTCATTTAAAGAATTTTAACGCTCGTTTTCTTCAAGTGCAGGATGCCGCCAAAAAGGGCTCGGAAGGGCAAAGAGCCCTCAGCCAAAAATGATGGGTACCTCGCTTTTACGGAGCTGCTGGAGTTCACGAAAGAAAAAGGCGTGGATTGGGTGCTAAAGAACATGCGAGAAGGGGCTAGAGCAGACGCGAATCCGCAGGAAGAAAGAGGGAGAGGCAAGAGAGCGAGGCGTACGCCAGAAAGGTTTAAAGAGGCAACAAAAGGCAAGCGGCGCAGGGCGGCAGAGCCCCAACCAGCATCACCAGGTGAGGAGGAGGTGCTAGAGACAATTGACTCGAATTCAGTTGCAGATAAGAACAAGGACGGCGTAGAGGGACAGCATGTTACTGCTAAGTCTACACAAATAGGAGGGATCCCTGTCACTCATGTGGGGGTGCCCTGTTCACAGGGTACGTTACCGCCAGTAGTGGCGCAACCAGGTAGCGGAGTGTCGCAAGTGTGGGTACAACCCGGAGGGGTTGCACAGTTACCAGGGATGCAATTATATGGTTCTCATGGGCAAGCAATTGGTAATGGCCCTATAAGCTCGATGATCCCCACCATGACATACCCGGCAAGTGGGGGGCCCGTAATGATGAATGCTTACTCGAATTTAGGGTGTCCATCACAGGCCCCAATAGCTAACACCGCTGTTGATTTGTCCGTGTCTCCTAATAGCCAGATACAAGGGGGGGCTGGGGGGCAGCCGACAGGTCACCCGATGTTGGCATTCAGCCCGTTAATGTTTGGTTCATCCTCAATGACCCTATCGCCATCTACGAGGATCACCTGGCACGTTCCAGCAGATATAAAAGAAAAGATACTCAGAGGTGAATATGTGGAGGTGTTTGACCTCATTAATGCAGGGGTGGCGTCAGGGAAGTCCAGAGGAGGGAAAGAGGGCGAATTTAATCAAAAGAAGTCATGGGTAGAGTGGTCCATGAAGAATTGGATCACAGGATTTGCCATTTATGCCGCAGTTATACTTGAAAAGTATCCCGTGTTGGGTCCTCAAATGATGAGTTACATATCCCTGATACATGGTGCGGCAGCTGAGTTTCCAGGCCTGGGGTGGTTAAAATATGATAAAATGTTCAGACAAATGAAAGCAGTCCACCCAGGTATATCATGGGACCAACGGGAGATCAATCTATGGCACACAGTGTTTTATTCTTCGCCCTCAACGTCTAAGACTAGTTCCCCTGCTCAGAGTCAGTCCTTTCGGAGTGACAAGGGAGTCGGTGATAAAAAACAGGCCTGCTGGCAGTTTAACAGAAACGAGTGTACTAGGGGGACCTCGTGCAGGTTCAAACACTGCTGTTCGTACTGCGGGGGAACATCCCATCCAGAAATCAGATGTTTCAAGAAAACTGGAAATCCCAAGGAACAGTCCACCCATACCACCCCAAAAGGAAAGCCACCTAAAACATCCGACAAGGCTCCCAACTCCCATTAAACGTCATGTCTTGACACACCTCCTTAGTAAGTATGATAAACTTGAGGAGGCTCAATTCCTGCTTCACGGTTTTACATTTGGTTTCCGTATCCCGTCTTCAGCCTCCCCCACTAATGTCCCGCCTCGCAATCAAAGCTCAGTGCTCCAGAATATGGAGGCAGCGCGAAACAAGATCATGAAAAAAGTCTCCTTGGGGCGGGTCGTGGGTCCTTTCAAAGATCTACCTAACCCTGATCTGGTCTGCTCACCGTTGGGATTAGTTCCTAAAAAAGAGGTGGGGAAATTCCGCCTGATACATAACCTATCAAGCCCCCCAGGGTTATCTGTCAATGACAAGCTAGACCCTGAACTGTGCACGGTGCGCTATACAACATTCGACACAGCCATTAAAAAATTGCAGGCGCTGGGTGAGGGAGTCTTAATGGCCAAAGCCGATATTGAGTCAGCATTTAGGTTACTTCCGGTTCACCCAGAGGATACCAGGTTTTTGGGTTTCACTTTTGATGATAACTACTTCATTGACTTATGCATGCCCATGGGATGTTCTATTGCTTGTGCAGTTTTCAAGACTTTTGCCAGGTTCTTAGAATGGGCTGTTGAGCAATTCCTGACCTCAGACAAATCCCATGCATTGGTACACTACTTGGATGATTTTTTATTCATGGGCCCTAAGTGTTCCCAGTCATGCAGGAAGGCCCTGCTGGGCTTCCAGCACCTGACTGAAGCTCTGGGGGTGCCATTGGCAGCGGAAAAAACAGAAGGCCCAACTACATGTCTGACATTTTTGGGCATTGAAATCGATACCAGAACAGGTGTGTGCAGGTTGCCAAAGTCAAAAGTAGATGCCTTCAAGGCCGCAATTGATAGCTGCCTAGGAGCAAAGAAAGTGACTTTACACCAGTTACAAGTCCTCTTGGGCCAACTGAACTTTGCTTTGCGGGTCATACCAATGGGCAGGGCTTTCTCCAGGAGTATAGCAGGGGCAATGTCTGGGCTGCGTGCAAAACACCACAGAGTGAGGCTATCAGCTGATGTGAGAAAGGACTTATTGATTTGGAAGTGTTTCTTGCAGGAATTCAATGGCACGGTGTTGTGGCGGTCAGCCAGCACCGCAAATGCCGACCTTGAGCTGTTCACTGATGCTGCAGGAAGTATTGGTTTTGGAGCGATTTTGGGCCCTAAGTGGTGCATGCAGCACTGGCCGGACGAATGGGTAGAACGAGGTCTGACCCGTAACGTTTCTTTCTTAGAGTTGTTCCCCATAGTGGTGGCGTTGCACTTGTGGGGGGATATGCTCTCAAACAGGCACATTGTATTTTGGTCAGACAGCATGTCAGTAGTGATGGTGATCAATAACCAGAGAGCAACCTGCACATGGGTGCTTCGTCTTTTAAAGGAGTTAATATTGCAATGCCTGAGCCACAATGTCCATTTCACTGCTAGGCATGTTCCTGGTGTTGAGAACGAAGCGGCTGATGCATTATCTCGTTTTAAGTTGACAGAATTCCGTGCACATTGGCCGCAAGCAGAGAAGACAATGACAGCTTTCCCAGCGGAGCTATGGAAGTTTGGTGCCCCACTGCCTCCGAGTTGATAGCAGCATCCTTGGCCCCCAAAACTAAGTGTATGTATCAAAAGTCTTGGGAATGTTATAAGACATACTTAAGGGGAGCGGGCCTTGTGGATGCTTTTGTGCCTCAGAGCGTGTTAGGATTCATAGTACAGCAGAAAGAGAAGGAGAAATCAGTGGCATTTATGAAAAGGCAATTATCAGCATTGGCATTCTATGCAGGGTTGCAGGGAGTTACAGACCCAACGAAAGACCAGAGGGTAAGAAGAGCTGTGAGGGGTTGGGAGCGCATGACGCCCGGGGTAAAGGACTCCAGAAGGCCTATAGATGTAGGGAAGTTGGTAAAAATCTTGGAGACGTTGCCGCTCGTTTGTTTTTCCCCATACGAGACCCAATTATTTAGGGTGGCCTACGTTTTAGCCTTTTGTGGAGCACTACGGATCTCTGAATTACTCCCGGCATTTAAAACAGATAGGGTGGGAGGCCTAAGGTGTTCAGACATAATAGAGTCAGAAGATGTCCTGAGACTCAGAGTTCGAAGGTCGAAAACGGACCCTTTAGGTAAAGGGGCTTGGTTACAATTGGGTAGAGTAGAGGGCGAGTCTTTCTGTCCAGTTAACTTGATGAGAGGGTTTATGCAAGCCAGGCCTCAAGGGGCTGATGATAGAGTACTGGTTCATAGGAATGGTCTGCCCCTCACCAGGTTCCAGTTTACAAGGGTAGTAAAAATGACCTTGGCAAAGATCGTGGTTGACCCGACCGACTTTACATCCCATTCCTTTAGGATTGGTGCAGCCACAACAGCGGCTGGCCTGGGGTTGCCCGAACAGGCGATTAAGAGATTGGGGCGTTGGAAATCAACATGTTACGAACGTTATGTCCGCCCGCAATTAGTTTAACAGTCTTTATCATTTCTTTTCCGCCCTTCTGCCTAAGACCGTTCTTACAGTGTTTCTTAATGTTTACTATAGGTGCCTCCCCTAAGAGAATCCAAATATGTTGGTGCGGCCACTCCTTCATTCGCAGGGCGGGGGTGATCTTCAAAGAGACGACCGAAAAAAGGGTGCACATGGTGCAAGGATGGGACCATCATTGGGTGGGGATAGGCGGGCAGGTTCTAGCTGATGTCCCGAAGGATTTAAAGGCGGCTTTAGCCAGAGGCATGCCTTATCCAGATGTATTCGTGTTGCACTGTGGAGGCAACGATATGATTCCGGCAGGAAGGAGAGGAGTAAAGGAGTTCTTGTTTTCTACTCTAGCAGCTGTCAAAAATATTTTGCCCGAGGCTATATTATTATGGTCTGAAGTCATCCCGAGGCTGGTATGGTCGCGGGGCGCACCCATGAAAGCAGTGAATAAATCGATAAAAAGGTTAAATCAGTCGGTGGCAGAAATTCTGCAGAAATCTAGCATTAGAACTATTCGACACAAGTTGATACAAACGTCCAGGCCGGATTTATATGCGGTGGATGGAGTGCACCTTTCAGAGGCGGGCACTGAGATATTTATAGAAACAGTCTTAGGAGCCATCTCCGAAGCTATCGAGCGCGGGGGGGGGAGGTCGAGTCCGCCAGTAAGCGCCTCGCCCTGTGGCGGGGTTCCGGACAAGAATACCACGGGAACTTCTTGTCCAGTGACAGTTTTACCTCTGAACAGGTTTTCTAAATCATCATGGACTCCGGGCTGGCGGGAGAGTTGGGGCTGACCTGCTGGTGGCCTTGGCTTCTCCAGCCCTACCCCGGAAGCCGCTGGTTGCCCAAGTGGTGGCACATCATTCACCTGCGGCTCTGTTGACCGGAAGGGGGTTAACGTAAAGAGAGCAGGCTATCTGGGTTGTGGCCTGCTGGCGCAACCCGAAGTTAAACCAAAGGCCCATTGGAGAATAGGCGGTAAAAGAGTGTATATGTATATAAGTGTGAGTTTCTTAATACTGTGACGTAAAAATAATTTGGACTATAAATAAAGAAATGGGGGTCAATGAAGTAATTGACCTGTGAACTTGTTTCTAATAAACATGCACACTGCAGAAAATCAAGCAAGACTCCTGAGTTTAATTGTTGAAAGGGGGCCTCTCTTTAATGCATGCATTGGGGGGGAGAGTGCACTTTGTATGCCATCTATGCAAGGCGCCACCCCCCTTCGGGGAGTGGCGTCGTTAGTGGCAGCCAAAGGGCCGACCTAGCTGAGGTTCACTTCCGGGTCAGCCGACCCGGAAGTGAAAATTGGGCGAAGACCAATGGAATCGGGGCTTATTGACGCCCCGGAAGTAGTCGAAGGGCGCGAGGCTTAAAAGCCTGCGTCCATCTTAGGGGCCCCCTCTTTCGTCCGCTGACCGCCCAGGAGTCGGACGTCGCGTGAAGAAGGCACCCACCCACCCATCCCTAAAAATCAGGACTTCAGGCAGGGCAGTAGCGGGGTTCCGGACAAGAATACCACGGGAACTTCTTGTCCAGTGACAGTTTTACCTCTGAACAGGTTTTCTAAATCATCATGGACTCCGGGCTGGCGGGAGAGTTGGGGCTGACCTGCTGGTGGCCTTGGCTTCTCCAGCCCTACCCCGGAAGCCTCTGGTTACCCAAGTGGTGGCACATCATTCACCTGCGGCTCTGTTGACCGGAAGGGGGTTAAGGTAAAGAGAGCAGGCTATCTGGGTTGTGGCCTGCTGGCGCAACCCGATGTTAAACCAAAGGCCCATTGGAGAATGGGCGGTAAAAGAGTGTATATGTATATAAGTGTGAGTTTCTTAATACTGTGACGTAAAAATAATTTGGACTATAAATAAAGAAATGGGGGTCAATGAAGTAATTGACCTGTGAACTTGTTTCTAATAAACATGCACACTGCAGAAAATCAAGCAAGACTCCTGAGTTTAATTGTTGAAAGGGGGCCTCTCTTTAATGCATGCATTGGGGGGGAGAGTGCACTTTGTATGCCATCTATGACTGCAGAGTAGGTGTTCCCTCCTAAAATCCCACTAAGAACTGGCGCAGTGAAATTGAAGATTTCGCTGCATCTCTCTAAACCTTGAATGCGTCAAAATTCTTATGCCTCTTCAACCCGGGTGTAACAATTAACACAGTGGCTTAACAATGGGAATCACCTTTGTTTTTTGTCACACACTTATTATTTTTTTTCTTATGTCCGCATTAGCCTAGGTCAGCGCAAAGGCATAGATAATAGTCTGTTGCTTGCTTGACCTAAGTTGGATCTCTCTATGCCATGCTTCTTCATACTCCGACCATAGGTAGCCTTGTCCAACGACCAGACCCTCTCGTCTGCCACCACTGGAATAACCAAGCAATGAATGGTATAGAGGCCTAATCATCAGACAGTTATTAATTAGGAATTTTCAATACCATTTATCCAGTTTTCGAGGGGAATCCAGAACTCTTTTCGCCTGGTCATTAGCACTCTGTCCAATGCAAGTATATATTTAATTGAGGATAACCACTTGGTTTTACTAGGGGGCATAGCATTAATCCATTTTTTACAAATTTCCCTGCGAGCCAACAGTATTAAGTGAAAAATTAGTTTTTTAACATTTAGAGTAAGAGAGTCGTTGTTCTCTGGTAACCCAAAAAATACAAGAGAGATGCTTACCTGGAGCTGTACGCCAAAATATTGTACACAGTGTATTACTTACATCCCTCCAAAAAGTTTGCAAAGCCGAGCATTCCAGAAACATGTGCACATCATTGCTTCTTACTTCCCCACATTTGGGACAATTTGGGGTAACACCGTTTGCGAATTTTGCTAACTTGTGGGGTGTCCAGTAAACTCTGTTAATACAAAAGAGGTGGTTCCACCTTAGGTTTGCAGCACGCACCGTGGAGTATAACATATTACAAGATACTTGCCATAAATTTGTCAGCAGCTCTCCTGGCAAGTACTCTTCCCACAGTGTTGCTGGTAGACTGAATTCCCCATCAGCGATGTCCACCAAACTCCAATACCATCTCGCCACCTCTTTTCGGCTGGGTCCTCCAGCCATTATTGAAGCTTCAGTCAGATTTGATTGTCCCGCATCGCACCCCTCCGCAAGGCTCCAGCTTTTCATTTGAAGATATTTAAATTTAACTCCCATTTGTTATCTTTTGAGCCTCTTCCCAGGAGATCAGTTCCCCTTCGCTCATCAGCTGTCCCCAAGTTTCTATCCCCGCCTCTCTCAGGGGACGCGCCAAACTATCACTGAACCATTCTGGGGACCCCGGAGAATTCCACATCGGGGCAAATTCACTGTAATAATTTATATTGATTTCTCTCCTGATTTTAAACCAGATTGTTGCAAAGCTCTGCAGGGTTTTGAGTCGTACTTTTTTGAAGTAACGCGGATCTCCATACTTTTGTACAAACCCCTTCTCTCCCCCTTGTACCCCAGATAAAATTGCTCTAAACATCTTGCCAGTTTTTGAGTTATCTGGGACGCTCAATAAAGATTTCCCTCCTTTTAACAAAAAAACCCAGGCATAATATGTCAAATCTGGTAACCGTAAGCCTCCTTTGTCATATTTCCTTCTGAGTTTTTTCCAGGCAATCCTGCTTCCCTTCGATGCCCAGACAAAGTTACAGATCCTGGATTGTGATTTCTTAAGCCAGCTTTCTTTAAAGGGCATTAGTATATTTTGAAACAGGAATGTAAATTTAGGTAAAATTTCCATAGATTGTTAGCGGGAGATGAGACCAGCTAAGTAGGAGTTTTCCTGCTGCCTTATTCACCTTTTGATAATTCACTTCCGGTATCTGTTCTACCTTCTGCACCACTTGAATGCCTAGATACCTAATTTCTTCCTTGACATAGTTTAGTTGCGATTTAGCATTCCATTCCATCACCACCGTCTTGTTTTCATTAATTTTATATCTGGAAAGCCGGCCAAAACGTGTTGCCAAGTCATACACTGCTGGTAGTGCAGTATTCAGGTCTGAGGTGTATACAGTTAAATAGTCTGCATATAGACCTACTTTCTTCACCCAGTCCTGAAACCAAAATGGTTGGATGCCTTTGTGGGCTCTAATTTTTTCTGCCAGCGGTTCAATATACAAATTAAAAAAGCAGCGGGGATAAAGGGCACCCTTGCCTGGGCCCCCTATGAATATTAAAGCTGCTAGAGATGTTCCCATTCACTACTACTCTGGCCGTGGGGTTCTTATAGATAAGCATTACTGCCCTACAGAAGTTGTTCCCTAAATTGGAGAGTTGTAGAATCTCCTGTAGAAAAGACCAGTTCACTCGGTCGAATGCTTTTGTAGCATCTACAGTAATTGCAGCTAAGGGCAGTTTAAAAGTAGTTGCTATATCCACCGCACCAATGAAGTTGTATGTTAGATCTTTAATTCCCCTACCGCGCATAAAGCCCTTTTGGTCCTCATTTAATAACACCTCCAGTACTTCACTCAACCTGTCTGCTAAGACCCTCGAAAAGATTTTATAGTCTGAGTTCAGTAATGATATGGGCCTATAGGAATCACAACAGTTTGGTGGTTTGTCTGGCTTGAGGATAAAGGTGATAGTGGCATCATTCCAGGATTTTGGGATCTCCTTACCGTCCTCAAAGATCTCTTTAAATAGGTTACACATTACAGGAATTAAACAGCACTCCAGCTTTTTATATATCTCCGCAGGGATACCATCTGGTCCTGCAGCTTTATTTATTTTCCCGGCTTTAATGGCCTTCCTTATAGCTGAGTCTAAAATTGGACTATTCATATTTTCCCTTTGTGTCTCAGAGAGCCTACGAGCAACGTCTTGGCCTAACCACTCTTTCACTTCCTCTGCCTTAGTAACTAGATTTTCAGAGTACACTGATTCAAAATGGCTGACTAAAGTTTCCTCAATCCCCTCCCTTGATCTAACTGGAGGTGCTGACCCATCTGATTTTAATTCTTTTATAATAGTCCTTGCCTGATCATTTTTTATCTTCCAGGCAGGAAGCTCGCCACTTGGATATGATAATATCTAACTTCCCTGGTATTAAATGCTGTGCACCTAAACAATATCCTTGGACTGACCACTTGGTGCTTGAGTTTTCCATGCCGATGAATGACCCCCGACCTATTTCCCACATTCAAATTCCATCCAAACGTAGGCAGTGGCACAAAATAACCAATGTTAATTTTGTACAAAAATATCTCCCTCCTCCAATTGTTTGCACAGATGATATTAACATTGCTCTTTCAAATTGGGATCTTGCAATTAATGCTGCAGTACAACAAATTGCCCCGATAAAGACTTTTAAAACTAGCCTTGCCAGGAAACAAGAGGTCTGGTATTCAGAGGAACTACGCAGTCTCAAACGCCTGGCTAGAAAGTCTGAAAAAACATGGAGAAAATCCTCCATGGAGGAAGATAAAATCTATTACAGAAAGAATCTTAACATCTATCATAAAGCCATACGATCAGCACGGAAAAATCATGTTACTGCTCAGTTAGAAGCAGCTGGCAATGATTCAAAAGTTTTATATCAGATTGTCAACACATTTCTGAAACCAACAGCTTGTGAAAGTGCCGACATGGCGTCACAACATCTCTGTGATAGTATTTCCTGTTTCTTTTCAGAAAAAATTGATGCCATCTATAACAAAATAGAGGCACTTAGTTCTGACATAAGTAGCCAGGATAACTACACTTTGATACAGACAGCACCCATCAATACCTACTCCTTTAACGATTTTTTATGGGTCCGCTAGGGAGTACACTAGGTCCTGATGTTCAGAGACTGGTGAATTTATCACTTACATCTGGAGTTGTCCCACAGTGCTGGAAAAAAGCCCTAGTTAGACCCATTAGGAAGAATACATCTATTCCTTGGACCAACATGTCTAACCTGAGGCCCATCTCCCTTTTGCCATTTCTAGGGAAAATCATCGAAAAGCACACCAACAAGCACCTATCCACCTACCTAGAACAATCTGGTAGCCTCGATCCCTCGCAGTCAGGTTTTAGGCCAAAATTCAGCACTGAAACGGCCTTGCTGTCGATAACAGACGACCTACGGCTGTACCAGGACAGGGGTTACTCTGTTGTCCTGGTGCTGCTAGACTTATCAGCAGCGTTCAATACGATTTCCCATACCATCCTGATCGAACGACTGTCTGTGAGTGGAATCGGCGGTAGAGCACTGGACTGGATCAAAAGCTTCCTCTCCAACCGCACCCAATCTGTCACCATGGGTGAGTTTAAGTCGGAGGAAGTTAACATTACCAAGGGGGTCCCGCAGGGTTCCTGTTTGAGCCCGACCTTATTTAATATCTATGTGGCTCCCTTGGCAGATGTTACTAGAGCTTTTGGATTCTGCCCAGTGTCCTACGCTGATGATACGCAGCTGCTCTTCCCTTTTAAACAACTTACCCCGGAAATCATACAATCTTTTTCCGATGGGATGAAGGCAGTTGCAAGGTGGATGTCTTCCAACTTTCTTCAATGTAATGTTGGAAAGACAGAGGTGATGCTCTTCGGGGAAGCCAGGGTCCAATGGTCCCCCGATTGGTGGCCTCCTGATTTGGGTCCAGTTCCTGAGCCCAAAACAATAATCAAGAACTTGGGAGTTAGATTGGAGCCGGAGCTGACCATGAAGCAAAATGTCAATACTACTGTGGGATCTTGCTTCCATGTGATTGGTCTCCTCCGTAGAATTTTTCCCTTCCTCCCTGACTCCCATAGGAAAACCTTAGTTCAGGCTTTGGTTATCAGCCGGCTTGATTATTGTAACGGTCTTCTGGCAGGTGCAAGTGAGGAGGTTTTGGATCGTCTACAGGTGGTGCAAAATACAGCAGCTAGGTTGGTGCTAAATGCACCCCCCAGATCCTCCTCCAAACCGTTACTTCACAAACTTCACTGGTTACCAATACGTCAACGAGTGAAGTTTAAGACCTGCTGCATTATTCATAAGGGCCTCAATCAATTGGGACCAGAGTATTTGGCCAGCAAATTTGTTCCTTATGTCCCTACCCGTGCCCTTAGATCTAGCGACCAGCTGTTACTGAGTGTCCCTAAGATAACCAAATCTAGGCTAGGTGGCAGGGCTCTGTCTGTAGTAGGTCCCAACCTCTGGAACTCACTCCCGCTCTCATTGAGGCAATGCCATAACCACCTTCAATTCAGAAAATACCTGAAAACCTTTCTGTTTAGTTCATTTTAACTAGCACCTCTGTAGGTTTATAGGAGCTTTACAGCACTTTTCAACTTCATTGCTTCCTTTATCAGTTCCGTACCAGTTGTCTTCAGCGCGGAGATACTCCTACGGGAGTTTATTCATAGCGCTATATAAACATGCAAATAAATAAATAAATAAACCCTCTCCATAATTAAAGTGTGCCAGTCTACTTGCCTTCCATCTCTCCTGTACTCTTCCTTCCAAAATACCTTTTAGCTCCACTCTCAAGGCTTCAATCGCATTCAACTCATTCCCTTCAACCCTTTCCTGAGTATGCAACCGATGATGTAAAATTTGGATCTTTTCTTCAATGGAAGCTATCTCTACCTTTCGTTGTTTATGCTTATAAGTCTGAATAGACATAATCCTTCCTCTTAAGAAGACTTTATAGGCATCCCATATTACCCCTAATGGGGCACTATCTAGGTTCTGTTCAAAGAATTGCTGGGAATCTGTTTTTGACATATTACTGTAGTTGTGTCAATCTTATGATCAATTACAGCAAAGTGGCACTTTTGGACCCACAGATGTATCAGTATTTCTGACGCATCCATGGAATCCTTGCGCCTTGGAGCCCTGTATTGCAAATACATGGCAACCATGTGGTCATAAGGGTATTTGACGCAGACACAAGAGATCTGATACATCATTGCTGATGTGTGAATATGCCTCTAAGTGTTCTAAGCAAACTAATAATTTTGTATTCAATACCAACAGACAACAACATTGTCTGGAGTTCTGAGTGATGGACACAATTGAAAGTGACACTTACTTAGATCCATAAATGCCACATGAAACATGCTTCCTTAGCTACTGTGTATTTGTTGACTAATAGATAACTTAGGGGCTGTTCGATTATGCCCAGTCTTCAACTGAAATGAACAGCAATTGGCTCTGTAGGCTTTTCGATTCAAAACAGATTAGTTCCTTATTCAATTCAGGCTAGCCATCTCTTTGGCAAGCTGCTTACAAAATCTTTTGTACAAATTCATATATATAACGACTCATTGACACCAGAGATGGTTCGGGAAACAGGATGTATATTAACTTTCATATATCATGCGTGCTTACACTAGCCCAGATAGCCATTCGTTTCATATGTACAATATATGAAAAGCAACAATGAGTACGTAATATACAATGGGTGCAGAGTGTCACAAACATTTAAATCCACAAGACGTTACATATGTTACATAACAGTACAAAACACAAAAATGTCCGGCCTGGGTGTTTAAAGAATAATTGGTGTCAATGCGATAAGTGATATTAATGAATAAATTAATTGCGTGAGAATGTGGTTATTTAAAAATCTCACCTTAAATAAAAAGTGTTAGTTTAGAATCCAGTGTTAGTTCATAGGTATGGCTCTCTGGAATAGGGGCAGTAAAATAGGTTACCTGTGTAAAAAAGTGCGATAATCATGTTCAAATAATTATGGAAATTAATCTAATTATTCAGGGGAAAACAGACCCAGATAAGATCTTACATGGGCACAGTTGGTTGTCCATATTTGGATACGAGAGAGGGTGCCTTGTAGCCCTTGTGTATTGGGTTGGGTCAGGGATCCTAAAGCCCCTGAGATACAATAGGGATTCTCTAAAAATAAATATAGAAAACAAACATTAATTCCAGATGCTCTGGAGTTCGTTGTCAGTCCAATAAGCCTCTTAAAAAACATTAAATCGGTGAACTCACCACACATTTTAGTTAGTTATGCCTGTGGGTCAGTTACGTCTTGTTCCTCCACAACACAATTGTCATCTGTGCCGTCGGAGACTGAGAGGCTTTGTACTCCCTTGCGTGCAACGTACACTCTTTCAAGCCCGTCTGGGAGGACGCAAGTGTGTATTTAGCAGCCCCAGCTACCCGATGACGCAGGGAAGCCATAGTCATAGTTACAGTGAGCGCGCGCGCACACAGGGGCGTAACACAGGCCCCCGCAACCCCGCGGTGCTGGGGGGCCCAAGCTCCAGGGGGCCCCCTCGGCACTGCACTCTGGCCAGAGAGCTCCCGATTGAGCTTGGAGGGGGGCCCTCTTTGTACAGTGCAGGGGGGCCCCCTCAAGTTTCGTTACGCCAGTGCACACACATAAGCAGTAATAATGATTGGTCCAAATAGACATCTGCTGTAATAGTAAGTTATAAATGAACAGTTATGTCAAGTCAAGTCAAGTCAAGTCAAGTCAAGTTAGAATTTATATAGCGCACTACATACCCGGGGGGTCTCAAGGCGCTTGAGGAAGGGGGGGGGGGAGGATTACTTATCGAATATCCAGGTTTTAAGCTGTTTTCTGAAGGCTAGGTGGTTTTGAGTAAGACGGAGGTGGATGGGAAGGGAATTCCAGGTTTTGGCCGCCAAGTAGGAGAAGGATCTTCCCCCCATGGTGGCTTTGTGGATGCGCGGAACAGCGGCGAGGGCTTGGTTGGACGACCGCAGCTGGCGGGTGGGGGTGTAAAAGGAGAGGCGCGTGTTGAGACAATCAGGTCCAAGTTCGTAAAGGGCTTTGTGTGCGTGGGTGAGGAGACGGAACGTTATCCTCTTGTTGACGGGGAGCCAGTGAAGGTCTTTCAGGTGAACGGGAATGTGGTCTGTGCGGGGGATGTCTAGTATGAGTCTGGCTGAAGCATTTTGGATACGTTGGAGTTTTTTCTGCAGTTTTGCGGTGGTACCGGCGTAGAGGGTGTTTCCGTAGTCCAGACGGCTTGTAACCAGTGCGTGGGTGACCGTTTTTCTTGTTTCGGTGGGGATCCAGCGAAATGTTTTTTGAGCATGCGTAGGATGTTGAAGCATGATGATGAGACGGCGTTGACTTGTTTGGTCATCGAGAGTGAGGAGTCCAGGATGATGCCCAGGTTCCGTGCGTCGTCCGTCGGTATGGGGGCTTTTCCTAAGGCTGTTGGCCACCAAGAGTCGTCCCAGGCGGAAGGGGATGCACCTAAGATGAGGACTTCCGTTTTGTCCGAGTTCAGTTTCAGACGGCTGTGCTCCATCCATTCGGCTACTTCTTTCATCCCTTCATGTAGGTTGGTTTTGGCGGTGATTGGGTCTTTGGTGAGTGAGAGGATTAGCTGAGTGTCATCAGCGTAGGAGATGATGTTGAGGTTGTGTTGACGTGCTATGGTTGCGAGGGGGCTCATGTAGACGTTGAAGAGGGTGGGGCTTAGTGATGATCCTTGCGGGACGCCGCAGATGACTTCGGTGGCCTCTGACTTAAAAGGGGGGAGGCGGACTCTCTGAGTTCCTCCAGCGAGGAACGAGATGATCCAGTCCAATGCTTTTCCTTGAATTCCGATGTTTCTGAGGCGTTGTATCAGGGTGCTATGGCAGACTGTGTCGAAGGCTGCAGAGAGGTCAAGGAGGATGAGGGCAACTGTGTCTCCATTGTCCAGTAGTGTTCGAATGTCGTCTATTGCTGCGATGAGGGCGGTCTCGGTGCTGTGTTTGGCTCGGAAGCCAGATTGTGAGGAGTCGAGTGATTTGTTGGTTTCGAGGAAGGCGGCGAGCTGATTGTTGATGGCTTTCTCAATGACTTTGGCAGGGAATGGGAGGAGCGAGATGGGGCGGTAGTTTTTGAGTTCGGTGGGGTCAGCTGTGGGTTTCTTCAGAAGGGCGCTGAGTTTGGCGTGTTTCCAGCTTTCTGGGAATGTGGCGGAGTTGAGGGAGCAATTGATGACGTCTCGGAGATGGGGTGCGATAATGGAGTCTGCTTTGTTGAAGATGTGATGGTGGCATGGGTCTGTAGGGGATCCTGAGTGGATGGAGTTCATCAGGCGAATGGTGTCTTCTGTGGTGATTGGGTTCCAGTCGGAAAGGTTATTCGGAGGGGGTACAGGTTCGGAGGTGAGAAGGGTGGACTGGTTTACGGGTTGGTTGTCAAAGCTCTTGTGAATGTCGGCGATTTTGTTATGGAAGAATGAGGCGAGGGAGTCGCAGAGGACTTGAGAGGGGGTGATGTCGTTTGAGCTGGCGGTGGGGTTGGTGAATTCTTTGATGATGTTGAAAAGTTCCTTGCTGTTGTGGGCGTTGTTGTCTAGACGGTCTTTGAGTGCTGACTTCTTGGCTGTCCGGATTAGTTGGTGGTGTTTGCGGGTGGCGTTTTTGAAGGCGGCTTGGGTGATGGTGTTTGGGTCTTTTTTCCAAGTTTTCTCAAGGGAACGACAGAGCTTCTTGGATTTCTTAAGGTCATCGTTGAACCAGGGGGCGTTCTTTCTTCCTTGCTTGATTTGATGTTTTTTCAAGGGTGCTAGTTTGTCGGCGGTTTGGGTTAACCATTGTGAGAGGTTGATGGCGGCTTGGTTAGGGTTCGTTGAATAGGCAGGGGGTTTTTGAAGAAGCGATGTGGAGATCTGGTCGATGGTGATTTTGTTCCAATTTCTTCGCAGAGTTGGTTGAGGGTGGTTTTGGATCGCGATCTTATTGTAAATGAAGTGGATGCAACTGTGGTCCGTCCAGTGGAGGGGTGTGGTGTGAGTGAAGGAGATATGCTTGCTGGAAGTGAAGATGGGGTCAAGAGTGTGTCCTGCATAGTGTGTGGGGGTGTTAACAAGTTGTTTGAGTCCGAGATTGGCGAGATTGTCCAGAAGGGTGGTAGTGTTACTGTCGTTGCTCTTTTCCAGATGCAGGTCTCTCAAATTGCGTGACAGTCATTACAAAAAAATATATATGAATATGCTCACATAGCTGACGTACTTTAATAATCTGATACCTTGATTATAAATTGGCATAGTTCATTCAACACCCAGTCACAAAGAATCATGTCAGAAATACAGTCTATATATATGAAGGAAAACAAGTAATTCAGATGTTTTCAACCAGTAATGAGGAGGGAGCCTTGTCTCGAAATCTCCTCTGACTCATTCAGCCCATTGTTTAATGTATCTATTGTCGATGTTGTCACTTGCTCCCCTCAAGGTATCCAAGCATGCTCCATTATACCAAAGGATTATCGGCTTGTTAAGAATGTCAATTTCTTTTTATTGTAAAATACGTAAAATTATTACATCAAATCACAATTTAAAAAACATGAAGGTTCAGCCAAATCATCAAGACAATAAAGGTACTCACCAATTTTTGTACTTAATTGATCAGTTGACAAGCACCTGGGATTTACCAGCTACCATATAAGAATACACCTTTCTTTTTATTAGCATCTGATGCAGCAGTGGGCCAACCTCTTACATCATTGGTTATCCAATGGGTCTTTTCTTTGTTGACTGAGAGGTATCTCAGGGAGTTAGAATTAGTCAAACAAATTCATTTACAGAGTGACTAATTTGGCTACACAATGAGGACAATGAATCAGTGGCTAAGGTTAAGATGCGTTATTGCAAATTAGCAGTCACTTGTAGGCAAATGAATCTCAAAACCATGCTGTAAAGCTAAAGAATAACAACAGTATAGCCTAACCTCCTAAATAAGTTCAGACACATCAGTATAAGGCCAACAAGAAGTTCGGTCACAGCAATACAGGAAATTAACAGTAGAACTTGCTGCTCAGAGAAGAGTCTCTGATCCTCTCACCTAAACATGAGTAATGTCTAAATTAATTTAATTCAGAGTCTATACCAATAAAGGTAGTAAAGTCTAAAAGGGATCTCAAAAACTGGTGAAACTGCAGAACAATAAGGAAATGCAGGAAAGTGTCAGCATTGTAGAAGCTTGGTCAAAATTCTCCCAGAGGTGGGGAAATAAGTATTAGCCTAAGCCACACTCAGCAGAGTCAAAGGGAAAAGCATAGAGGTCTGTACCTCTCAAAGTCCAAGAGGATAATGTCTGTCATTAATCTGCGATAACGCCAGTTAATACCATTCCAATCTTCTAAGTGACATCCCTTGTTAGAGCGAACAGGAGCTCCACTGTTCCTTCCATTCTTACATTGTGAGCTACAACATTTGTAGATTTTTCCAGACCAAACCTGGGAACGACATCGCCCTTGGGTACCTGAAACTTCGAATACATTACTGAATAGGGATTGTCAGATAACACTCTGTCTCTCCATATTCTTTGTCAAGGTCCTCTTCTCAGGCTTTCTATCGCTAATACAATGTTAAATCTAGTCTCAAACTAACAAAACCATATGAACATACCTGCAAGGAAAAGACACGCAAGCAGAGACTCTGATACAGCAAGCTGTGATGTGGAAGGTTGCAACATTCAGGAGTTCTATATATTTCTTTGAACTATATCCAATCATTTGTAGACAAGTTATAGTCTGATTCATGAATAGACAATATGGGTCTTTTCAATATACAATTGCTACTCAGGTGAATGAGCATTAGCCGCCTCGGGTCTACAAGTAAATGTCCACATTTTTTGTAGATTCTTCTTCATCAGTTTAAAATCCAACTTTCTACTACTTGCGGTCAATAATGAGAAAGCCTTTGACAAAGTGCATTGGCCGTATCTGTTTGTCACTCGGGAGCGCTCCGGCTTGGGTGTCGGGTTTCGTAAATGGGTGGCAAGCATCTACAGCTCTCCATCTGCTGCAGGCCGGGTAAACAGAATACTCTTGAGTGACTTCACAGTGGGGAGGGGACCAGACAGGGATGCCCTCTCTCCCCCCTTGCTCTTCCCCCTGTATATGGAGCCCTCTGCTCAGCGACTCCGGGGCAATCCACAGGCGCAGGGTGTCCCATTCGGGGCTGACCGCCACTTAATTAGCCTCTAAGCTGATGACGTCATTTTCTCAGTGGCTCGTCCCTTGGCTTCCATGCCGGCGATCATGGCAGACCTGCAGGTCTTTAGCCAGGTCTCTGGATTTTAAATACATTTCTAGAAGCCTCAAGTTCTGAATCTTACTGAAACTCAAATGACATTAGACGCCTTGCATGCCCAATTTTATTTTGACTGGGTGACGGATGGTATGACATACCTAGGGCTGATTCTTCATAAAAGTCTGGCCAAGACAGTGGAAGTGAACTATAATACCATGCTCCCTCGCATCTAAAAAGATCTAGCCCAATGGTGGTGCCTGCCTCTGTCGTGGCTTGGGAGGCTGGCCGTGAGTTAAAATGAATGTTTCACCCTGGGCCTTATATCTCTTTTAAACGCTTCCCTTAAAACACCCACCGAACTCGCTCTTGCTCATACAGACTGAGATTGAGCGTTTTATTTGTGGCCCGATTTCTCCCGAGCTGCAGAAGACTCTGCTACAGCACCCTAAGAAGGAGGGTGGCCTTTCCTTGCCCAACATCACACGCTACTTTCAGGCCTCGCGGCTGCGCTACCTCTTGGAATGGAACCGTCCCATAACAGAGGAATACTGGGTTTTCATGGACCAGACGAAGGCAGGCCACCATATCTGGAGGGAGACCTGGTTACCTAAGTCATTGCGTTCCTGGGGACTATACTCCTTGCCAATCACTCGCCCCACTATGCTAACTTGGGAGTGTCTATGAAGGCTAATCTTACCCCTTCCCCTCTACCATGTCTCCAATCTTTTCAAACCCTGATTTCCCACCCAGGATGAGTAAAGGGGCGAGCATGCGGTGGTTGGAGAGCAGGTGTAAGCGCTTGTGGCATCTGTTTGACTTCCAGAGTCATATTCCCTTCAAGCAGCTCCTGGAGGATTACGGCCTTGCAGGCTCGGACCTCTTTCTACATACGCAAATGTTGCACTGGGTAACTGGTCCTCCAATACGTCCCATGGCTGGTAGACCGATACTGCTGTTTGAAAAGTGGCTCTTCTTAAAAACAGACGACTGCAAACTCATCTCTGAAATATACTTGTTCCTCACTCAGGGCGCCAAGAGGGCTCGAACCGCAGGACTGAGATGGAGGGAGGAGGAAATAGGTCGCACCCTGTCAGACAAAGAATGGGAGGATGTCTTCTACAGGACCCACCACACCGCACATTCCATGGGCCACACTGAAACTGCATTTAAAATTGTATCTTACTGGTATCACACAACAGCTTGCCTAAGCAAGTGGAACTCTCAATGCGATGGCTTCTGCTGGCATGGCTGCGATAGCCTTGGTACCCTCCTTCATTTGTGAAATGCCCAAAGCTCACGAGATATTGGGAAAAGATCCTCGACGAAATAGATGAGGCCTGTGCCACAACACAGTGCAAAGACATCTATCACTCTATCAGAGCAGTAGCACCTGTGCCACATTTTCGCTTTCGCCGAGCAGTGAGCAGGAGGAAGGAGCAGGAAGACGGAAGATGCCAAAACTGCCAAAACTGCGACGGCCCCCTGCACTGTGGTACTGAAAATTCTGGACCCGTGTTATAAACATCGTCGTATCATGACGATTTTGGTACCAGCAGACCGGAAATGACGAGTATACTATATACGAGCATTTTCGCTGTGTTTAAGTGATGAGATCACCGTTAAATCAGAGTTTCCGTCCTGAACCCTCGGGTTCCATTTTGTGAACGGCAGCCATTTTGTGATTGCCCTCACATAGGCCAGTGTCTAAGGCCGAAACCGAGTCAGAAGGACACGTACACCTTTGCTGACTCCTCTGTGACCTGGGCAAGCTGACTCCACTGCCTGAAGCCAAACCTGTCCGGCCAGCTCCTTTCCCAGTGGCCGAATGAGATTAGTATCAAGGCACAACATGTCATAAACCTTTCATCGCACACGAACCATGCCTAATCTTACACACACCTGTCCCTGTTTTATTCTTTATGACTTGCTTTACGAGGAGGAGGTGCCCGATTTTATTAGGGGTCTGCCGATATCTGATGAAAATACTGGGCCTTGCCAGGAAATTGATTATGGGCTGGGCAAACTGAAATATGGGCTTGTCATCATGACTCTGCTTTTTCTTTGTAGTGAAAATATGTGAATGGTCAACTGTAAAATAAGGAATGTTCGCCTAAAACACAATATTTTGTATAAAAGGAGAAGGCTGGCTTAGTAAGATTGAGCAGTCTCCTGAGAATATACACTGTGTTGTACTTCTAGGATACCTGTTACTGGCTGCAGCCAATAAATTCGATTTGTGACATCACCTAGAAGACTCTGTGTTTCTGTAGTCTGAAACAGGAAGGACTCTAGGTCATTGGGTGTGTCCCTGACACCGCTGGGTTCTAAAAAACCCGGTACCACAGCACCCCCCATCCGGCATAAATCTAGGCTTTGTTACCGGGCCCCGGGACTAGGCTCCCTTATCGGGAGGGCAAACAGGGGGACAAACGGACTGCAGTTTGGCTCAGATTGGGCCCTAATTGAGCCGCAACAAGGAGCAGCAGGAGTGGCAGGCGGAGGTCTGTTGAGTGCGTTCAGACCACCGGTTCCCACCTGAACTCCTCGTTGGCCAGGTGCATTTAGCAAAGGCAAGGGCAACAGCAACGGCATCTATGGCAGTCAGGATCCAGAGTTACAGAGGAAAATTGACATGACTGCGCATACCTGCAATTGCCTTGCCTTCACAGGGACTATTACTTCCTACATTGTCCCACATGCTTTAATGCTGCAGAAACCTTCTGGATCTCCCTCCGCAACTGTGACCATCCGTGGCAGTCTGGAGCCAAGGTTAAACAGAACCCCTGCTACAAAACAGTGAGCATAAACAGGGTTGCAGCGAACAACTGAGCAATTGCAATTGCAGTACCAGAGAGCCAGCTAGCAAGCCAGCCAGCCTCAGAGACTCAGAGGCGCAGGTGAACAAGCTTGCGTAAGCATGCAAGTAAGTGTGAGCGCAGACCTTCACTAGGTAGGCTGTCAAGTGCGTGCTCGGTGATCCTGCGGAGGCGGCCGGCTAGGTCCGGGTGCGACTTGCGGATCGCCTGATAGCCCGCTCTATTTTTTGCGCTGCTCACGGCTTTCCAATTTTCAAACAACTAGCAATTGTACATTTTCAAAATTAAGGCTCCCAGCTCCTGCTAGCACAGCAATTACCACTCTTCAACATATTTCTGTTGGATTTTTGCCTGTGGTCTGGGCATACATCCCGCCCATTGTGTCAGCGTATTTTACTTTAAACTGCTATAAATCGTTGACATAATAAAAATGAGGTTGGGAAGAACCCGTAAACAAGTGAACGACAAATCGGAAAAAAAAGCTATCAGAAAAATCAAGAAGGCATTGGAATCATTGGGGAAAAATAGACAAGTAGCAACAAATACACTAATTTCACCAACATATTCTCTTTTTGGTAAAGGCCCACCTAGTAAAAAATTCATGTTCTTAAAGGATCCGTCTACAGTAATTTACTCAGAAACAGGTGAAACAGTGGGACTACCAAATCCATTGGCACCACAAAAGATAGTAGCATCTAAACTTCAGGATTCTAATATCAAAACTATTCAAGATATGGAAAAGGATCAGACAACTAGTGAACGGACACCAATACACGCACAAATACATGTCTTGGACAGTTCTCACTTGGTTCTTCCAGCGCCTTGCAACAACACAAGGATCACCAATGCGATGTCTCTGATATTATTCACGGCTCAAAGGAAGACCAAAATAATTCATGGCTTCATTCATTATCGCTTACAAACAATACTGATCTTCTTCAGGCGTTGGAGGTAAAAACTACAAATGTATCAGACAATAAGGCAGAAAATGTAAAGAGTATCATTATAAATGATCACAACCAGCTGATGATAGAAATATCTAGTACGCTGTAGCATTCTGCCCAAGTGGGTACATGGAAAGAGAGTAAGCAAGTGGAAAAAGGCTACAAAGAACTAAAATCGTTAATGGAGTTGTGTTGTAGTCCAAAGCAAACAAACAAAATAGTGACAGAAACAACGGAAAAAATACAGGAGAATGAACCCCTGGAGGGTGACCTTAAAAAAAAGGAGAAACCAAAATAGAAGACTACACAACTTCGATATTCAGAACTTGATATTCTGGCACTTCGATAATCAGAACTTCATATTCTATCTGTGCACCTAGTCCCTTGATGGCAACTGCTATATTTCATGCAACCATGAGGCGTGATCTGTATTTTCTTCTGCTTCGGATGCTGCATTTTGTTGAGAATGGCTCAACATTGCCATGGGATCACCCCGATTGTGATGTCTCTTCAAGATTTAGCCTGTCCATAATCATTTTGAAGATAACTTTCCAGAGATTCATGTTCCAGGTAAAGAAATAGCTGTAGATGCGTCTTTGGTCTGTTCAAGGGAGGTTTGTTTCTTAGGCAGTACATTCCACGCACGAGTGCATGTTATGGACTTAAGATGCATATGCTGTCTGTAAGGAGGCACGCACAGACAGAGCAGCGACTGCTCGCCACGGTACCCTGCCACCTTTTAAAAAATTGTTGTGAAAGTTACTTTTTAAAATTGTATTCGGCGCTTTTGCCTTTTAAACCTCAAATACCCTGAGCACTCCTACCTGCACCCTTGAACACCTGGCTTCCCGCGCCTCCCCGGTCCACCACGGGATTTCTCCCGATTGATGTGGAGGGAGGACCGGAGCTCCGAGCACTTCCAGGCTAGAGGGGAGGAGGGGGCGGACCTCACTGGCAACACCCCATTTAACCGGATGACTTTCACCGGGCGCAGTGGGCGCGCCGCCGGCATGCCGAAGGCAAGCCTGTCTGCGCCCGTCCGTGGCCGGCCGAGGCCAGGGCCGCCCCCCCCCCTGTCCGGTCGCCCGTCCACATCAGGAAATATAGCCCACATCTCCTACATAAACTAAAGGGGAATGTACTCCCCTCGTGCCACTCGTCTTGGGACAAAGCAGAGCAACATGCCACCTGCAGTCAGTGTGGGTTTCAATTTCTACCCGCACCACCAATTCAAACATGTCAATACGCTATGTACCTCCTTAACTGCAGGTCCCTCCCTAAGCACACCTCGGAAATCTCAATACTAATTGAGGAATTAAAACCCGACATCCTATTCCACACAGAGACATGGCTACACAAACAATCAGAACCTGACCTCGTTCAAACCCTCCCCCAAGGATACCAAATACTGCGCAACGACCGCAAAACAGGAAGGGGGGGTGGATTAGCACTAATCCACAAAATAATTTACGAAATCGGCAGCTCTCCTACCCCCATCCCAGACTGTGAAAGTCTACCTTATACGATAAAACTTAACCCCACGAATACCTTCTCGGGAATTCATATATACCGCCCTCCCGGCCCACAGGGACAATTCCTCCATGTCCTCGCACCCATCATAGCAAATCTTGCTTACAGTCCTGCAAACTTCACTCTTTTGGGTGATCTTAATGTCCATTTCGATGACCCAAACAACCCCAACCCCAGAGAGATAACCTCCAGTCTATCTGCCCTCGAACTCTCACAACGATTAGTCGTACCCACCCATCAAAAGGGCCACCTCCTTGACCCTATTTTCAGCAACTGTCTGGACCTACAAATTGGTAAGCCCTCTCCCCTCCCCTGGACAGACCACTTTCTTGTCCCTCTCATATGGATCGCCCCCAACCCTCACCCACCTAAACCCATAACAGCCCAAAAATCCCGAAACTGGTCAAAACTCCCCCAAACAAAATGGCTGGATAAGCTCGATTCCACTAAACCGCCCAACACCTCCAACCCCGTCGAAGGGAATGAGAACTATAACACCTGGATCACTAACTCTCTCGATCTGGTGCTCCCCCTCAAAAACATCAATCCCAAACGCTGCAACACAACTGCCCTGTGGTATACCACCGATCGACAGGAATCAAAGCGTAATTGTAAAAAATTGGAGAGGAAATGGCGTCTGGACTATTCATCCACTAAAAAATCTGCCTACAGAACAGCAATCAAAACCTACAAAGCCTGCATTAAACTAGCACAGGCAACATATATTGAGGAAAAATTGCCAAGGCGGCTTCTAAACCTAAGGAAATCTATCGCATTGCGAAATCCCTCCTTCAATTACCCGAGGTACCCAAGGAATACAGCGATGTTAATGCCCACTGCGATACCCTAGCAGAGTTCTTTCTTCGCAAAATTGAAACAATCAACACCTCCTTCTCCCACCACTCCTCCCTGACCAGTAACTCACCTAAACCTGCGCCACCTCCCTCAGTTACTCTCGAGCACTTTCCCCCCCTTGAACTCGCCAACTTAGAGGCAATTATGCATCAGGTGAAATCCGGCTCACCAAAAGACGCTGCACCCCGCGCATCCTTCTCCCAATCTCCCATCATATCTCACCCACCATTTTGGAACTACTCAACACCTCCCTTTACACTGGCACCGCCCCTCCCCCTTGGAAGCAAGCTATGGTCAAAGCCCTTCTAAAAAAATCAAACCTAGATCAGAACAATCCCTCCAACTACCGACCCATCTCCCTACTACCCTGGCTCAGTAAACTCCTAGAAAAACATATCAACGCAGTACTGACAAATTTCCTGGAGTCAAACTCTAGATTAGACCCATCCCAGACAGGCTTTCGTCCCCTCTATGGGACAGAAACGGCCCTGGTGGCAGTGACGGAGGAGGCGAGAATGATCTTGGACAATGGAGGCTCGACAGCCATCATTCTCCTTGACCTATTTGCCGCCTTCGACACTGTAAAGCATAACATCTTACTCCACCGACTCAGCGGGATAGGTATCTCTGGAACGCCAATTACCTGGCTCAAGTCCTTTCTCTCTGACCGCTCCTTCCAGGTATTTGAAAAAGACTACACCTCCCCCAGAAAACCTCTGAACTGTGGGGTGCCACAGGGCTCCTCCCTAAGCCCCACCCTTTTTAATGTTTACATGAACCCACTGGCTGAGGTCGTCCGCCCCTTCGGAGTAAAAATTGTCACATACGCGGATGAAACCCAGCTAGTGGTGGCCCTAGACCCACCCCTTAACTCACACCACGGCCTGTACAAATGTCTGGAAGCAGTCACCACATGGATGACTTCCTCCTGCCTAAAATTAAACGGGGAAAAAACTGAGCTTATGCTCAGTTTTGGAAACATAATTGACAGGATCATAGATCCAATTTGGCCCCCCTGTCTGGGTCCTCCCCCTCCACCCAAAGATTCTATCAAAAGCCTCGGCATATGGCTCGACAAGTCTCTTAACTTCAATCATCAGGCGGCCAAACTATCTGCCATCTGTTTTGGCCTCCTAAGATTGCTGCGCAAAATCCTCCCTTTTCTTCCCTTTCATGCCAGGCGGATTATGGTACAAGGCCTCATCCTATCCCGTTTGGACTGTGGAAACGCTCTATACCTCGGGGCTCCCCAGTCCACCTTGAACAAACTACAAATAATCCAAACCTGTGCAGCCAGGACCCTCCTTAAAATCCCCCGGCGAGTCTCAGTTAAAGCCCGATTAAAAGACCTCCACTGGCTCCCAGTAAAGGTAAGGATTGAATTCAAGGTTATGTGCTTTGCCCACAGGTCTTACTGAGGAACCGGTCCCATCATCAACCGCCCCCTTATAACTGCTTACCACCCTAAAAGACATCTCAGATCAGGATCCTCCTACCTCACCACAATACCCCGATTTAAGAAAGCCAGATGCGGAGGCCGCTCACTCTCTTACAATCTAGCCAAGCTTTGGAACACCCTCCCCCTCCCATTCAGATCGGAGCCTAACCTATTGATGATCTGAAAACTCCTGAAAACCTGGCTTTTTAACAAACCTGAGTGATCTTCTGCGGCTCTGTCTCAGGCCTGTCCTCTTGCAGCGCTGGGACGCCTTAGGGTAGCCACCGCGCTTTACAAATCGTCTTTTCATTTCATTCATTTCAAGTAGTACTGGAGAAGTCTATAATTTCAGGGTGTACACAGGTAGGGATTCCGTTATTGATCCCCCCTAGTTGTCCATCCACTTTTAGATAACTTCGACAGGAGAGATCTCCACATGCTGACTACCATTCATGATAAAAGTACTTCACATGTGACTGTTTGGGGTCAGGTTGCTGAAGTGTGCAAACCTCTGTGCATTTTAGACCACAATAAGCACATGGAGTAGGTAGAGTATATCAGAGGTTGGAGCTGTATAGTGCTGTTTGTAAGTTATACATTTGCTATAAGACGTTGGATGTCCATCTGTTTCACTTGGCAACCTTCAATGCTTTTGTTGTATTCAAGGATTGTTCTTCAGATTAAAAGATGATCTTTGTTTAGTTTCTGCAGGCTGTCATAAGCAGTCTTGTTTTAGTGGAGCAGACAAATGTTCTTAGAGTTGGAGTGGTGAACGATGTGGCTAGATTGAAAGATTCCTCCCACGCCCCAAAAACTTTTTCCCTGTAGGAGATGTAGAGTCTGTGTCCGACAAGGTATGCAGAAGGAGAGTTGTATGTACTGCCCTGAGTGTCCTCCTAAGCCGAGCTATGTGTGTCTCATGGTTTAAATTGTACCATACACAACAGAATTTTGGGGAGCAATGTGAGTGTAAAAAGAGACTGTCTGCTCTGTATTGTTTTATATTTTTTTTTTAGTTTCACGGTTGGCAGTACTTTGATGTATTTAGTGAGAACTGTTGTGCTTGAGGTCATAGTTGTTTTTCTATCTCCTTAAAATTTGTTTGTATTTTTTTTGGTAAAAAAATATGTTGGTGGTGTGTGTGGACTGACGCTTGGCTGGCAGTGTGTTTGGACTGGCACTTGGCTGGCGATGTGCATGGACTTGCACTTGGCTGGCAGTGTGCATAGATTGGTGCTTGGCTGGGAGTATGCGTCGACAAGCGTTTGGCTGGCAGTGTGCGTGGATGGTGCTTGTCTGCCAGAATGCATGGATGTTGGTGTGTGGGTGGATGGCACTTGGCTGGTGATGTGCGAGGACTGGCACTTGGCTGGAGATGTGCATAGACTGGCGCTTGGCTGGTGGTGTGTAAACTGGCATTCAGCTGGTGGTGTGTGTAGTGATGTGCTGCTGGTTACTACACACACATAGCTATGCAAACCCCAGTCCATACACTGCGGCAGCTGCCAGCCGGTGTGATTGCTGTGAAAGTCATGTGGACATATGAAAATGATGGGCTTTTGAATGGCTCTGTTGATGGGAGTGATGTAATGTGGTGGGCCCACAGTTGGTGATGTAAATGATCTTGTGTGTATTAAGCATAAAAGGTGTATGAATGGCCTGTAAAGTGGTGGGTACCTTGACTTGCGACAGGGAAGGGCCTTAAACATCTAGAGATTGCACTTATGGTTCCCCCTCAGATTTGAATTTCATACGTTTTTAGGTTGACTCTGCTTTGGGCACCCACACAAAGGGAGGTAACATTTTTATCAACAGACCAAGGGGAACGCTGGGTGGTAGGAAATTTGTGCTGTCTCATTGATCCCACAACTTTCCCACACAGATATTTTGACTTTTTAGATAAATTTGAAATTTGCAGGAGATTCTTGATTCGAAAACCTTGGGAATCCATGCAAGCAACACCTTCCTGGACTCTCCCTGGTGTCTTGTTTTCAGAAATGTCTAGGTTTGGTAGGTTTTCTTAGATGTCCGCCGAGCCCGGAACCAAAAATGCAGGTATCCTTTTGCAAAAACAGGTTGTTCCATGATAGATCATTTTGATATGTCCATAATATGTTGTGGGCCCTTTTCTGTCATGGGCACTTAGTCCACCCACACAAGTTAGGTAGCATTTTTATCAGGAGACCTTGGGGGACGCTGGGTGATAGGAAATGTGTGCCTGCCAGCTGATCCACAATTTTTGACTGCCTGCAGATTCCAGCACTTTTAGTCACAGAAATTAAAGGAAATTGTGTTTTTTAGGCAAATGTTGAGGTTTTGCAGGGGTTTCTGGGTAAAAAGACTGTTAAAGCCATGCAGGTCACCCCACCCTGGACTCTCCTAGGTGTCTAGTTTTAAAAATGGGCTGGTTTGTTAGGTTTCCCTAGGTGCCGTCTGAGCTGGGGCCCAAAATCTACAGCTACCCACATTGCAAAAAGCACATTGTTTTTAGTGGAAATTTTGTGTTGTACCTATGTTGCATTTTGCGCTCTTTTGTGTCTTGACCTACCCACACAAGTGAGGCACAATTTTTACTTGGAGACTTAGAGGAACGCTGGGTGGTAGGAACTTTGTGGCTGCCAGCTGATCCACAATTTTTGACTGCCTGCTGATTTCAGGACTTTTCCTCACAGAAATGAAAAGAAAATGTGTTTTTTATGCAAAGTTTGAGATGAGCAGTGGATTCTGGGTAAAAGAAACCTGTTAAGAGCCATGCAAGTCACCCCGCCCTGGACTTCTCAGGGTGTTTAGTTTTTAAAAATATGCTGGTTTGATAGGATTCCCTCGGTGCCGACTGAGCTAGGGCCCAAAATCCAAAGAGTGCCACAGTGCAAAAAACACATTGGTTTTCATGGTAAAATTGTGATCTGCCTACGTTGCATTTGGTGACCTTTTGCATCACCAGCACCTGGCCTACCATCACAAGTGGGGAATTGTTTTTCTTGACCGACTTAGAGAAACTCTGGGTTGTAGGAAATGTCTTACTGCCTGCAGATTCCAGGACTTTTCCTCACAGAAATGCAAGGAAAATGTGTTTAGGCAAAATGTGAGCTTTGCAGGGAATTCTGGGTAAAAAAAAAAACAGTAAGAGCCTTGAAAGTCACCTCACCTCACACTCACTCGGCTGTTTAGTTTTAAAAAATGTGCTAGTTTGGTAGGCTTTCTTAGGTATCGGCTGAGCTTTGACCCCAAATACATAGCCACCATGTACAAAAAAAACGAGCACTCTCCTGGGTGAAATATGATATCTTCTAGGTCACGATTTGGAGTGTATTGTCTCAAAGTCGCAAGGCCTAGCCACACATGTGGACTACCATTGATATTGTCAGACTTGTGACAATACAGAATAGTAGAACATTTGTTATTACCAATGAATATCTCTACGTTTGTGCCTTTCAAATGCAAGCAAGTGTGTAAGACATTTTACAAAATGCCCTCTGAACGCACATGCTTGTAATGTCACCCATAAATTCAGGGATGCACAAACAACCACTGCTCCTAAACTCAGAATCTGGTGTACATCTCAGAATTACATCGTTTTTCTTTGTACCTTGTTTCATTCTTTATAGTTTACCATATGAATTGCTGTAAAAGCGGTACACAATGAAAATCCATTGCAAGGTGCTGCTTGGTTGTTGGTTCTGGGTATCTCCGGTTCTTGGAGAAACTAAAATCCCTATATATCCCACAATCAGAAGGGTCCTGTAGAAATAATGGTATATTGCTTTTGAAAAACTGTCACAGTAAGAAGAAGTTACAGATGAAAACATAGATACAAATGCTGTGTTTTTTCAACCCAATTTTCCAATTTCTTTTATTTCAACTAATACTTTTTATGGAAAAACCATAAGGTATCTACACAAATGACCCTGTGATGAATTCAGAATTTTGTCTACTTTTCAGAAATGTGTAGGTTTCGTGGCTGGATCCACCATGGGTTTCATACCCATTTCTACCACTAACTGGAAAGAGGTTGAAAACATACAAATGGGCTATACCCCAGTAACATTGTAATGAAGAATAAATGCAGGAATTGTAGATAAGTATTCTTTAATAGCACAAAGAGCTCAATAGTATGTCATCCAGTAAGTTCAGCATCCAGGGAACAACTGCCCTTTACAAATGATGCACAGCATGATGACCACATACATTCTACATTCTACCAATGACCTAAGCTGGCACAAGACAAGAGAATAGACAAAAGTACATTTAAGAAATGCAAACACAACACATCCCCCTTTTCCTAAACAATAGAACAAAATATAAAAAAAAGATAAAAAGAAAATATAACAAAATAATAGTAGTACACAACACTTTATAAGGAACATTGTAATAGATAACCTAAACCATTAAATAATGTAATTACTTATTTTCAATAATGTAATCTTTCAGCCAAGAAGGAACCACCCTCTTGCTAGAAGAATGACAACACAAAATAGGATCTTCACCTTGAGAAGGATTTGATTCCTCAGATACATTATCTTGTGGAACCACAATTGATTCCCCAGAGACATTATCTTGTGGAACCACATTTCCCATTTCCTCTACATTAGAAGGAAACATTACCTCCCCCATATTAGCTTATAACTCTGCTTCACTAGACGAAGGTCTTTCCACATCCTAATCCTCTGGTTTCCATATTGTGCCTGAACTACTTGGTTTACACTTAGCAATCCTATTCAGATTCCATACCTTCCCATTACTAAGTTTCACTGAGGTCTGCAAAATCTCAACTACCTGAAAGGGATCTGAAAACCTGGAATCCCCCTTTTGGACCTTAAAAGGTTTCTTTACTCGGATCCAATCTCCAACCTCAATTTGAACCTCCTTTGAACCATGCTTCAAATCATAATACATTTTGCTTTTATTGTGTACCTGTTCCATGCGTGCTTTCACCAACTCTCTAGACCATGGTTCCACATCACTTGAAAATTACCAAGTAGGAATAGGTTTTGAACGAGGATTCCTACCTTTCATTAGAACAAATGGAGAAATACCCGTGGAATCATTACTAGTGATACGGTAATTCCATACCACCTTCCCGATTTGTGTAGGCCAATCCAGATTATTATTTAATGACAACTGAATGGTATTCTTTAAAACCCGATTAAATCTTTCGACAACACCATTTCCACTTGGATTATAAAGTGATGTTGTTCTACGGGTAATACCCAATTTTCTAAAATAAGTTTTAGCCCTTAATGATAAAAACTGAACTCCATTGTCCATGAGGATGCAAGAAGGGATTCCTTCTGCTACAAAAGTCTCATCTAGAAAAGAAAGAACTGAATCTGTGTCAGCCTTATCAATAACTTTAACAACCGGCCATTTAGAAAAAAGATCCATAAGAACAATTAAAAAATGATGAGACCCATCATGCTCCTGAATTGGACCCATTATGTCAGCTGCTACACATTCCCAAGGATTATCAGGAAAGGAACCTTCTAACATTGGAGGACGAAAAGTGTGTAAAGTCTTATCTGAAGACGCACAAATAACACAATTCCTCACAACTTTCTCTGTTTGGGAATCACAACCGGGCCACCAAAACAACCTTTTAACTAAGGAATTAGATCTCACAATTCCTGGATGGCCTTCATGACAGAGTTCTATAATTCCCTCTCGTAATCCCATAGGAGGAATTATCCTCTCACCTCTCAAAAGTGTTCCATGTGCCACAGAAAGTTATGACCTTATTTCCCAAAAAGGTCTAAGTGCATCGCCCAATAATTCCTTTTTAATTGGCCATCCATTAACAGTATATGAAATAACCTTCTGCAAATTAGTGTCAGTGGAATACTCCTTATTCCATTCCTCTTTACTGAAAGCTGAAAAACCTTCATCATGCACAAAAGTAACTTGTAACTCATTCCACTCATTATTATCACACTCCTCCAACATGACTGGCATTCTGGACAAAAAATCCGCAACTATGTTACTTTTTCCAGGAACATAAATAATCTTGTAAATAAAGTTCTGCAACCTCATAGAAATCCTAGCTAACCTCGCAGATGCAGTGATCACTCCTTCTGTTGTTAATATTTTCACCAAGGGATTGTGATCACTACGCAAAGTACACATTTTCCCCCAAACAAAAGATTTAAAATGTTCCAACGCCCAAGCACATGCTAAGGCTTCCCTTTCTATTATTGGATATTTCTCCTCGCAAGGGAATAATGATCTTGAAGCGTAAGCAATCACTTTGTCATTACCATTCTTATCAACCTGAGCTAGGACAGCTCCAAGGCCCTTATTGCTAGCGTCTGTAGTAATTACGCTCTCTAGAGATGGGTCAAAACTATGCAGTGCAGTGACTTTTGCAATTGCTTCCTTAATGTTTTTAAAATCCAAATCACCGAAATTAGACCACTCAAATTTAACGTTCTTTTTCAGGAGTTGCCGAATGTTATAGGTTATATTAGCAAAATTGGGTACATACTTTGAACAAAATTCCACCATTCCTAAAAATGATCTAATGTCATCTTTACTCGTAGGTACAGGAGCTTCCGAAATGGAAGAAACCAGGGAAGGTTTAGGTCTTACAACCTCTTCATCAATAATATGACCAAGGTATGTTACACTCTTTTGTGCAAATTTGCACTTAGAATGCTCTACCGTGAGGCCTTTGCTTTCCAGAATACCCAAAACTTTTTTTTAATCTTAACAAATGTTCTTCTTCATCATCCCCAAAAACAAGAATGCCATCTTGGAAGAATCTAACTCCTTTTTCCTCCTTAAAAAGCTGATACATTAAACGCTGAAAAACAGCGGCCACCGAAGCTAAACCAAAAGGCATCCATTTATATTGGAAGCAACAGAATGGTGTAACAAAAGATGTGAATTTCATTGACTCAGGACACAAGGAGATTTGGTGATACGCCGACGATAAGTCTATCGTCGAAAACCACTGTGCATTACCTAAACTGGATACCATTTCATTAATTCTTGGAAGTGGGAATTTGTCAACCACAATGTTGTTATTCAGGTACCTAAAATCAACACATAACCTAATTTTGCCGTTACTCCGTCTTGCCACGACAATCGGAGAAACCCATTCACTAGTTTCAATTGGTTCAATAATATTGTTAGAGACTAACTTTTCTAGTTCTTTACTCACTTCTTCCCTCACTAAAATAGGAACATTTCTACATTTATGTACCTTAGGACATGCGTCTTGTTTAATCACAATTTTGTGCTCGAAGCCAACTAAATTTCCTAAATTCTTACTAAAAACCTTTGGAAATTCATTTAAAATTTCCTTTGTGACTGTAGTACTATCATCTACAACTAAGACTTGTTCACGGCTATTTGGGTCAAGAATGATATGCAATTGCTTTTGATCAAACCACCCCAAAACCGGAGGTCCTTTTTTTGCTATGTATAACTTCCCTCTGCATTCTCTACCCTTGAATTTAAACACAAACCAACGGAAGCCAAGGATAGCTATAGGTTCCCCCATATAACCTTCTGTATGAATATCCGGTATCAATAATTTATCACCCACTTTTTGTACAAAGGAAGACTTCCACATATCCTCGTTGATAATTGTATAGGGCGAACCAGAGTCTGCATAGCTCTTAACTTCTACCCCACCAATATTCATTAAACAAATAGGTTTGTTAATACCATCTTCATCACGGATTTTCAAAACTAATTTATCATGTAAATTCATCACTAAATTATCCTCCGTATCTTTCTCGAAATCTTCATCTTCGTCCATGTCGTTTACAAACTTAACTTTGCTCTTTTTTCTGTCCCATCCCATCCTCGTTGCCAGTGTAATGAAGAATAAATGCAGGAATTGTAGATAAGTATTCTTTAATAGCACGAAGAGCTCAAAAGTATGTCATCCAGTAAGTTCAGCATCCAGGGAACAACTGCCCTTTACAAATGATGCAGAGCATGATGACCACATACATTCTACATTCTAACAATGACCTAAGCTGGCACAAGGCAAGAGAATAGACAAAAGTACATTTAAGAAATGCAAACACAACACAAATGCCAAAACTGTGTAGAAAAAATGGTTTTATGATTCAAGACTGCCTGTATCTGAAATCTGTGAAGAGGGTGATTTTAGCAATTTTAGCACTGCAAACCCTACATTGATGTCATCTGCGGGGGAAAAACACATGCTTTCTTTTGCAGCATTTTTACCCATTTGTCTCAAAAAAAAGAAATGTAGCTGTATTCTGGCTTATTGCTTGGTCCCCTCCATGGAAATCCAAAAGCCCTGAATACCTTTACAATTCCAAGGATCTTGAAAAAAAGGACTAACATTTGGTATGGATTCCTTATGTGGACCAAAAGTTATGAAGGCCTAAATGTGAACTACCACAAATAGCCAACAATGGCTTAGCACTGGGGGCTGGGGGGCAATAAAGAGGTTAAAGATAAAGGATTTTAGAGTTGTGCATTGGGGATAGCTCATAATTAGGGATGCCTGGATCCAAGCCAAAGATCAAGAAGACGAAAGTCAGGTAGGACTCTAGGTCTTGAAGAAGGATGGCTTACTTTATAGAAAAGTGAATACAGAAGCTTAAACCTCGCTGTTAGTCCCTGAACCTTTCTGTTCCTTTCTCTTAACCCTTTAACTTGTGGACATTTTGTATGTGTAAAGACTGAGTGGATTATTCCAGAGAAATTTTGTTGAGCTGAATTATTCCCTCATATACACCAATATTGTTAAACAAAAGTCCTAGGCAACAGGAAATAAACCCCCAGTTGTCTTGTAAGGCCTATTACAACCAATGTTCAAAATAGACAGGAGGTTTCAAAGAATAGGTATGGATTTTGTAGGGTCCATTGTTCCCTTTATTTGTGGTTACAGATATAGTTGAGTTATTATAGACTATGCCACAAGGTATCCCGATGGTATATCACTGAAAAAAACACAAGCTACTCAAATTGCTAACGCAATGATAGAAGATTTTTCGGGAATCAGATTCCCTAAAGAAACATTATATTATCACGGAAGTTCCTTTATGTCAAAAGTATTCATTCCATTTTGTGAACAACCTAGGGCCTAAATACAATGTTGGTCGGAAAGGCTCCGATCGACATTCAACTTTACCTTACCCACGTCGGAACCCCTGTTTCCGACCAGCTCAGAAACACTTTCCAGCCAACTGAATACGATGCAAGGTAACCGTTCGATCTTTCTGACTCGGTTCCGACCAGCATTTGGAGACTCCGGTTAAAGCCGAATCATACAGGTCTGTGGACCACAATTCTGACCGAAACATTATGATGAAGGATTCGAAAAGCCTTTCCGAATTGGTTAGTGCAAAACGAAACGGCTTTTGGAAACTAATTTTGGGGGCCTATAGCAGGCCCCCGCTTCACACGGAGGCCTCCGGTTGCGGCCCAAGGGGGTACCCATGGGACCTTTCTTTGCAGTGTGCAGTGTGGAAGGCACCATAAGATGCCCGCCACAGGGCACACAGTTTTCCACAACCACCCCTTTCTTCAATGTGAGCCTGTGTCGTCGGTCGTAACACAGGCTCCCATTAAAGTCAATGGAAGTCCGACCGAATTGTGTTCAGAAACATCGTAATCAGTCGGTCGGACTTCCCGAACCCGAGTCGGTGAAAACGATTCCAACAAGGAATCGGTCTGAATGCTTTCCGGCCATATTGTAATTAGGTCCTAAGTATAAAATAATTGGTACCTCAGCATATCACCCTAACTGGTTGCCTGGTCACAGGATAAAATGGTACCTGGAAATAGACCCTGAACCAAATGCTGGACTCGGAAGGTAAAAAATCTCATTGTATGCTTATCATTGCATTATTTGCTATTCGGCGCCAAATGCTTACCAACGCAGGTTACTTTTCCTTCAAGCACCTGCTTGGTAGTAAACCCAGCACCTTGATAATATAAAACCCTAGTAGTCTGAGGAAAAACAACACAATACTGGTAACCTACTTGAACATGTCTTTAAGTTAATTGAACGTCTGAGTTGAGTACAGTAAATAGTGAGCAAAATTCTTAAAAAGTCCTAAACCAGCAGCAAAAGTATAATAAAAATTTGGCAAAACTGAGGAAGTTTCAGTCAAGTGACTGGGTTTTACTCGTACTACGTTCGAGTGACAAAAAGATGTTGGCTAAATAGCAAAACCCTTATAAAGTGTTAAAGAGAGAGTTTGAAAATGTTCAGGAAATGAGAAGGAGAGACAGATATTCCATAGAAATGTATAAAAATATTAATGGGAAAGACCACAGCCTTATTCTGAATGTCTAATGGCAGGAAAAGTAGTTTCAACAATGGAAGAATTAAATAGTGTTCCTACCTTAAAAGATAACTAAAGAGAAGAGATGAAACGATTGACTAATATTTTTCCAAGACTTTTTTCAGCTGATCCTCCAAGAACCATTCTAATACAGTATTTCATGGATACAGAGCCAGAGATACTGGTTAGACAAACACTCTCCAGAATTCAACAGGCACGCAGATTAGCCATAGAGGAGGAAGTTGAAAAGAGGCTTCAGCTAGGAGTCATAGAGCCTCCAAAGTGTAACTGAACTCCCAGTACTCCTGGTGCTAAAACTTGCCAGACCATCATAAACAATTGCTATGACATTTATCAGCAACTAATTCTCAATGTGGCTGACCTGCAATCTTCACAGTTACTTTGTAAAGGCCTGTTGGGTCCACATAAACTCAATATCAGTTTATTCACATTTCCCAGTTCCATGAAAGACAGCTTCTGAGATCTATAGGAGTGTGTGGAATGGAAATACCTGGGCAGCACCAGGATTTCTTCAAGTCCTATTTTATGCACATTATCTTTTAGTTGTGACTCCTAGGAAAATAGTATATCTCGATTAAATCTATTCTTTGCAAGTTTACATTAACTTACAGGATCAAGTCCACTTATGTGGACTTGAAAATAATCTAACCATATCATTTTTTGGACAGTTTACTATGTTATTTTATTCAGTAGAACAGCCTCCCTGAAATAAAAGTGAAAACAATGCTAGAAAGACATGTACCCCTCAAAGAAGACTGGTCGGATCTTCAAATATTAATAGTTATATAGGAATTACCTTGAGTTATCAAATTCAGAGATAACTCACTTTTAGAATCAAGATCAAATTTCTGAACTACTACCTCACCAAAACCTCTCTCCAAAGTCAGAGTTACTTCGACATCACCAATTCAAACCTCTACTTTACCTAGAAATATACCTCGCAACAGGAAGGAACTTGAGTCACAAAATCACTCAAGAATACCCAAAATGCTATTATTTATCAGTGATGTGCATGAAACCACTGAAGCTCCCTACCTCTATAAACTCTAGCAATGTCTGGGTTTAAAAGGCCACGCCAATGCCCGCCAAACTACTGAAGCCAAACGGGTCAAGTATCCTTGCTTTTTCATGCATTACGCATTGAAAGTGCACAAGAAATAAAAGGTATAAGAAATGCATATGTCTGTATGTTGACTGGAATAAAGATTTACAATTATAGAGGCCATCATACTATTGCTGTATCGGGTCAATGATAAAGAAACAAAACTCGCAGAAAAGTAGTTGTTCACAAAGAGCAGTATCAGATGGGATACAAACAGATCAAAAGGCTAAGTAAGAGGAGGGATGGTAAAATAGATCCACCTGGGGAGCGGTATGTGCAACAACCATCAATAAATCCACAAAAAAACAAAGGGGTCTCTGCACCTATTACTGAGTTGCTATAGTGCCATATAGCGTTTACAAGTTATTCTTTGTCAGTTGTGAGATACTTAGATATTTAGGTTATCCCATGAAAAATAGTGAAAAAAGTTCTCTGGGTAAATTAATAATGTCTGTTTTGTTCCTAAAAATGGCATCACCAAACGGTTTGTTGTGCTAAATTCCCCATCTTCCCAGCCCTCAGGACCATGCAAAGCTGAATTTAAAAAAAAAACATTTTTTACCACAGTTTTGACATTTTTCAAAGAGGTAGCCAATTCTTCAAATTGTTTGTGCTCTCAACCTACTTTCAGCTTGTGGTGGATACCAGTGTGAAACCCATGGGTGATCCATGATAGCTATAGATTTAGGAAACGTAGACAGAATTCTGAATTCAGCAAGGGGTCATATGTGAAGATCCCCCAGGGTTTTCCCAAAGAATTAAAGAAATATTGAAGATGAGTAGGGAAAACTGCCTTTTGTAACAATGTTTTCATCTGTAACTGTGACCATTGACTATTTACAGAAACAATATATCATTTTGTCCAATAAGCCCTTCTGATTGTGGGGCTATAAATGAAATGAAATGAAATGAAAAGGGGATTTGTATGGCGCGGCGGCTGCCCGAGGGCGTCCAAGCGCTGAATAGAGGGCGTAGTACTCTAAGAGGAATGGGGGTGGTTAGTTTCTAAAGAGGAAAGTTTTTAGGTCTTTGCGGAAGGACGAGAGGATCCGGTTGGATCTTAGGGAGGGGGGAAGGGAGTTCCAAAGTTTGGCGGCATATAGAGTTTGTATGTTCGCCAAGAAACCGAGGTGCCCAGAGCCAACACCTGAGCTGCATGATACAATAATTTTTTATTGTATACCGAGTATTGACCAATTCATACGGTGAGATATGTAAAGTGAAAAATTGGTATCAAAGAAACATATATTTTTATGAAGTGAGCACAATATGTGGAGTTTAGAAGCACTGCTTATTTGTGCATCCTTGAATTTGTGTGTACCCATACGAGCATACGATTTAAAGGGCATTTTTTTAAATCTCTTCCTTCTTACACACTAGCTTACACTGGAAGGCACAAATGCAACAAACTTGGTAATACCAAATGTTCTACTATTCTGTACTCCCACATGTCTTTCCATAAGAATGGTACCTCACTTGTGTTGTAGGCCTAGAGCCCGCAACAGGAAACGTCCCAAAACACAACATTAATAAATCACTTTTTGCCATTCAAAACTGACGTTTTTTCAAAGCGGATAGCTGTGGTTTTTGGGCCTTAGCTCAAACAGCACCTAGGGAAAGCTAGCAAACTAGCACATTTTTTAAAACTAGACACGTGGGCAAATCCAGGGTGAGGTTACTTGCTTGGCTTTCACCAGCTTTTTTTTTACCATTAATCCTTTGCAAACCTCAAACTTTGACAAAGAAACAAATTTTCCTCACATTTCTGTGATGGAATGTTCTAAAATCTGCAGGCAGCCACATTCTTCCTTCCACCTTGCATTCCCCCAAGTCTCCCGAATACAATGGTGCCTAACTCACGTGAGTAGGCCTAGTGCCTGCAAAACTAAACGGCGCAAAACGCAACATTGATTCATCACATATTTCCACTCACAAGTGACCTTATTATTGCCAAGTGCGTAGCTGTGGATTTTGGGCCCTAGTTCAGCCAGCACCTATAGAAGCCTAGCAAACTTGCACATTTTTGAAAACTAGACACCTGAGGGAATCTAGGGTGGAGTGACTTGCTTGGCTCTCATCAGTTTTGGTTTTACTCAAAATCCCTTAAAAACCTCAAACTACATCTTCCTCACATTTCTGTGATGGAAAGTTCAGGAATCTGCAGCAAGCCTCAAACTTTTTTCCACCGAGCATACTCAAAAGTCTCCTGATAAAAATGGTACCTCACTTGTGTGGGTAGTGGGCGTGCCTGCATCAGAAAATTCCTCAAGAATGCAACATGGACACATCACATTATTCCAGTCACAACTGACCGTTTTTATGCAAAGTGAGTAGCTGTGAATTTTGAGCCCCAGCTCAGCCTGTACCTAGGGAAACCTAGCAGGTTTGCACATTTTTAAAAATGTGACATCTGGGTGAACTAGGTTGGGTAACTTGTGAGGCCCACAGCAGGTTTTTTACCCAGAATACCTTGCAGTCCTCAAACTTTGAATAAAAAAACACACTTTCCCCACATTTCTCTTATGGTACATTCTGGAATCTGCATGGAGCTGCAATCTTTCTTCCACCGAGCATTCTCCCAAGTCTCCTGAACAAAATGGCTAGTGTCCGCCTCAGAAAATTGCCCAAAACACAACATAGATACATTAAATTTTTCCACTCAAAACTGACCCTCTTTTGTAAAATGGGTAGCTATGGATTTTGATCATTAGCTCAGCCAGCACCCAGATGAAGGAAGTGACCCGATTAGGGTCACCCGGGTCACTCATCCCCACCTCTCAGTCTTCCATACAAATGAAGAGTCGGTCAGACAGTAGAGAATACACACCAAGTATATTTTATTCCGATACACTAGAGCGGAGTACGGTCTGACTAGCCTCCTTGGATTGCTGCAGAGGGACTGACTTTAGCAAACATAGAGATAAAATATGTACGCTTTCTGAACCAACAATTTCCCGCCCCCCAATGGAAATCCACTAGTGGGTGCAGCTAAAACAAAGAAGTACAGTAAGATGAGTTTCTAGTCTGGGACAGGGTACATGCTATCTCAGCTCCAAGGTCGCTGTGCCTGTGACCGCTGCTCTAAGGGTGGGAAAAGGCCTATCTAGTGGGAAAGGTATGCACTAATAAGAACGGTGTATTCATTAATTCAGCAAGGCTCAGCCCTGGAGAAACACAAAAAAACTACTGCAGCTGCTTTCAGCTGTGGCATAGAGACAGAAGTTAGTTTCAATCATAACTCAAAATGGCGGCTGAATAAAAAATGGTGCCACAAATGCTAACTTAAGACGTGTAATGCATGAACAGAAAAGCTAAAACATTTTTATTCCAACAGACCCTCCTTTTATCATTTGCTAAACCATTGCAGAATCGGGAATGAAAAAGATGTAATATGCAGGGAAACAAAAAGAAAGAACATCAACACTCATTCATATATTCAGTATTGGAAATTGACATTGCATGGGATGATGCAGATGCCAAAATTCCCTCTTTAATCTGCATCAAATTGGCAATGTCTTTTTGCAACATGATGGCAGCACTATTGTCAGGAGCTGGCTTTTTCCGTTTAGGGGTGAGAATGCTAATACAATAAGTGCAGCAGGTCGGTAGACAATGTATGCAAAGACAACATGTGAAGACAATTCCAGTAGTCTCTGCTAGAAAGATAAAGATCTTTCCCAGGACGTGAACATACCCCAGAACCACCCAGAGAGGGTCCAAGTACCATTTTCTAAGTGTATTTGAATGAAAGTCTATGCAATTTCTGTATGACAGCATACACATTGGGGGCGTGATCAGGTATGTACACACAGCAGCTGCTGCCAATAACATGACAGGCCCCTCCACGATTAGCAAGGATGATGTCTAACACCATCCTGTTTTGTAAAGAGACGAGCCTCGTAGCCTGGAGCTCAGGAGAATATTGGTCAGTATCCCTGCTGTTGTATTAATAACACCTTCTACAACTCTGGTGAGCCGACGAATCTTAAGGCTATTGGACATGGGGCCCAAAAGGGTACGATACCCTTCATTGCATTCTCCAACTGTTGTAAGGTAGTATCTGTTTGGTCTATATCCTTTGTTTCAATGACTCTTCTGACTCAGGGCAAGCACACACTCCTACGCTGCAGCTGATGATCTTTATGGTAATTGGAGGGAGCTATATACACAGGGGGTAGGAGAAAAGAGAGAACACCTGCCTAACCATCTCCCCGGAAGCTAGACATAAGCTTGGGATCCACAGAAATAATAGATATTAGAGGGTAGTAATAAGGGTGGACTATCAGTCATTCTCAACTCATAGGTGGGATTGCATCTGCTCTACCCCACTTTTATCCTCCTGTTCCTCTGGACACAGAAACTAGCTATTGTGTTGACCACTGACACTGGTATTGGCTAGTCCTCAGTAACATTACGAGCTTGGAAAGACTGGAAATACTCTAATGTGTTAAAACCATGGAAATCAGTTATTTCCATTCGAGACAATGCCCCGGTTTTTACACTTTTGTATGCGTTCATAAAGGACCTTAAAAACAATCTACCAAATGGCTCTTGGCCTGTCGAACCATCGGGGGGGACCAAGTGACGGAAATGCAATTCTGTACCATAGTGCGAGAATCAGCAAGTGTCCTATCCAGAGTATCAAATTGCTTTAATTAATATCTGCGCCCGATATCTGTGCCATTGCTTTAATTAATATCTGTGCCAGATTGTGCCCCCGATCTCGTCCTGCATTGCCTTCTAGCCCGATCCCCTCCCCACTCGCCACCCCGCTCCCGCCTCCCAGCTGCTCCTCCCTCCCACTGACAACATAAGGGAAGACCCGTGTAAGGAAGAACTGTGACCGGCCTGACCTGGTCAGCATCCGGGCGCTCCACCCGCTCCTTGGCTCACTGGTATTGTATCGTCATTGCTTTAATTAATATCTGCGCCCGATCTCTGTGCCATTGCTTTAATTAATATCTGCGCCCGATCTCTGTGCCATTGCTTTAATTAATATCTGCGCCCGATCTCTGTGCCATTGCTTTAATTAATATCTGTGCCAGATTGTGCCCCCGATCTCGTCCTGCATTGTTTTGTTTTCGCTGTGGTGCCATTTTGTTGTGCCTTCTAGCCCAATCCCCTCCCCACTCGCCACCCCGCTCCCGCCTCCCAGCTGCTCCTCCCTCACTCCGCCCCCTTCCACTCTCCACTTATGGCAGAGTGGCAAACGCGCAGCGTTCACGCGCAGCAGGTGCGCCCTATGCACGCCGAAGGCGCGCCAAAGGTAAGCCCGTCTACGCCCGTCCGCGTCTGGACCGCGCCCAGCGCCGGACCCTCTGGCCCCCGCAGAGGCCATCCTACCCGCCGAACGTACGACGCCGCCACCCTCACTGCACTAAACACAGGCCGACTCCCCGACTGCCACCGAGCCACCCCAGGACGCACCCATGGACCCTTCACCTGCCAATCCTGCAAGTTCTGCTGCACCAGTACCTACACAAACGCCAAACAGAGCTCCAACAACAACCACCTGAAGTGCATCCTGCTCAACACCCGCTCGGCCCACAGACACGCCATTGAACTATGGAACCTACTTGACACCACAACTCCGGACGTCGCCTTTCTCACGGAAACCTAGATGAACGCCTCATCAGCATCCGACATCGCCATAGCCATCCCGGACGGCTACAAGATCATCCGAAGGGTCCGTATCAACCAAACAGGAGGTGGCATCACGATCGTCCACAAGAACACCATCCGCATCTCGACCAGCTCCGACGACATCCTCACAGCCGCCGAACACCCTCACTTCCAGATACACATCGACCCCAAGACCACACTCAGAGGCACCCTCATTTACAGACCCCCAGGACCTCGCACACAATTCAGCGAAAACATCGCTGACTTTGTTAGCCCACACGCCCTCCCCTCCGATGACTACATTCTCTTAGGGGACCTTAACTTCTACCTGGAGAATAACAACGACAACAACACCACCACCCTGCTGGCCAACCTCGCCAATCTCGGACTCAAACAACTGGTGAACACCCCCACCCACTACGCCGGACACACGCTCGACGCAATCTTCTCCTCCAGCAAGCACATCTCCTTCAATCACACCACGGGACTCCACTGGACGGACCACAGCTGCGTCCACTTTAGCTTCAGTAAGACCACAACCCACCACCACCCGCAACAGTTTCCCCGCAGAAACTGGAACAAAATTACCACCGACCACCTAACCACATCACTGAACCAAAACCCTCCCGCCAGATCAACGGACCCAAATCAAGCAGCCATCAATCTCGCACAGTGGATCACCCACTGCGCTGATGAACTAGCACCTTTGAAAAACCATCCCAACAAGCCAAGAAGCAAAAAAGCCTCCTGGTTCAACGACGACCTCAAAAACTCCAAAAAGAACTGCCGCACCCTCGAGAAAACCTGGCGAAGAAACCCAACCACAGACAACATGACCGCCCTCAAGAACGCCACCCGCAAACACCACCAGCTGATCCGCACCACCAAGAAATCAGCATTCAAGGATTGATTAGACAACAACGCCCACAACAGCAAGGAACTCTTCAACATCGTCAAAGAGCTCACCAATCCCAACGCCGGCAACAACGACATCACTCCCTCTCAAGACCTCTGCGACTCTCTAGACTCATTCTTCCACAGCAAAATTGCAGACATACATAACAGCTTCGGTGACCAATCCACTCCTCCCCCCACTGAACCGAAGCCCCCCACCACCACCCTTCGCGCCTGGACCCCGATCAGCACCGAAGACACCATCCGCATGATGGACTCCATCCACTCCGGATCGCCAACCGACCCTTGCCCCCATCACATCTTCAACAAGGCCGACTCCGTCATCGCACCCCAACTCCGGGATATCATCAACTGCTCCTTCAACGCCGCTACCTTCCCGGAAAGCTGGAAGCATGCCGAACTCAGCGCCCTCCTGAAGAAACCTACAGCAGACCCCACCGAACTTAAAAACGATCGCCCCATCTCGCTCCTCCCATTCCCCGCCAAAGTCATAGAGAAAACCGTCAACAGTCAACTTGCCGCCTTCCTTGAGTCTAACGGTTCCCTCGACCCCTCACAGTCCGCCTTCCGAGCCAACCACAGCACCGAAACCGCCCTCATCGCAGCCACAGACGACATCCGAACACTGCTCGACAACGGGGAAACAGCGGCCCTCATCCTCCTGGACCTCTCCGCAGCGTTCGACACGTCTGCCACCGCAACCTTGTACATCGCCTCAGGAAAGTCGGGATACAAGATAAGGCATTGGATTGGATCATCTCGTTCCTCGCCAGAAGAACCCAGAGAGTCAGCCTCCCCCCTTTCAGATCAGAGGCCACCAAAGTCATCTGCGGCGTACCACAAGGATCATCGCTCAGCCCCACCCTCTTCAACGTCTACATGAGCCCCCTCGCATCCATCGCACGCCAACACAACCTAAACATCATCTCCTACGCTGACGACACTCAGCTGATCCTCTCCCTCACCAAAGACCCAACCACCGCCAAAACCAACCTACACGAAGGGATGAAAGACGTAGCAGAGTGGATGAAGAACAGCCGCTTAAAACTGAACTCAGACAAGACGGAAGTCCTCATCCTACGATCATCCCCCTCTGCCTGGGACGACTCATGGTGGCCCCCGGCCCTAGGCAGCGCACCCAAACCAACGGACCATGCCCGCAACTTGGGATTCATCCTAGACTCCTCCCTCTCGATGACCAGACAAGTCAACGCCGTCTCTTCATCATGTTTTAACATCCTACGCATGCTCCGAAAGATCTTCCGATGGATCCCCACCGAAACAAGGAAGACGGTCACCCAAGGTCTTGTCACCAGCCGACTGGACTACGGAAACACCCTCTATGCCGGAACCTCAGCCAAATTACAGAAAAGACTTCAACGCATTCAGAACGCCTCCGCCCGACTCATCCTGGACATACCTCGACACAACCACATATCCGAAACACCTGAGAGACTTGCACTGGCTCCCCGTCAACAAGAGAATCACGTTCCGTCTCCTCACCCACGCACACAAGGCCCTCCACGACCTAGGACCCAGATACCTCAACAATCGCCTGATTTTTTACACCCCCACCGCCAACTACGATCGTCCAACCAAGCCCTCGCTGCGATTCCACGCATCCGAAGAGCCACCATGGGAGGAAGATCCTTCTCCTACCTGGCGGCCAAGTCCTGGAACTCCCTCCCCACCCACCTCCGTCTTACCCAGGACCACCTTTCCTTCAGAAAGCAACTCAAGACCTGGCTGTTCGATCAGTAACAAACCCCTCTCCCTTAAGCGCCTTGAGACCCTCTGGGTGAGTAGCGCGCTATACAAATTTCTGATTGGATTGGATTGGATTGGGATAGGGCGCACCATACTGAGCAATGCAAACAAACCCTTGCAACTACTGATGTATGAAAGTGGCATAGACAAAAAATTATCACTTTTATGAGTTACTTAGTTAAGTATTTCATCCACTCAACAATTAGTTGTATTCAATACCTCATGAGCCTGATGTAACATTTGTATAAATACATTATCCTCATAGGACTTTCGGTGCTCTCCTTTGTGAGGGGCCAGAATGACAAAAATGTGTTCTGGGGGTGAATGAGTGTTGTACCAACCAAGGAATGTACAGGATACTTCTCCTCCAGGACCCAGGATATCCCCAATACAATTATTAGTGCAATCGCAATTATTGATGCAAAACTATTTTACTCTTTTTAGACCAGCCCTGTTGTGCTAGTCGCGGTGATGCAAATAGCTGTTCCTCCTCCTCACTGGGCCAATCAACTATTGGTACTAATTACAAAATACACCCTGACTTGCACAGTCCATGCCTAACTAATCTGACTTCTACATTGGTGCACTGTCCTTCACCTGAGGATGCACATTGTACCTGGAGACAGAGGCTCAGAGGGGTCCATGAAAAGAGGCTCAGGCACAGAGGGGTCAGTGGAACGGGGCTCCTGAATGGCCCTGATCTCCGGGGGCACTGCTTCATTTAGCAGCTCATTATTTTCAGGATGTGTTTGGGTTCATGTTAAAACCGCATTGCTGAATGGGACGAACTGGGGTACCTTCTCATGTTCCGAGTCCCTAATGCCTTCCCTTACCCACAGATCATAGGGCAAGGGAAGGGGTACTATGTGGCAATGATGAGAATGGATCAAGTTCTTTCGGCCGGCGACCTTTACGGCTGTGCGGGTGGCATGGAGGACCTCCAAACTCTTTTTCTGCTGGAAATTATTCAACAAGACAAAGTCACCAGGCCGAATTTCATGTCCGGCCCCTTGGCTACAGGTGGTAGAAACTCATGTATCTGTTGGTGAATAGAATGCAGACTTTTAGTTTACTCACACTGGTAATTTGTCAGCAAAGGATACTACATTTTTGGAAACTTACGCGTTAGCGGGACGCCCCAGACATTCGCCGGGCGGCCGAACATAACCTTGTAAGGTGACAACCCTGTCCTATAATGTGCTGTAGTTCTTGTGGATGACAGAGCCAATGGTAAGGCTTCTGGCCACTGTAACCCTTTAGTCTCCTGAATCTTTGCCAATTTGAGTTTGAGAGTACCATTGTACTTCTCAACCAAACAGGCGGACTGGGGATGGTTTGCAGCATGAAACTTCTGTCTGATGTGTAGTCACTCGCAGACTAGCTGAATAACGTTGTCATTGAAATGACTTCTGTTATCACTCCAGATCAAACAAAGCAAGCCAAAGCAAGGAAAGAACTCCTTCAGGAGTATCTTTGCAGTCGCAATGGCTGTATTCTCTTTAGTGGGGTAAGCCTCAACCCATTTACTGAACGCACAAACGACCACCAACACATACTTCAAATTATTGACCCTGTCCATTTCAATAAAGTCCATTTAAAGGACCTCTAAAGGGAAAGTAGGAGGTGCAAAATTTCCGGGTGGCGTAGGGGTACCCTTGCCAGGATTGTGCATCACGCACACCATGCAGTACTTTACTAAGTGTGTAGCTGTCTCGGGGATATTGGTATTTTGCCATACGGGGTCTAACAACTTGCGAATACCTTTAGCACTGATATGGGCTGGGCCATAAGCCATTGTCACTACAGGAAGAACATATGCATCAGGCAACATCCATCTCTGCTTCCCTGACTTGTCAATCCAACATCGTTCCTCATTCAAATTCGCTGTACTTTCTTGCCACACCACTAGTTCCTCCACCGTGGCCTCACTCTGAATCTCCTTCACATTTTCTACTGTATCCTCAAATATGGAGAATTCAGGCACCCACCTGGTGGGACCTGCAACAAGCGTTCTTCTCAAATGTTGTTTAGGCTGTTTTCTTAGCTGTCTGATCTGCAAAAGCGTTCCCCTTACCCACATCATCAGTAATTTTCTTATGGGCGCTGCACTTCACTATGGCCACTTTCTTAGGGAGTGTCAAAGCGGACAGAAGCCTATGTATAAGAGGACCATGCTGAATGTGTGCCCTATGGGAAGTAAGGAACCCTCTCTCTGCCCTGAGCCACCCAAAATATGGGCAACCCCGAAGGCATACTGGCTGTCAGTATAAATATTAACAAGCAGTCCCTCTCTCAACTCACAGGCTCGAATAAGGGTGTCTAGCTCTGCAGCTTGGGCTGAATGATAAGGAACTTGTGATGTCTCAACTACAGTGCACAGTTGTGTAGTTGCATATGCAGCAGTTGTAGTGCCATCTGGTAACTTAAAGCAAGAGCCATCAACATATAGTTCCCCTTGGGGTTCAGATAAGGGAACATCAGTCAGGTGTACCTGTCTCTTCGTCTCTTCCTCTTTCCAGAAGATACAATCATGTATGTCAATCTTCTCATTCTCAGAAGGGAGGGGTAGTAACGTGGCTGGATTCAGAGTGGCACAGCGTTTTATTATAATGTGCTTTTGAAAGAGCATAAGCTCGTAACCTGTTCGGCATGCACTGGGGTGGTGCTGTGTCCTTGTCATATTCAAAAGTGTATCAACAGCATGGGGTACCATAACTGTGAGGTCAGTGTCGAGTATAAGTCCCGATGGTTGTCTTATTGAGACAGCCACAGCCACGACTGCTCTTAGACAGCTCGTGAGGGTTCGGGCGACAGGGTCAAGTGCAACCAAGAAATAAGCACACAGACATTGCTTTTCTCCAAATTTTTGTGTTCAAGCAGAAAGCACACAAACACCTAGCTCATGGACGTACAACACAAAGCATTTAGCATAATTAGGGGTACCAAGCAATGGAGCCAAGCAAAGCGCCGTTTTTAATTGCTCAAAAGACTGCTGACACTCTGGCGTCCAAGGCAGGGGCTTATGCACATCTTTTAATGTTAGTGCAAGCAAGGGCTTAATAAGCAGTGAGTAGCCAGGTATCCATTGCCTGCAATAGGAAGTGATACCAATGAAAGCACGCATGTCTTTCTGAGTTTGCATGACAGACATTTTAATGATGGTACTGATATGCTCAGGGGTCAATCTCCTACCCTCCTTCGACAGTAGGTGACCTAAGTAGGCGACCTCCTATCGACAATACTGAAATTTGGAAAGGGATACCTTATGACCATGGTCAGCTAGATGAAGCAACAGTTTAACCGTACTCTCTGCCACCTTAATCTGTGTCTGAGGCGATGAGCAGGTTGTCAACATATTGAAGAAATACATTACCTGTGGGGAGCGACAAGTAATCCAACTGACCCTTCAATGCCTGACTATAGATACTTGGACTCTCTGTATAGCCTTGAGAAGCGTGACAGAACCTAAAACTTCTACCAGCGAGGGTGAACCTGAACAGATATCTGCTATAAGGATGAATGGGAACACTGAAGAATGCATTTTTCAAGTCAATGACAGAAAAGAATTTGGCAGAAGAAGGAATCATCATCGAGAGAGACGTAATGTCAGGAAACTGAGCAATCACTATCTTATTAACTTCATGCAAACCAATCACAAAACAGTAAACATCTTCGTGATACTCAGAGGAACCCGAAAGTGTCCATTTGAGGATCAGGAGAATAGGGCTGTTACAAACATTAGCAGTCATCTCCTCAACCACTCCTTCCTCAATCAAGTCTTGCACAATTTGAATCAAAGCTCGCTCACCTGCCTGCAGGATATTACACTGAGGAATGCAGTGTTAAATAGCACCTTTCTTGACACGAATCGAAACAGGTGATATCTGCAACAAAACTACATCCGTGTCGCCCGTTGCCCACAGTGTGGGTGGCACATCTTTAAATTCAGCGGAGAGAGGCGCATCTTTAGACAGACACTGCGTAGCGCACACAACATTCGGACCCATTGTCATGTAGACACATTCCCGGGAGCAATAAATTGTGCCATGCAATTTCTTCAATAGATCCAGACCCATTAAATTTTCTCCACAATTAGACGTCAATAAGAACGGCAAAACCACAGTGAAAGGACCAATAGTCAACGCGAGAGGTTTGGAAATGGGGTTCACAGCGGGTAGACCAGAAAAACATAGAGCCACCCCAGGGACCAAGGAATGAGAAATAGAACTGTTTGTTGCACTTGTATCCTCCAAAAACTCCTTAGTCGAACCATGCACATCCGCACTAATGTAAGGACCACATTGATCTACAGGTATCAGAACTGGTCCCTCGCTCTGTCCCTGGCTGCCCTAGCTGTTAGACATCCCTGTGACCTCATCCGTACCATAGTCATCTTGATAGTGTTGTTTGTCCTGAGGGTCGTCAAATTAATTCTGATCAGTATGACCCTGCTATTTCTCAGCGGTCTGAGCTCTGTCCTGGCCACCATCTCCACGGCCCCGTCCATGAGAACCTCGCCCTCTGCGGACTGCCACCTTTTGCAAAAGCACAGGGCACTTGCAGCGCCAGTGCCCCTCCTCCTTACAGTACGCACACTGATTTAGTCCTACAGGTGTAGCATTCCTGGTAGTACGGGGAAGCTGCCGGGCCATATCACCACGTCCTCTACCATTCCCTCGAGAAGCCTTTTGCAACAACACCTTCATCCTCAAGTCTTTATGCTTTTATCCTTCTCATTTTCCCTGTGCTCATAATACTGCACCATATTCAAGATAACGTAAGGAGAAGAGGTGGACAAGATGCTCTCAGAAGCCTGTAATCGAGTCGCAAGTTGGAAACAAATCAACTAACGAACAAATGCACACCACCTTCAATCGACAAGTCCTGTCCACTATAATTCAGAAACACACTTTCAAACCGGGTGAAAAAAATCAGACACAATCTCATCTTTCTTCTGACGACAAGCCACTAGCATGTCCCAAACAATCTTTTAGGGTGGAATAAGGGAATGTATATAAGTGATAATTCGGCCAGGCAAAGCAAGTATCTCTGCCTTAGGCTTCTTCTCCTGGTCCCATGCTTTAATTTGATCACAGGTACCGCTCAATTCCACAACGTGGTCCTGTGTGTGTACCTGTCTCCAAATATCAACAGGAACCAATAAACCAAAGAACATTTCAATATCCAAAAGCGTCATCACTGTTGAAGACGCTGCTTCAGTCAAATCCTCATAATATGCAGTAGGATTTTTCTTAGGGTCCAGTAACTGAGTCTTAAGGGACAAAACCTCATTGCTTTTCCATGGAGTATAAACCCACTGTTCTTGGAAATGGGCCGCTACCCCGGTCTAGTAACATTATCATGCGGATACCGCAGCTCTGGTATTTCAACGTGATATATGGGGTGGACCTCCCTCATCGGAAACGGTGATACCATCTTCGGACTCTTCTCAAGCAGCCTACTCTGATAAGCAACCAATGTTGCAACATTACCAAAAACTTGACCAGGTGCCATATCAGCAGAGTAGACATGATCCTTTATATCATAGATAATCTGTGATGCTGCATCATTGAAACACTGCTCCAAAAGCCCAATCAAAGTAGCCGACATGTGTTTAAGGGCATGCTGCTGCCCACAGGCTCATAATCTTTCATCACATTCCACACATCCTCCACACCATAAATGGAATTCCAGGCCCACTGCACAGCCTGATTAGCTACTACCTGTTTTGAGCCTCCCCCACATTAGATCTTATCAACGTTCACCCTGATAGTTCCTTGAATTTCATCTAGTCTCTATCATCAGGGCCACGTACTGGTGTCCCACTGCTCTGAAATGTTGGGGAATGGAGGAAAACAGTGGGAGTGATAACAGAGGTAGCGGGTATTAGCAACTCTGCTGGCTGGGTCATGGGTGGAAGAGCTGGCGAAAGGGATGCCGAAGCAATAGGTGTTGAAGGAATGCTGACAGTTGTAGTGGCCACAGATGGCGAAGACAAAGAAAGGAGAGGAGGTGCAGAGGCCAGGGCATACTGAGCAACAGTGGCAGAAGTAGAGACAGCAGAGGCAGAAGAACCGGGCAGCTGGTCCTGTGGGGGCGAATGGGGCATAGGGAGGTGGGGGTCGAGCATCTTGCAATTCTTTGATGAAAGCATCATTTTCCTCTCGGGCTACATAGGATTTATCAATATTCCGTTGAAACCTCCTATCTTCATGCTCAATTCCTATCTCCTGCTTTTCTCTATCATCCGCTACAGCTTTCTGAGTCACTGTCTGCATTCTCCTAATCCGGCCTCTTTCTCTGCTTTCATTCGCCTCTGTTTAGCCTCTTTTTGCCATGTTCTGAGGGAATCAAACATAGACTGCCTACTTCTTCTTGCAAACAACTTTTCCTGTAATGACCCAATTTTTTGTTCATCAAATGTGCCCGTCAAAGGCCACTCGACATTGTTCCTCGTATATTTGTGCCATAACTTACTAAACATAATAGGGCCAAGGCCATGTTTTACATACATATAGAAATTCGGAATGCCTTCCGGAGGCGCTGGCTGACTTTCTTCAAGTCGAGCATCAGTAGAACAACAACCACAACCAAGAAACGACTAACGCAAGGCATTTTCAAAAGGAAGCCAAATTTGTTATGTTACCTAGCAAAGTATCCAATGTGGGCTTCCGACCGTACCAAGGACAATTCCAAATCGGTCCTCAGACCATAGCCAAAATAAAGCAAAATGTACCATATCCACCAAGAACCAAAGCAAACTAACCTGGTGCACACAGGTCAAACAAATGTATTCTCCACTGCCAACTCTTTGGACCAAACGGTCAGATCCAAGGGTTTCGCCATTCAGGGCCCCAGTCAGGATGATTGCTGGGTGAGGCACTGCCCGGTCACACAGACGGAACAGCTGCGAGTTCAGGACTCTCTCGTGCAGGAATCCCTGGCTTGCCGTTCGACCTGATGATGGCCCGACCTCTTCACCCGTCCAAGGATGGATCACCCGATGGAGTCCCTGTTCGGGCGCTAACTGAAGGAAGTGACCCAATTAGGGTCACCCGGGTCACTCATGACCACCTCTCAGCCTTCAATACAAATGAAGAGTCAGACAGTAGAGAATACAAACCAAGCATATATTATTCAGATACAGTCGAGTGGAGTCCGGTCTGACCAGCCTCTTTGGATTGCTGCAGAGGGAGTGACCTCAGCAAACATAAAGATACAATATGTACGCTTTATGAACCAAGAATGTCCCGCCTCCAATGGAAATCTACTAGCGGGTGCAGCTAAAACAATACAGTGAGAGGAGTTTCGACTCTGGGACCGGGTATATGCTATCCCAGCACCAAGGTGGCGCTGTCTGGGCCAGCGGCTCTAATGGTGGGAACAGACCTATCTCGTGGGAAAGGTATGCACTAATAAGAACAGTGTATTCATTAATACAGCAAGGCTCAACCTTGGAGAAACACAAAAAAACTATTGCAGCTGCTTTCAGCTGTGGCATAGAGACAGAAGTTAGTTTCATTCATAACTCAAAATGGCGGCTGAATATAAAATTATGCCGCAATTGCTAACTTAAGACATGTAATGTATGAACAGTACAGCCAAAACATTTTTATTCCAACACAGGTACCTAGCAAACTTGCACGTTTATTAAAACTAGACACCTGGGGGATTTCAGGGTGGTATGACTTGTGTGGCTATTACTATTTTTTTTTAACCTAGCATCCCTTATAAACGTTGAATGAAAACACATTTTCCTCACATTTCTGTGATGGAAAGTTCTTAAATCTGTGGAGAGCCACATATTTCCTATCAGTCATACTGTAGGGAAAATGTGTAATTTAAGGCAAGACTTGAAGTTTGCAGAGCATTGTGGGTGAGAAAATCTTGTAGGATCCACGCATGGCACACTACTCTGGAATCCTCTGGTTGTCTAGTTTTCAAAAAGGTCTGTGGTTGGCAGGTTTCCATGAATGGCAGCTGAGCATGGCTCCAAACCCCGCAGCTACCCCTCTCACCATCTCTCCACATAGCACTTCGGGATTGCTGTGTCGTGCTCTCTTGGCCAACCCATGCAAATTGAGATGAGTGGGAACTCAGGGTGGGAGGAAATGTGTGACACATTGCAGATTTCAGAGGTTTTCCTCACCGAAATTTGATGAAAGTGTGTGTTTTAGTGATTGTGTGAGGTTTGCAGGGAATTGTGGGTAAGAAAATGTTGCCGGATCCATCCAAAAGACACCACCCTGGACTCCCCAGGTGTCCTGCTTTCAGAGGTGTCTTGGTCTGGTAGATTTTCACAGATGGCAGCCTACTCAAGCACAAAAAATGAAGCCATTCACCATTGGGAGGATATTGGGAATTAACCAAACTCTTCTGACCCATATGTAAAAACAACACCCAAAAGAATCAAATGTCGTCTTGCTTGCTATTGGGACAAAATTCTTTAGTCCGCATAAGAGTAGAAATAATTACACTTTAAAGGTGAGGGTGGGGTCTAATGTTAGGATGGGCCAGACCCACCCCAATATTTATTTTTGCAAAAAGTAGCCGTATTATATAGTGGTCTATTTGCCCAGGGGCAAATTAGGGGCAAACGTCCTGTCTGCCCCTGTGGAGGGGCAAACATAGTGCAATGGATCAGTCTTCCCAATCAATTGGGACACACCTATCTGTCCCCAGGGGAGTAGAAATAAACCATTTCCCCTTCGGGGGTGGGGATTTGGCTTGATGCTAGGGTAGACCGCCATCTACTTTTCTTTGTTTTGGTGCTCTTTTGAAATTCCTGATGTTTGGTGGGCTTTCTGCCCCCGGGGGCAGATGGGGTGAATAACCCCAATTCCACCCAGAAAGCAGATAGTCTAAATGGGGGCATGGGGTGGGGGAGAGCAGGGGCCCATACTCCGGGTGGCAGAAAGAGAGACCGGATATATTTTGTGGTGTGTTGGGGGCCTGGCAATGCTCATGTTAGGCAGCCGCCACGCCTATATTTCTTTCCATATGTCTCTGGTGTCTAGTGGGCTATCTGACTCCCTGCCTGCCCCACAGGAGGGACAGAAAGACTACCAGCATATTTTGTTGGAGAGTAGGGGCATGGCAATGCCAAAAATAGGCACCTCTACCCCTACATTTTGTTTAATTAATCGCTGGTATCTAGTGCGCTTTCTCCTCCCCATGGGGGCAGATGGGGGTGATCACCCAGTCTACACCCCAAGGGGGGGCAAAAAGACTCCCAGTATATTTTGGTGGGGGGTGGGGGCATCGACATGGCCATGCCTATGAAGGGCAGTCCTCACCCCTATATTTGTTTTTATTAAGCCCTGATGTCTAGTGGGGTTTCTACCCCCGTGGGATTGGGCAGATTTGGGATAATTACTCCCATCTGCCCCTTAGTCGGTGGTAGAAAGACTGACAGCATATTTTTGGGGGGATGGGGGAATGGCTATGTCCAAGGTGGGCAGCCCCTACCTCAATATTTACCTGTTTTAATGTTCCTGGTGTTCAGTGGGCTTTCCGCCCCCAGGAGACAGATTGGGGGTAATCACCCTCACCTGCCCCCCAGGGGGAACAGAAAGACTGCCAGTATACTTTGTTTGGGGCTTCGCCTAGCTCATAATTGAGAGCCCCCATATATATATATCTATATATATATATACAAAGTGACGCATCTACCTAGATGCGTCACTTTGTAAATATGACTGAATAAGGTGCATTTTTTACAGCACTGGTGCGTCACAAAAAGTGACGCACCGGTGGCGTAAAAGTGACGCATGGCCTCATAAATGAGGCCTTCAGTCTTCTACTCATGCATCATATTTAATATATGACGCATTATGTCGCAAGTACTTACAGATACGTCAGTATTTCAAACGTATCTGTAAGCACAAAAGTGATGCATTGCTGGAGTGTGTCACAAAAATGATGCAACTCCAGCAATGCATCCTTTCACATGGGGCAAGTCCTATGTGAAAGGGCCTGCATCAGTCTTACGCCTGCTGTGAGGCAGGCCCAAGATTTTGACACAACAGCGTCCTAAAAGTGACGCACTGAAATCTCATAGATTTCACTGCGTCACCTCTACGACTCTTTCTTGCGTCAATATGTCCCTTTTGCATACATTACACCTGACGTAGGTATAATGTGGCGCAGGGGTTTACAAAGTGACGCATCTACCTAGATGCGTCACTTCGTAAATATGACTGAATAAGGTGCATTTTTTACAGCACTGGTGCGTCACAAAAAGTGATGCACCGGTGGCGTAAAAGTGACGCATGGCCTCATAAATGAGGCCTTCAGTCTTCTACTCATGCGTCATATTTAATATATGATGCATTATGTTGCAAGTACTTACAGATACGTCAGTATTTCAGACGTATCTGTAAGCGCAAAAGTGATGCATTGCTAGAGTGTGTCACAAAAATTATGCAACTCCAGCAATGCATCTTTTCTTACCCTTCCACACCCCTGTTCATTTTCTACATTTTCTTTGAATATCCACATTCCCCATGTTCACTCTCCTTCACCTTCTTTCAGTCCCCCTACTTCACTTCCTTTCTCCTCTCATTCTTTTCTGTTCTTTCTTACTCATTTTCCTCTCCTTTATCAATGCACTCCACTTCACTTACTCTTTTTCATTTTTTTAAGAATATAGCTCTTTGATGAGAATTGGAGGTAGTTCTGAAAAGAACTTTTTTTTTCTTTTTTCTTTTTTTAGAACAAAACCAAACACAGGGAATGGAAACTGCTCAACAGGAGCAAAAAAATAAAAAATAAATTAGGGCTGGGAACGGCAGCGATGGTTCTCCAATGCTCGAACCATGAACAGAACACTTTGTTCCCCATAGCAAAGTAGCTGATCACAGTCTCTGCATTTAAGGACGCCTTTGTTAAAAGCAGGCTGAATATTCGGAACCAGCTCTTGCGATCGCCCCCTCACCGATGTTATTGGTCCTCCGGTTGATGTAGAGGCCCCATCACTGGGAACCTCTTGTGCCAGAGCCCTGACATTTTCCTGGGCAAAATTCTGGGTGTGCCTCCTCTCCACATGGCGAATCATTGTGGAGTTATGAAAAAGAATATTTTTTAGTGGGGTCACCCCGTGACAGGACTGTGTGACAGATCCTGCACTCCACTTTTGGAGCATTTACCTTCTTCTGGTCATCAGGAATTGAAAAAAACTTCCAGATGAAATGTTCTTTGACCTTCGGCTGAAGAGGCTCTTCATCGATGAAATCATTGGTGTCATCTTCACTGCTGGATGGTCTGGCAGCCATGATAATCCAAGATATCCAACAAAGAACCGAGAGCAAAAAGGCAGGTCTTGCAGTCACAAAAGTGAAAGAAGAAGTGAAGGAAATGGGTGGGGATTTCATTCTTTGTAAAAAAAACTGTTAGCAACCAATGAAAAGTGTTATTTTAAGGTCACATGACTTGACGCGCTTACGCTGCGCGCACCGAAGCGCTTCCGGGGGCGCTTACACGGAGCGTCTATAACCTATGGTTTTTTCAGTGAATTATCAAGGTTTTGTAAATGCTAATTCCTAACTATATATGGTCTATAACCTATGGTTTTTTCAGTGAATTTCAATGGTTTTTTAATAGCAAATATCATAAGCTGTCGATTGTCAAGTACGTGGTAAGAAAAAACATTTTCGTGTTTATGCACACTGATCTGCTTTCAATGCTGCCCCCCCCCCTCATTTCTATTAGGAGTACTCTCTCTTTCCAGATAGTGAAGGTTAGTTAACGCAGGCCTTTGCCCCAGTTGTAATCCGTCGTGCCTGCTTCTCTCTCCATTTGATGGATTGTTATCCAAGCATTTGCAAACAAGCACAGATTTGCCATACTCTGTTTAGTCTTTGCAGATAGTGAAGGATAGGTAAATGCAGACTTTTGTCCCCATTGTAATCCGTCATACCTATTTTTCTCCCCATTGATTGATTGATTGAATCGAGCATTGAATTGTTCGAAGTTGTTCTCTTAAGGATCTTCTCTGCCTGCAAACGGGGAAGAATAGGAATATTCTCTCTCCCTTTGCAGATAGTGAAGGGTAGGTAACGCAAACCTTTAACACATCGTGCCTATTTCGTTCCTCATTGATTGATTGTTTGCCCGAACATTGACTGTTTGGGAATTGGTTCTTTTTGGAGGTATTCCCTGTTTGCAAATAAACGTAGGAAAATCTTTGCAAGTAGTGAAAGGGTAGGTAATGCGGACCTTTGTCCCCCGTTGTAATCTGTCATGCCTATCTACTCCCCACTGATTGATGCACCTGTTTCACCCGGACCATTTACTAGAGATAGGTCATCTGGCCCGACCAGAGAGCACCCCTAGTGAAAAGGACATATGCAATAATAACGAAGTGATCACTGTATCCTGTTAACAGAAACTTTAGCATGAAACAACCTGGAAAGAAAGGAATAGGAAAACGAAAATCAGTAGGCCACTGATGAACTTTTTATTAAATAACAAACAAAGAAACGATAACAATACGTAATGATAAAACCTATTATTGTCCTAGAAACAAGAAACGTTAGAAGTAAGCCCGTAATAAGAAACCTGAAAACAGTAAGAGAAACCAAGTGTGACATTGCAACGGCCACAAGGCAATGAGGCTTCATCGCCCCTCACTGCCCCAAAACGTGTCTGTCCCACCGCCTGCCACGGCCAAATAACGGCAAACTGGGAAAGATACAAGTCAGCAGACATCCGCCCCATTCTGGAAACTTCCAAAGTGCAACAGGTTTCCGGCTACGCCCAGCCGGAAGCAACACATATAAGGCGGGTCCTGCTGCCAACCGTCGGCAGAAGATCATCACGTAGGGTGTAGCCGGAGGAAAGGCCGAGGCCAATGGCACCCGTCCAGGGGGATTGCTACGACCACCCTGGAGAGTTGCAAGGGGGGGAATGTCTGTGTCCTCGACCCTCCCCTCTCTCTCCCAGTCCGGCCACCATCAACCAGAGGCCGAGGCCGACGGGATCCGGCCGCGGTGGCGGTAACCCTGGAGAATTGCAGGTTAGACCCTCTCTCTCCCAGTCTGGGCCAGCATCCATGGAGGGCCTGGGAGTGGAGAGGCCACTGCACGAAAGGCCCAGGAGAGGCACCACACGCCAAGGCCTGCCCCACCGGATGAGCCAAGGAACCCGTTCATGGGGCCAGAGCAAAGGGCGTCCGGCCGCCATCCACCGGAGGTCCGGCCCAAAGACGGACGGGACATTTCTTCTTTCTTTTATAATGGCTGCGACAACACTGGGGGGGGATGTCTTGCACATGCCTCCGACCCCCCCTCGTCCTCATCGCCTGGTCCGGCCATAACAAATGTCAAGCGAGACGCCGTGGGGTGCACTGGGAGGGAGAGACGGTGCGAACAGGCCTCCCCAGGTGGAGGCTTCCCAGCTGCACCCTCAGCGCTCCAGGCGCCCGGAAAAGGGTTCTTCCACTGTGGCGATGCTGCAACGTCTCGCCCGGCAGGGTGGAGCCCGTCCGCTCATTTGACCCCGCGATCGCCGGTAGCTACCGAACTCTCAAAATGGCGGTCGACCTGGCAAGAGCGGGCCCAGCATAAAGAAATGGCCCGGTCACTGGTTGACTCCACCACCCTAGTCCTCCACGACCTTGAAGATTCTAGAGGAGCCGCGGGAGTCCCCGACCCCCACAGACACCCCCGATGGGGAATGACTGCCATGATCGCCCGTGGAGTGACGAAACTGTAGCCGCGGGACGTCGGCGCTCCCATGCTGGCGCCAGCCTCAGTTTGAATGACTAGAATCCTGCAGACCTCAGTTCCGGTGAAAGCACAGTGTGACCCGGTAGGAAAAATTGTTGCACCCCCTCCCCTTTTTGACTGATGGTTCAAACCACCGATCCTTTCCTTTGCCCTTTTAACGGAACTTTGGACTGCCTCCCCCCCCCCCCGCGGCGCCCCACGCAGTTATTTGGTGGGCGGCAACTTACTGGACATCACCTTGGTGCCATCCAGATTTCAGCGCGTTCTGCTGCCTTGGAACTATTCGCACAACAGACCGCTACTGACGACCCACCCCCCGGGACGCCCCACGCCGGATACCCAAATCAGTGCGGCACCCAGGCAACATCTTCTGAATTTTCATAATTTGAAAGAACTAGTAACATGTCCTCATCAGGAATTTCCTCTTCAATCATCTCATCAGGAATCTCCTCATGAAAAGTCTGCAATGATGATTCTTGTAACTCTATGGTCTCCAAACATTCGATAAATTCGCCATCAAGAGATTGATCAAAAAAATAATTCAAGTCATCTCCTCCTTGTGAGAATATTTAATTATTGGTGCTGTCAATTTCAATAAATGTAGTGGATAATTCAAAAGAAATTACCACGGTCTCTTCATTGTTTAAATGTTTTTACTGTTTTTGTTTTGTTGTATATATTTATAAGTTATTAAAGTTTTATATTCCTACTACTTTGTTGGAGTGCTATATATTTTTAATGTTACACATAATTGTAAAAACTTTGATGTACAAAGAGTCATCCCTGGAATCTTCCGCTTCAGGCTCGGTCCCCTCCCCAATCACAATACAGGATGGTTTTCAGATAGTAGGAACGCGTGTGGTGTGACGGATCTCATCGGGTGTGGGCCTTGATCTACTATAACTCCTTTGAAGAGGGGTGATTCTTTACAGCTGGGGCCATAAACTACATCTGCAGGGCTAGCTGATAGCCTGGGACCGGCCTGGACAATCGGACACAGAGGAAGAGGAGTGTCAGAGGGTGCGGTAGTGAATAGGGCGAAAGGGAGGTGTCGGGCGGGCACAGGGTGTGATTCTCAGGGAAGAGCAGCACAGATGGGGGAGGTTTATTGCCCATGCATAAGACAGAGAGCGGGGGTGACCAGTGCCTGGGGAAGATGCTTGCGAGGTTGGGGAGCCATGCTACGGATCGACAGCGTGCAGAGAGTGGGTCTGGTCAAGGCATCTAAAATGGCTGCCGTGCACGACAAAAGTGTGGCATTTGAAAAAAGGCAAGATGGCGCAGACAATGTTTTTCAACACTTCCTCATTTCCTTCGAATCGAACGTTAACAGACGTTGGGGCATATTACCAAAGTTAAGCGATATTTATCCCTAACGATGCTTAGCAACACATTTTTTACCGCTAAGCATCGTCAGAAATTATCGCAGATAAACCTTGCTATTATCAAGGTTTATCGCAAATGCGATAAAAAACGGCCGCAATGCATTAATATCGCTGAAAAGTCAGCGATATTCATGCATTACCGAGCTAATGCTCTTAGCCATGTTATCCACCTCCCATTGGATGACATGGCTAAGAACTGCTCAGGACAGGTGTTACTTTTTGGAGATATTCGCGCTTAGCGCGAATATCTCCAAAAGTTGGTAATAGGAGATAGCGATGTTAGCGACTGTTTCCAGTCACTAACATCTTGGCATGCCCACTTTGCATGTCATTAGTGATAAATATCACTGACATGCAAAGTGGAGCCCAAGATGGTCGCTATCTCCTTCTAGCGGTCGCTAACTGTGTTAGCGACAGCTACGTAATACGGAGATAATTTTATCTCCGCTTTCTTGGCTTTTAAAGCCAAAAAAGCGGAGATAAACCCCCTTGATAATATGCCCCGTTATCTCTCCCACACTACCGGTCCCCCTGGGCTTAAACGCCGAGATGGTAGGGACTGCATCCCGTGGAGATAGGCCGAGACGTCACTCAGCAGAAAAACAAGTCTATTAACATACAATAAGTTAAAAGTCAATCATTCTTCTTTCCTTGTAGTACGCTCCCCAGTCCACTTCCCGTTACGCTAACCGGGCGCACCCCACCAAAAAAAACGATTTTTTTTTTGCCCCTCCAAAAAGAACCAATTTTTGCACTCTATACTATAAGTCTTTTTTTATACTACAATCACTTCGCTACAACCTCATAAATTAAAAATAAAAATGAATAATGTCTCAAACAATTTTTGATTTCTAAATATAAATTTATTCTTCTGAATTTTCATAATTTGAAAGAACTAGTAACATGTCCTCATCAGGAATTTCCTCTTCAATCATCTCATCAGAAATCTCCTCATGAAAAGTCTGCAATGATGATTCTTGTAACTCTATGGTCTCCAAACATTCAATAAATTCGCCGTCAAGAGATTGATCAAAAAAATCATTCAAGTCATCTCCTCCTTGTGAGAATATTTCATTATTGGTGCTGTCAATTTCAATAAATGTAGTGGATAATTCAAAAGAAATTGCCACGGTCTCTTCATTGTGATCCATTTTATTTTGAAATTTCTTGCTGTAAATTGCAGAAAAAAATAATCACTTTCATTTATCGTTTTTAGTAATACATAATATAAAACTAACTTTATCAAGTATTTAGTATAACAGAAGGACTGAAAATGAATAACAGAAAACATTTTTCAAATTATCTTAAAGTGTACAACATAGTTCCCCTTACAAATTAACAACTCACCTTTTTGAAAGTAGGAGAAGTGTTAGTACTGTGTAAATCAAACACCAGAAATTGAGCACCAAAAATTCCTCACAAATGTACCTCAGACAGTAGTATCACAAAATGGCTGTGGTTTCCTCTCATTTTAGATATATACATAACCAATTAACTTTCATCACACACAAATACAAAACCAAAGTAACATTTTAATTGGTTCTAAATTTCAACACTTTCAAATGTGTTTTCCCCATGCAATTTTCCATAGGACATTTAGATATGTCTACAGCCTGAATGGCTGAACGGAATTACACCAAACTTGGGAAAATGGTACATCAAACCTAAGAGGTCAGTGAGGATCTACTATGCCCCCTTATGGTCATTTGCCCCTTCGCTTTGGCCTCCTCTTGTCTCTCGATCCTACCGAGAGACAAGATGGCGGCCGCTACGGACTGTTTCGAATGTTTACAGACGCCGGAGAACCAATCAGCTTCGCAAAGCTACGTAACGCGAAAAGTACGCGAAGCGGAGCGCTGTTACAGATATATATCTTTTTTTGAACGTTAATTTCTCAAAATCCACTGGAGCACATATATTGAGACCTAGCAAAGGCACATCGGGCTACCAGTCCCTACAATTTTGCCAAGTTTCGTGCAAATCCATTCAGCCGTTCGATTATTATTTTTTTTTTTTGGCCCCGCGGGGCCCTTTTAAAACCTCCACATCAAACCTAGGGGGTCAGGGAGGATCTACTATGCCTCCTTATGGTCATTTGCCCCTTCGCTTTGGCCTCCTCTTGTCTCTCGATCCTACCGAGAGACAAGATGGCGGCCGCTACGGACTGTTTGGAATGTTTACAGACGCCGGAGAACCAATCAGCTTCGCTTCACAAAGCTCCGTAACGCGAAAAGTACGCGAACTGGAGCGCTGCCTGGTCCGCTGTTACAGATATATATCTTTTTTTGAACGTTAATTTCTCAAAATCCACTGGAGCACATATATTGAGACCTAGCAAAGGCACATCGGGCTACCAGTCCCTACAATTTTGCCAAGTTTCGTGCAAATCCATTCAGCCGTTCGAGCTAAAAGTGAGGCCAACCGCCCTATGGAAAACTCAATGTTAAAAACACGTTTTGGGACCCCCCTTTTTTCTCGGCCCCCCCTTGACGAAACCCCCCCAAATTTTCAGGGGCTGCTCAGAAACAAAATGTTCAATTTTGCCTGAAAATTTCAGCCAATTCCGTCCACAAACGCCAAAGTTATTAGACATAGAATTTCCAAAAATCCCATAGAGAAAAAATCCTAACTATATATACCTACTGGCGATCGCCAGTAGGTAATATATATATATATATATATATATATATATATATATATATATATATATATATATATATATTACCTACTGGCGATCGCCAGTAGGTAGTTATAGTTAGGACCTTGTTTCCATAGGAAATCCACAACATTCTATTTGGAATAACTATTCTTTTTGGAACAAATCTTCGTGAATTTCTCCAAGAAAATGGCCTGCTCGGTTCTGCTCCTTCCCTGAAAGTTTGGGGGTCATTCGTCAAGTGGGGGCCGAGAAAAAAGGGGGTCCCAAAACGGGTTTTCCCCATGCAATTTTCCATAGGGACCTTTAGCCAGGGCTACAGCCCGAACGGCTGAACGGAATTACACAAAATTTGGCAGAGAGGTAGAGTTCTGTTCGCAGATTGTGCTTTTTGTAAATATGGTGTAAATCCGTTCAGTAGTTTATGAGAAAATTACAAGTAAAATCATAGCGATATCTAGAGCCGGAGTTCAGTACGCGTACTGAAATCTGTTCAATTACGAGCGCGAGCTGCATGCTGATTGGCTGTGAACCATCTGTAAACACTCGAAACCAGTAAGTGTTGGCGGCCATCTTGTGCCTCGCTAGAACCGAGTCACAAGAAAACAGTAAAACAAAGTTGAGAAATAAGGGAAGGGGGTAGGGTAGAGACATTCTGACCCTCTAAGCTTGCTCAGGGGGTCGTACATAGGTGTTTAGGCTCTATTTATTTTTTAAAGAAATATCGCGGCATACGCGCATATAAATACCCACAATTATGAGCAGGAGCTGCATGCTGATTGGCTGTCAATACTCCAAACCAGGAAGTGTTGGCAGCCATGTTGTTTGTCGGGAGAGCAGAGTTACAAGAAAACAGTAAAACAAAGTTGAGAAATAAGAAAAGGGGGCAGGGTAGAAACATTCTGAGTGTATAGTCTTGGTCAGGGGGTGGTACATGGATCTTTAGGGTCAATTTTTAGTTTTTTTAAAATAAAAAATGGCGGGGTACTCCTGCAGTACTTGTACGCGGTGGAAAAGGTGAAAAAAAAAGTAGAAGTCTGTTTTATTCATTAGGTCCCGGGGGGCAAATTACGGGGGCAATTTTTCTGCATAATGGGGGATTGTAAGGTGCTCCGAGCACTGGCAAATGGCACTTCTCTGGTTTTATTTTGTAGTATGCGGGAGGGAGTTACGGTCCTACTCCCCGCAGTCTCGGGGAGCGGCACCGCTCGGGTCTTTTTAAAAAAAATATATGTTGTGAGCTCTCCCTTCCTCTCTCACCGTATTCGTCGCGGGGAACGCCACCTTTCTGGGGCAGTGATTTGTAAAATGACCTTCCAGCTCCGGGTACCTGCATTGTCTGTAGTTTTTTATTAATGTTGGGAGGGTGGGCTTGATAATACGTCCTTGTTAATTCCCATAGAAGCCTATGTTCTGGTGTTACCATGGGTTTCTATGGGAAATAACAAGGCCGTATTATGAAGCTCATTATCGCCGTTTTATCAGCAGTTTCCTGCCAATAAACCGGTCCTTGATAATATGCACCTAAGTTTACTGGTCAAAAAAAGAGCAATGGTCCATATTATCAACAAAAGGTGATACATTATCGTCGCTTTTATCGGCAGGAAACTGCTGATAAAGCAGCGATAATGGGCTTGATAATATATCCCTGTGAATTGCAATAGAAGCCCAGGTTAATACTAGAACCTGGGCCGCTATGGGAATTTACAAGGGCCTATTATCAAGCCCATTATCGTCGCTTTATTGGCAGTTTCTTGCCGATAAAAGCGGCAATAATGTATCGCCCTTTACTGATAATATGGCACTGACGGGCATATTACGAAGGACCCGTGTTAAAATTATCGACGTTTTATGGGCAGGAAACAGACGATAAAATGGCGAAAATGGTCTTGATAATACGCCCTTGTTAATTCTCATAGAAGCCCATGTTCTGGTGTTAACATGGGCTTCTATGGGAATTAACAAGGGCGTATTATCAAGTCTAGACGCGGCCCCTGAAGGGAGTTGCGGTGAGACACGCGGAGCGGGGGAGGGGCAAGGTGGGGGGTGATAAAGAACGAAATCTGGATAATTGTAGGTAAGTAAACAATTAAATTAATAAAACGAATTTTGGGCCACATTATCAACAACATAACAAATAACTTGATAATATGCCTTTGTGAATTTCCATAGCAGCCCAGGTTAACACCAGAACCTGGGCTGCTATGGGAATTTACAAGGGCCTTTTATCAAGCCCATTATTGCCGCTTTATCGGCAGTTTTCTTTCGATAAAAGCGGCGATAATGGATCGCCTTATGTTGTTCATAATATGCCGCTTCGTTCCGTGCCCTGCATGGCATTTTGCGATGCAGGGCGTGTTACGAAATTCGTGGCATATTATCAAGGACCGGTGTTAAAATTATTGACGTTTTATTGTATTCGTAGCGTATGCTGAGAATGATTAGCAGTAGAAACTATGGTGCGATCACTCTCTCACTGTCAAATCAGAGCAGAGGGCGCACTATGAGAATAGTTAGAAGTGGTCACTTATTGGAGATTCGATTCAGCTGTGTGTCTTATTGTGCGATGTTAGGCAATGCTTACATGATTACGGTAACTGAGCGTGTGGTTTGATTAAAAAAAAGTTGTGTTAACTCCTCTGCATGGGAAGCTGGATGTTTCCATCTGGCTGTCGATTTCAACCTTGAAAGCAGTGTCAGCCAAATGAGTCGTATAAGAGCGCTATTGTCTCAAAAAGAGGTCGCTCTTACATCTGCTAGAGAAACATTTGTCCTTCATGTAGCAAACACCCGCACAGAAGTGTATGCTTTGTTAAATACAGACGTGCCGTGGAATTTTAGGGGGTTAATTTATACTATCTTTAATGCGTCCTCGAGTAGGGGGTTAGCTTACTTTTTTAAAATTATAAGAATTGGTCTTGTGACTTCTGTAGAAAGTATATTTGGTGTCTTGTCTGTGTTTTTTCATTGCATTTTTTGCAGCATCTTTGGTGAATTGTGCTTAATGGTCACATTAGTTGCCAGTGTGATTGTATAATTTGTTTACTTAAAAATGGATGCACATCTTGCAGCAGACGACAATATTTCTCCGTTGTTGCTGGTCCGCAACCGAATGCTTAGTTACTATGGTGCGCTGCCTCTCGCAACGTTGAGTGCAGTTTATGGATTATCATTTCGATTCTCCTTATTCACATGCGTTCAGCCTGTCTTCCATTGCCTGAGCTGTGATTTCGACTGGGCCCTGGATTTGTGTCTCTGCAGTACGGTGTCTCCCAATGCGGATCACGACCAGTTGATGAGTCCTTTAGTGGTTCATAACGTGCTCTGTTCTGGTGGTGGGATTATGGCCTTAGCAGCGACACATGGAATAATGGGACGTTGGAATGTTTTTGCAGCGGCAATTGAGTTCTTGGCACGCAGTTACATTGAAGATGACCCGAGTTTTCCTCCGATGGTGATAGAGGCTCTTGTCGTTGAGAAACATGTATGTTCATTCTCACTATTGAATTGGATGGCTGAGATGTTTTCAGATGAGAACAATTACTTCCTGTTGGAGGCTGTTGCTACATACTGTGCTTACATGCTGTTGGATGAAGACTGTTTGATTTTTCTGCGTATTCTTTATTTTTTAGCTACTGCTTTCTATCAAAGAGCGAATAACTTTTTTTGGGAAATGTGAACTTGACTCTGGTTTTTAGTCTTGGAGTGTGCGTTTCTAAGTGGCACACATTTATATCACGTGCTTTGATGAAGAAAGGGTGCCGTGGGGCTGAGGCTTTCACTCACACCCTGTTAAGTTAGCATTGGTTTATTAGAAGCTTACACGCTATTTTTGCTTTCCTGCTCTGCTTTGCACATGACCCATACTTGTGATATTGTTTAGAGAAGGGTGAGTATTTTGTTTTATATGAGAATAATTTGGTATGCTAGATATGTAAAGTGCCTCGCTTATTTTGTGTGTATAGTGAGAGCATAGAACATCAAAGTTATCTTGAATACTGTGTCTGTTCAGAATGATCCTCAGAAGTTCGAGCCATAATACATATGTAGTTGTGTCCACCTTTGATACTTGCGCTTTTCATAATGCATAGTGGAGGCAAAGTTACACACAGTTGGAGAACATTCATAGCTTGATAGTTTGTGGAGCACTGAATGTGATCTATTACTGCTGAGTACCAGAGGTATGGGTCTGGCCATGTAATCCTATGAGACTTTCTGTAGTTATAAACTAATCTGCTAGGTAGGGAGGGTGAAATGTAGGTATATTTTAAATTTGTTTACCTTTAGTATTATAGGATGCTTTTTCCGTTTGTATCTTGTAGAATAGTAGCAATGCTGACAACCTTGTTTGTGATAATATGTTTGGTTGTATTATCTAAGGTACTGTGCATGAGATTTTGGCGTTAGAAATATAAACATATCAAAGTTGCACGTTCTTTATTTACATCTTGTATTGGACTTGTGTAAGATTATAATGAAAGAGTGCTATTGTTATCCAGGTTACTTCATGTAACCTAAGTGGCATGTTCTGGGTTGACTAGTCATTGGTGTTTTTGTTGTAGGGCAGTGCTTCCCAAACTTTTGACTCCTGAGAAACCCCCATAGAGTCACCACTAGAAGCTGGGGACCCCAAGCAATTTGTAGGATTTAAATTTCAAACATAAAAACTGTAATTCGGAAAAAATTAACACATATGTGCACACAAAACAAATACTCAAATTACTAATGATTTTAGTGGCATATTTACAAGCCCCTATCACCATGGGAACATCACTTTCTGAGAGTTTTCTGTGGCGATAGGAGCTTTGCCTTATTTACGGTCCTTGCAAATAAGACTCCCTTTGACACAATGCTTAGCGTGAAAGCGGTGGGCAGTGCGTGTTGTGGTGGGCATTTCCTCTGCGACACCCAATGATTTTGACGCTGCCTCCTATTTACAAGAGCAGCGTAAATGGGAAGCAGCGACAAAATTAAGGCCAGGGAAAACCTGGTCTTAACTTGGCGAAACAATGAGAAATGCTTCATTTCTCCTCGTTTTTGTAAAATGCCTTGGATTGTTTATGTTCAGGAAGGCGACCCTTACTGCACATAAACAAACTTTAAAAAAAAAAGTCATTTTGTAACTTCCATGTGTGATGCATTAAGCAGTACACATAGAAGTGAGAAAATGACATTTCAATATTATTTATGTGCAGGAAGGGGGACCTTCCTGCACATATACAATCTTCCTCTATTGAATATAGCGCCAGTGCCGGGGAAACGCAGGGCTGCACCATATTATTGTAAATATGGTGCAGCCTTGCGCTTCTGAAGTAGTAGAGTGTGTTGTTAAGCCAAGGAAGCTGGTCTGGAGAAGCATAAACTTAAGGAGTGCTGGTCTGGAGAAGCACAAACTCAGGATTCAGAACATAACACAGTGGTTAGCATTGACTTTAACAATAAAAATGTATTTCCACCCAAAGAAACCTTTTTAGAAGCATCAGGATACTGAAAGACTGAAGAAAGCATGTCACTAACTTGTACCTTGCAGTTTGCAAGCAGTTGTTTGATGACAGTTTTTTGGTCACTGTGCTAGATTACGATTGTCACTTATGAACTGCAGTGTAACAAAAGAATCTGTGTGACAAAAGCAGTAACCCACTGACCGATGCATATCAAATACTGTTTTTTAAAATGTATGGTACACTTCTTTGCAGTAGGCATATTAACCCTCTGTGTTACATTAGTTCAGTCACAGCTGTCACTGGACAAAACTCTCATGTCTCTCCAGCAGGGAACTCAATCACTGTTGTTATCTTGACATTTTTATTGTTCTTTGAAAACTGGTAATTAAACAAGATACTTTGCAGTGCTTTTAAAACTGCTGCCTGCGGACCCCATGGGAATGTGTGAGGGACTCATGGGGGTTCGTGGACCACAGTTTGGGAAACACTGCTCGAAGGCAAAGAACCAATGAGTCACTGATTGCTAGTCTGGTAGGTTGTTTGTGTAGTAAGGTGGGTTTTGGAACACCGTAATACACTGAGGTCCTAAGTCTTTATGCACAGTTCTGTGTATGAGCAGAATTCCTGGAACAGTAGTTACAACAAAAAGGCTTGATAAAGGGCTTGCACTTTGAATATGAATATAAAATAGAAGAATAGTTGATAATCACAGTTAAGGAATGCAGAAATTAGATGTGTGTATGTGTGGATGATGTGTACCTTGTGTGGAAGATGAAAATCTTGAAAAATTAGAGAGGTTGTAGAGATGCAAACTTTCCATTTCTTTGTAAAGGAAGTGGGTGTTTAGTTTTCCAGTGTATATATATATTCACAGAAAAAACCATAGGTTTCAGGCACGTTATAGTCAGGAATTAGCATTTAAAAAACTTTAGAAATTCACAGAAAAAAAACATAGGTTTCAGCCACGTTATAGTTAGGAATAAGCATTTAAAAAACCTTAGAAATTCACTGAAAAAACCATAGGTTTCACACACGTTATAGTTAGGAATTAGCATTTAAAAAACATTAGAAATTCACTGAAAAAACCATAGGTTTCACCCATGTTATAGTTAGCTGGACATTTCTCTCATACAAAACCATTGAAATTTCCCCGTTATAGTTAGTTCAGCTAACTATAACTCGCACGCCCGCAATGCACTGCTGATGACGTCACATATTACATCACTCATCACATGGTCAGTGACATCACTCATGACATCACTGATGACATCTCAAATGACATCACTGATGACATCACTGATGACATTATCCTTGTGAAAGAGTGGCAAATCTCCTCTCAGCGTAATATAAACTTTGATACACACATTGAAAAATAAAAAATAAAAATTTCAAAACAATGGAGCTACCAATACCAGTTAAAACAAAATGTTCAGTAATTCCAACATCTACATACATATTCAGTCATTCACCAACAGTTCTATATAGTCACACATACATGTACTCACTCATCATATGTACTCATACACCTATACATACTGTTATGTACTTGCATATATAGCTATACACACACCACTACACTTACTTCTACAGAAACATACACATACTTATTCTCTTAAACAATCATTTATAGAAAGACATACTTATTTATATAGGAACTCTTCCAATCTCACACTCTCACACATACTCACGTATATACATCAATACTCACATATACTAGTTTAAAACATATGTAGTTACTTATAAAGATACTTTTGAGACAGTCGTTCACTCACTAACACACCCATACACACACTCATCCACCCATACCGTCCTGCACACATGCTGTCTTCAAATCATATACAAACAGTGAGTCAATCATGCATGCATCTGTGCGCTAAGTAATACTCCCCACCGAACCATACAGACACTCATACTGATACTCAAAAAACCAACTAATAACGTACATAGACACTCATGTATCTACTCACCAAGCCATGCAGCCACTTATAGACAAAGTGAGACACTGATACAGATATTTACATATTTAAACATTACTCGCTAAAACATGTATTCACTAAGATGCTCTTAATGAGTATGTTATACAATTAATTTTGCAACAAAAAAAATCCATTTAGACACTTATTTACACATTTATTCTTCCATCGACCTTCAGATATACATATATAAAACATATTTATTTTTCAGAAAGACACACATTCACTGATGTCATCAGTGATGTCATCAGTGATGTCATGAGTGATGTCACTGACCATGTGATGAGTGATGTAATATGTGATGTCATCAGCAGTGCATTGCGGGCGCACAGGTTATAGTTAGCTGAACTTACTGTAACGTGTGCATTTCAATGGTTTCGTATGAGAGAAATGTCCAGCTAACTATAACATGGGTGAAACCTATGGTTTTTTCAGTGAATATATATATGTATATATATATATATATATATAGTATATAACTGTATCTGTAACTGTAACTGTAACTAATAAAAATAAGCCTGAAACCTACGATACCTGCGTGAGAGTGCCGGATGATTTCTTTACGAAAAGTGGAGCAGATATCCGATCTTGAATATATATATATATATATATATATATATATATATATATATATATATATATTACAGCTCCAGATTCACAGGATATTTAAATCCAAAAGAATGCAGCACACGCAGGGGTGGTTCCAGACAAGAATCTTTAATGTCGGAACGCTCACAGCAACAAGACGCGTTTCGCCATCGGGCTTTGTTAGATTGTGCAGAGAGCCGAGGCGCCGGTCAGCTTAAAAAGACGTCATTCTTAAAATCATAAGCAAAGGAGGACTAACTCGTAACACGCTACAGTGGCCGCCATATTTGAACGGTCACAATGCGTTATAAAGTGAAGAAACGATCATATAATACATATTTGTACAAATGTAAATGCATGCGCCCAACATTACGATATGATATGAACATCGCATTTAGGCAGCTATTAATCCTGAATTGAGCCCTGGATGGGCTTGTACATGTAGGCATTCCGCAAACATAAAGTACCATCGGTATCCAACTACAATAGTAAGAAAGGTGAAAAGGCATAGTTATAAATATAACTCTGTAAATGTTACAATTTTTACATGTTTGTGCAAATCTTGTTGGACGACCATGATGGGAGTCAATACATGAAAATGCACACTGCAAACAATAAAGCCTTATATAGGCAGGACCAGAGGCTTCACTTTAAATACAGGAAATGTCCTGCTTAGAAGAATGACAATTGTAAATATACATTATGAATTTCATATTGTAAAAGGAATGGTTATTAAAAATAATGGAGAAATTGTTATTGAAAAAGGTTCAAAGTTTCAGAAATATGGATGATGCAAACAGTCTGTATACCAATACCATGCAACACAATTACATCATAGGTCATCCCAAGTGTACTGATAACTCCTCGTGCATATTCAATCCATGTGGGATTTTACATTGCAAGTCAATTATGTACCTGGATTCCAGGCGACGTAATTTAAGAAGGCGATCCCCCCCTCTGATATTTGCAGGTACACTATCGAGACATATGTAGACCAACAGATCCCTGTTGCTATTGTGCTTTTTCTCGAAGTGCCTGGCTACAGGGTAAGAGGCATCCTTATTAGCAATCGCACGCATGTGCTCTAAAATTCTAAGTTTCACAGCATTGGTCGTGCTGCCTATATATTTTAGGCCGCAAGGACATACAAGGCAATATATGGCATAAGGTGTTGAACAGGTGAGAAACTTAGTGATGCGTTTCGGGATTGCCAGGCCAGGTATTTTATATGTAAGCGTCCGCTTACTATATTTACATGCCTTGCACTTACCACAAGGATAAAAACCGTTAAGAACCGGCATCTTAGGAGTTGAAACTTGGGACTGGAAATGACTGGAGACTAGATGGTCTCTAAGAGATCTGGCCTTTCTATAGGTGACTAAGGGATTAGGGGGCAAATCTGCCTTGATGATGTTATCTGTCAATAAGATATTCCAATTTTTTCTAAATATCTTCTTGATTTGTCCAGCATTTTCAGAGTAAGTTGTGATGAGGCGAAACGTGCCATTACTGGTTTTAGGGGATTTTTTAGGCATTAAAAGCTCTTGTCGCCCCAACTTCTTGACTCGCTCATATGCATTAGTCAAGGTACCTTCACTATAGCCCCTTACCCTAAATCTCTGTAAGCTGGATTTGGCTGCTTTCTCGTAGTCACACTCATTAGAGTTATTCCTTCTCAACCTGAGCAATTCTCCATAGGGAATGCTCGCGATAAGAGGACGTGGATGACTACTGGTAGCGAAAAGGGTGGAATTTCCAGCCGTCTCCTTCCTGTAAAGTTTGGTTTGTATTCTACCATCATCATCAATATATATTGTCAGATCAAGGTAGTTCACAGATGTCTGGCTAATTTGTCCTGAAAATCTGAGATTCACATGATTGTTATTCAGAGCATCAACAAAATTGCCCGCTGTTTCTATAGGATTCTCTAGGATGATAAATAAATCGTCTATATAACGATGCCATCCTACAATTTTGTTATTCCATTCTTGATTCTCACTACTCCAGGCTACTTGCTCCTCCCACCATCCCACGAAGAGATTCGCAAAACTGGGGGCGGAGCAAGCACCCATGGCAACGCCAGACAACTGTCTGTACAGCTGTTTGCCAAATAAGAATATGTTGTTATTGAGACTGAATGTCATAAATTCAAGTAACATCTTATTATGCTCATAGAATCTAAGTGGACGTTTTTCCAGGAAACTGGCCATAGCTGTGAGACCATCACCATGTGCTATACATGTGTATAGACTGGTGATGTCAAGTACCAACATACAGTACGTTTCTTTCCAGGTGATTTTATTGATGCAATTCAAAAAATGCTTGGTATCTCTAACATAAGAATCTAAGGACATAACTATGGGGGAAAGAAATGAGTCCACGTAAATGGATAAATTTTCTGTTAAGCTCCCATTGGAGGCCACAATTGGCCGACCAGGAGGATTAAAAACATCTTTGTGTACCTTCGGGAGGTAGTAAAAAGTTGGAATAACAGGGCTCAGGCATCGTAGAAACAAGTATTCATCAGTGTTTAACATGTTCAAGTTATACCACTTTAAGATCATGTCATGATATTCTTTCACACTTTGATTATATACTTTTTCATGTACAGTCATGTAGGTAGTTGCATCACCCAACAAACGCAAGGCCTCTGTTTCGTATTGTGTCTTAGTAAGAAGGACAATATTGCCCCCCTTGTCCGAAGGTTTGCAAACCAGGCCTGAATCCTCACACAAAGTTTTAAGTGCCTTCTGTTGTCGTTGATTAAAATTGTCTTTAGAGGGCAAATATTTATTAGTGTGTCTAAGCCTTGTGAGATCCCTCACAACGGCCTCTGAAAAAGTGTCAATGGCATCGGGACACATCATAGGCATGAAAGTAGAGACCGGTTTGAAAGCACTGGCCCCCCCTTTCTGCTGAACATCCGCATTCACTAACATTTGAGTGTTGGTTACCTCACCGTCACCTCCGATGTTAATTTCCTGATGCAAACCTTCGATCGCTCTTAGACCTCCCAAATCTCTGCACCTCAAAGATGTGCTGTCCTGCTCATTTACGTTCCTCTCCCCATTATGAGTGTTGGCACTGTCTGTATTGTCTGAGTGGGGTTTAAGTTTGAAAAACTTATGAAGTTTTAGTTTCCTGGCAAATTTAAAAACATCAATCCTGGTTTGAGCAAATTCAAAATTCCTTTTTGGGCAGAAGGATAAGCCCAGTGTCAATACGGAATTCTCTTCTTTTGTTAGGACTTTGTCCGTGAGGTTGATGATTGTCGGGTTATCAATAGGGCTTAATTCTTCTTCTTGTTGTAGAAGTTCCTCTTGCTGCTGCGTGTGACAGGTGGGGACCCTGCTACGTTTCTTGCCGCAGCCCCCCCGCCGCGTTTTCCTTTTGCTGTTTGATTGTCGGGGGGTTTTCCCCTGCCGCCCTCCAGCTGTTGTTTTCTCATGACATTGAACTCCACATGAAAAGAAGAAGAAGAGCCTGCTTCATTGCCATCCTCGCTTTCTGCTTCATCTGCAGTAGCCTCTGACTCTGAGGTTACGAGTTCAACTGTAGCCGGCTCATTCATCTTGGTCCTCAATTGCTTTCTGGTGTTTTCATATTTTTTAGCAAATGTAAGGACCCTGCCCATCAGATAATCTTTTTCATCCCTCTCGAATTTCTCCTCTTTTCGTTGTTTGATTTTCTGCTCATATTTCTTCAGGCGTTTTTTTATTTGTTCACGTTTATCTGCCAGATGCCCCTGATCCTCCTCCTTAGATAAATCATTTTCAAGATCTTTAATCTGAGACAGAGCCTTGTCTCTGTCACTCCAGGCAAAGCGCACCAATATAGCAAGGCTCCCCTTGCAAGATGCCGCTGTGTGTTCTGCCCATGCATCTAGTAACAGGGGATCAGGATTTTCATACGCCGGGATAGTGTAAATCCTCAGACCTCTGGGGACCCGGTCTACGTCAATATAATTCTGCAGGGACGTTGCCTCCCACCACTTTCTGATCTCCCTTTCGTACAAACGTTCCAGGGAGACCAATTTGGTGTTAAGTGATGTACTTCCCCCATTCGTTTGGCTTGTGCCTGCCTTAGATGTACCATCCATTTTTTTCTTATTTTTGAACATTGCTTGTTCAGCTTCTCGTCTCTCTGCCTCGCAAAACATATTTGATGGCTCCGCAGCCGCGGATGCCAGATCACACGCTGTATCCCCCTTCGCTCAGAGTTAAATGCCTAGGTGCAGAGTCTAAATGAAAGTCACTTCTGCGCTCACCGCGCCTTACCCGGATGATGATATCAAGGCACGTCCAGCCGGCCGGCTGTGACCGCCAAACTCCGGGCTCCGGCAATGCGGTTCCAAATCCAAGGCAAACTCGGTGCAGCCGGTAATCAAAATGTAGCAGCTCCAGAACACCAACCAACCGCACTCTCGAGCGGGTGCACACAAAGCGGGGGTGTGCCCGCGGACGTATTACAGCTCCAGATTCACAGGATATTTAAATCCAAAAGAATGCAGCACACGCAGGGGTGGTTCCAGACAAGAATCTTTAATGTCGGAACGCTCACAGCAACAAGACGCGTTTCGCCATCGGGCTTTGTCAGATTGTGCAGAGAGCCGAGTTTGGCGGTCACAGCCGGCCGGCTGGACGTGCCTTGATATCATCATCCGGGTAAGGCGCGGTGAGCGCAGAAGTGACTTTCATTTAGACTCTGCACCTAGGCATTTAACTCTGAGCGAAGGGGGATACAGCGTGTGATCTGGCATCCGCGGCTGCGGAGCCATCAAATATGTTTTGCGAGGCAGAGAGACGAGAAGCTGAACAAGCAATGTTCAAAAATAAGAAAAAAATGGATGGTACATCTAAGGCAGGCACAAGCCAAACGAATGGGGGAAGTACATCACTTAACACCAAATTGGTCTCCCTGGAACGTTTGTACGAAAGGGAGATCAGAAAGTGGTGGGAGGCAACGTCCCTGCAGAATTATATTGACGTAGACCGGGTCCCCAGAGGTCTGAGGATTTACACTATCCCGGCGTATGAAAATCCTGATCCCCTGTTACTAGATGCATGGGCAGAACACACAGCGGCATCTTGCAAGGGGAGCCTTGCTATATTGGTGCGCTTTGCCTGGAGTGACAGAGACAAGGCTCTGTCTCAGATTAAAGATCTTGAAAATGATTTATCTAAGGAGGAGGATCAGGGGCATCTGGCAGATAAACGTGAACAAATAAAAAAACGCCTGAAGAAATATGAGCAGAAAATCAAACAACGAAAAGAGGAGAAATTCGAGAGGGATGAAAAAGATTATCTGATGGGCAGGGTCCTTACATTTGCTAAAAAATATGAAAACACCAGAAAGCAATTGAGGACCAAGATGAATGAGCCGGCTACAGTTGAACTCGTAACCTCAGAGTCAGAGGCTACTGCAGATGAAGCAGAAAGCGAGGATGGCAATGAAGCAGGCTCTTCTTCTTCTTTTCATGTGGAGTTCAATGTCATGAGAAAACAACAGCTGGAGGGCGGCAGGGGAAAACCCCCCGACAATCAAACAGCAAAAGGAAAACGCGGCGGGGGGGCTGCGGCAAGAAACGTAGCAGGGTCCCCACCTGTCACACGCAGCAGCAAGAGGAACTTCTACAACAAGAAGAAGAATTAAGCCCTATTGATAACCCGACAATCATCAACCTCACGGACAAAGTCCTAACAAAAGAAGAGAATTCCGTATTGACACTGGGCTTATCCTTCTGCCCAAAAAGGAATTTTGAATTTGCTCAAACCAGGATTGATGTTTTTAAATTTGCCAGGAAACTAAAACTTCATAAGTTTTTCAAACTTAAACCCCACTCAGACAATACAGACAGTGCCAACACTCATAATGGGGAGAGGAACGTAAATGAGCAGGACAGCACATCTTTGAGGTGCAGAGATTTGGGAGGTCTAAGAGCGATCGAAGGTTTGCATCAGGAAATTAACATCGGAGGTGACGGTGAGGTAACCAACACTCAAATGTTAGTGAATGCGGATGTTCAGCAGAAAGGGGGGGCCAGTGCTTTCAAACCGGTCTCTACTTTCATGCCTATGATGTGTCCCGATGCCATTGACACTTTTTCAGAGGCCGTTGTGAGGGATCTCACAAGGCTTAGACACACTAATAAATATTTGCCCTCTAAAGACAATTTTAATCAACGACAACAGAAGGCACTTAAAACTTTGTGTGAGGATTCAGGCCTGGTTTGCAAACCTTCGGACAAGGGGGGCAATATTGTCCTTCTTACTAAGACACAATACGAAACAGAGGCCTTGCGTTTGTTGGGTGATGCAACTACCTACATGACTGTACATGAAAAAGTATATAATCAAAGTGTGAAAGAATATCATGACATGATCTTAAAGTGGTATAACTTGAACATGTTAAACACTGATGAATACTTGTTTCTACGATGCCTGAGCCCTGTTATTCCAACTTTTTACTACCTCCCGAAGGTACACAAAGATGTTTTTAATCCTCCTGGTCGGCCAATTGTGGCCTCCAATGGGAGCTTAACAGAAAATTTATCCATTTACGTGGACTCATTTCTTTCCCCCATAGTTATGTCCTTAGATTCTTATGTTAGAGATACCAAGCATTTTTTGAATTGCATCAATAAAATCACCTGGAAAAAAACGTACTGTATGTTGGTACTTGACATCACCAGTCTATACACATGTATAGCACATGGTGATGGTCTCACAGCTATGGCCAGTTTCCTGGAAAAACGTCCACTTAGATTCTATGAGCATAATAAGATGTTACTTGAATTTATGACAATTAGTCTCAATAACAACATATTCTTATTTGGCAAACAGCTGTACAGACAGTTGTCTGGCGTTGCCATGGGTGCTTGCTCCGCCCCCAGTTTTGCGAATCTCTTCGTGGGATGGTGGGAGGAGCAAGTAGCCTGGAGTAGTGAGAATCAAGAATGGAATAACAAAATTGTAGGATGGCATCGTTATATAGACGATTTATTTATCATCCTAGAGAATCCTATAGAAACAGCGGGCAATTTTGTTGATGCTCTGAATAACAATCATGTGAATCTCAGATTTTCAGGACAAATTAGCCAGACATCTGTGAACTACCTTGATCTGACAATATATATTGATGATGATGGTAGAATACAAACCAAACTTTACAGGAAGGAGACGGCTGGAAATTCCACCCTTTTCGCTACCAGTAGTCATCCACGTCCTCTTATCGCGAGCATTCCCTATGGAGAATTGCTCAGGTTGAGAAGGAATAACTCTAATGAGTGTGACTACGAGAAAGCAGCCAAATCCAGCTTACAGAGATTTAGGGTAAGGGGCTATAGTGAAGGTACCTTGACTAATGCATATGAGCGAGTCAAGAAGTTGGGGCGACAAGAGCTTTTAATGCCTAAAAAATCCCCTAAAACCAGTAATGGCACGTTTCGCCTCATCACAACTTACTCTGAAAATGCTGGACAAATCAAGAAGATATTTAGAAAAAATTGGAATATCTTATTGACAGATAACATCATCAAGGCAGATTTGCCCCCTAATCCCTTAGTCACCTATAGAAAGGCCAGATCTCTTAGAGACCATCTAGTCTCCAGTCATTTCCAGTCCCAAGTTTCAACTCCTAAGATGCCGGTTCTTAACGGTTTTTATCCTTGTGGTAAGTGCAAGGCATGTAAATATAGTAAGCGGACGCTTACATATAAAATACCTGGCCTGGCAATCCCGAAACGCATCACTAAGTTTCTCACCTGTTCAACACCTTATGCCATATATTGCCTTGTATGTCCTTGCGGCCTAAAATATATAGGCAGCACGACCAATGCTGTGAAACTTAGAATTTTAGAGCACATGCGTGCGATTGCTAATAAGGATGCCTCTTACCCTGTAGCCAGGCACTTCGAGAAAAAGCACAATAGCAACAGGGATCTGTTGGTCTACATATGTCTCGATAGTGTACCTGCAAATATCAGAGGGGGGGATCGCCTTCTTAAATTACGTCGCCTGGAATCCAGGTACATAATTGACTTGCAATGTAAAATCCCACATGGATTGAATATGCACGAGGAGTTATCAGTACACTTGGGATGACCTATGATGTAATTGTGTTGCATGGTATTGGTATACAGACTGTTTGCATCATCCATATTTCTGAAACTTTGAACCTTTTTCAATAACAATTTCTCTATTATTTTTAATAACCATTCCTTTTACAATATGAAATTCATAATGTATATTTACAATTGTCATTCTTCTAAGCAGGACATTTCCTGTATTTAAAGTGAAGCCTCTGGTCCTGCCTATATAAGGCTTTATTGTTTGCAGTGTGCATTTTCATGTATTGACTCCCATCATGGTCGTCCAACAAGATTTGCACAAACATGTAAAAATTGTAACATTTACAGAGTTATATTTATAACTATGCCTTTTCACCTTTCTTACTATTGTAGTTGGATACCGATGGTACTTTATGTTTGCGGAATGCCTACATGTACAAGCCCATCCAGGGCTCAATTCAGGATTAATAGCTGCCTAAATGCGATGTTCATATCATATCGTAATGTTGGGCGCATGCATTTACATTTGTACAAATATGTATTATATGATTGTTTCTTCACTTTATAACGCATTGTGACCGTTCAAATATGGCGGCCACTGTAGCGTGTTACGAGTTAGTCCTCCTTTGCTTATGATTTTAAGAATGACGTCTTTTTAAGCTGACCGGCGCCTCGGCTCTCTGCACAATCTGACAAAGCCCGATGGCGAAACGCGTCTTGTTGCTGTGAGCGTTCCGACATTAAAGATTCTTGTCTGGAACCACCCCTGCGTGTGCTGCATTCTTTTGGATTTAAATATCCTGTGAATCTGGAGCTGTAATACGTCCGCGGGCACACCCCCGCTTTGTGTGCACCCGCTCGAGAGTGCGGTTGGTTGGTGTTCTGGAGCTGCTATATATATATATATATATATATGAGAAAGTCAAAAAGCTTCTTCTGGAGCACTTGGAACCCGTGGAAGGTGGCGCAAATACCGGCGAAGCAGTCCGGTCAAATTAATGTAACTGGAGTCTCTCACAAAGTGAAATACATGCGCTCTCGGACAAGAAGGCAAAAAGAGGGTCAAAATAGTTGAAAATGCAGTTTAATGCACAAACTGCATTTTCAACTATTTTGACCCTCTTTTTGCCTTCTTGTCCGAGAGCGCATGTATTTCACTTTGTGAGAGACTCCAGTTACATATATATATATATATATATATGTATATATATATATATATATATATATATATATATACATATATATATATATATATATATATATATATATATATATATATATATATATATATTCACTGAAAAAACCATAGGTTATAGACCATATATAGTTAGGAATTAGCATTTACAAAACCTTGAAAATTCACTGAAAAAACCATAGGTTATAGACCATATATAGTTAGGAATTAGCATTTAGAAAACCTTATTTTACTCACACAAAACCATTGAAATTCCATATATAGTTAGTTGCACTAACTATATATCGCGCACCCGCAATCCACTGCTGATGATGTCACATATTACATCATTCATGACATGGTCAGTGACATCACTGATGACATCACTGATGACATCATCTAGTGTCTGTGTGTTTTTGTAAAGTTTAAATACGTTTTACATATTGAAGAATGACTGGATGGATGGAAGACTGAGTGTGTGTGTGGCTGGCTGGGAGGTGTGTGACGCTGTGCATATCAATGTGTACTTGTATCAGTGATTGTATAAGAGAGTAAGTATGTGTTAGTATATGTGTGAAAAGTATGGTGTTCTGTGTTTAACTATAAATGAGGAAATCGAAGTGTGATTGATTCTTCACAGGACTGACTAGGTGTATGAGTGCATATGATAGTGTTCTAATAATAACTGACTGTATGTATGAGTAATTGTATGGGTGAATGAGTGAATGTGTGTGTAGACGTACGAATCAGTGAGTGCGTATGTAGTAACTGGTATTGGTGTGTCATGATGTCATCAGTGATGTCATTTGAGATGTCATCAGTGATGTCATCAGTGATGTCATTTGAGATGTCATCAGTGATGTCATCAGTGATGTCACTGACCATGTCATGAATGATGTAATATGTGACATCATCAGCAGTGGATTGCGGGTGCGCGATATATAGTTAGTGCAACTAACTATATATGGACTTTCAATGGTTTTGTGTGAGTAAAATAAGGTTTTCTAAATGCTAATTCCTAACTATATATGGTCTATAACCTATGGTTTTTTCAGTGAATTTTCAAGGTTTTGTAAATGCTAATTCCTAACTATATGTGGTCTATAACCTATGGTTTTTTCAGTGAATTTCATTGGTTTTCTAACAGCTAATATCTGTAGCTGTAAAATGTATTCTTCTTTAAATCCAAAAATATATTTTATATGTTTATTATTAATTTTTTTTTTTTATATTTTTTTTTCTTCGTTCCCGCTTCGCGAATCGGGAAGCTTCCCGTTAGCTGACCTTGATGCAGCGAAATAGACCGCGAGCCGGTAAACGTTTCTTTACCGCAACTGCCGCGTTAGAAAACAACATTGTGACGCCTCCCGTCCGCATGACGTTTCGCGTTGTCGCGTGATACGTCATATGACGTGCTACGTTAGCGAACTGGTACGCTTACCGAGTCGCAAAGCACAGGTTTCTGGAAGCAAACCGGGAGGCCCTGCAAAGCGCCTAACGTAAACACAGCAGGTCATGTGACTTGGTAATAACACTTTTCATTGGTTCATTTCACTTTTGGTTTCCTAATGATGTAAGACTAGGTCATATAATCTAAAATGAACACTTTTCATTGGTTGAGAACTATTGTTTTTCCCAAATGATGAAAATCCCTCCTTCTTTCCTCACTCTGACTTTCATCATTGTGAGAGAAAGACCCTTTGTTACCAGTGAGCAATGGCTTCTTTAGTAGCTTCAGCTGGTGCTTCCCCACCACCTCCACCACATCCAAGGAAGAGTGGACCACCTGCTCAAGTTATAATTGAGCAAGAAGAGGAAGAAGAGGAACAGGACGACGAGCACGAAGAGAGGCACTTTTTGCCTGAGGAGCCCAGGACGTCTCACCGGAAAGAAAACTTCATTTGGTAATTTTTTAAAATTCCCAAAGGTCAGAAAAAAGTAAATGCAAGATATGTAACTTGCCTTATATGTCAAGATAGACTGTCCAGTGGGACCGACAAAAAATACAGTTTCGGAAACTACACAATGCATCGCCATATGACTAGGTGGCATCCTAACAACTACAGTGCTGCACAGTTTCGTAACGACCTAGATAATCTCCCTATTATGGCCAGAAGATCTGTTGTACCGGAAGTAACGGGACCAGAGGGCAGGGAGATGGTGCCAAATATTCAAACGAGATTTCATGAAGTAAAACACGTCTGCGTACATTGCAATGGATTCATTTGCTACGGAGAAAGAAGCATCACTCTGATCAACAGAGCTATTGACTATCATATGCAAGTTTGTACGAAACGCCCCAAATAATAAATACTTTTTTTTGTTTTGTTGCTCCTGTTGAGCCCTTTACAATGAATCGTTTTCATTGCCCCCTGCAAGAAAAACCCAAAAAAATATAAAACTGTTCAGAAAAATTCAAAAAAAGTAAAAAAATGTTCAGAAAAATAATAAAAAAAATATATAACAACAAAAACAATTAAAAAAAAAGTTCTTTTCAGAACTACCTCCCCGTTATTAAAAAATTGGTACAATATTTGGAACTGTGCCAACCTCTATTTCTCGTAGTTCGCTTCCCAGTTCGCTCGCCGGTACGCGAACCGGAAGTGAACCAAAATTTTTTTTAAAAAAAAGAACAGTAAGTATAAGGGAAGGAAACAGACACTTATGTTAAAAGAAAGACAGCTATAGGGGAGTAAACTAGAGATACTATTACCCGTAATCCACTGCTGATGATGTCACATATTACATCATTCATGACATGCTCAGTGACATCATCAGCAGAGGATTGCGGGTTTTTTGGCAACGTGCCTTATCCACGGTTTAATAACGCTGCCTTTTGCTTTATATAAGTTTTCAAATTGTATGAAATATATACCAATAGGTCGTTATGAACCTTTAGGTAGTGCTTTTCTTCATGAGGTCTGGTCGCTTCCATACACATACAGATGTTTCAAAGATGATCAAGAAGTTTATCTTAATGGAGAGGAATGCACTGAGACGCCAGATCATTCACTAATGTGTAGGCACATACAGTTACACGGTTCATGCAACAAACACCGACCAAATATGGCTTGCGTGTTGCAAGGCACGCCAGTTCCTGCTATCATCCCCACGTTCAAGTTGTTGGAAAATGGTAGTTATTTGATGCTCAATAATGAAGATTGTTCTGGGTTAATTAAAAGTATTCCTTTTATCGTAACAGTAAGTGAACGGGTTATTTGCTGCAGAAATGTTCTATTTCCTCCCACACATGAACATAGGGAGTTTTCAATCTGGCCACAAATACCAACCTTGGGAGCAGATTTCAACGGCATGGCAAGAATAAGAGCTCTTTTGTCTCAGAGAGAGGTGGCCTTGAGTTCGGCCCGTGAAACTTTCGTGCTTCACATAGCGAACACCCGTACAGAGGTGCAGACCCTTTTCAATACAGATTCGCCTTTCCATTTCAGCAAGATGGTTCGGACTATCTTTAACGCGTCCTCCACAAAGGGCCTGGCGCACTTTTTTAAAGTTGTTACCAGTGGTCTCGTGACTTCATTTGAGAAAATCTTTGGAGTCATCCCTGCTTTCTTTCATTCTATTTTTTTCCACTGTGCTTCGTGGATTCCCATTTTTACTTGCATTACCAGCGGACGCTCTTGTGCTTTTTTACATTTTTAAATATGGATGTCCCTCCTGTGCAAGCTCCCGCCCTGCAGCTGCTGACACTGTTCAGCAATCGCATGCTAGAATATTATGGCACAATGCCGTTGGCGATATTAAGCACGGCATATGGATTATCTTTTCGATTCTCCTACTTCACCTGTGTCCAGCCTGTATTTCACTGCCTGACCTGTGATTTCGATTGGGCCATTGATTTGTGTCTCTGCGGACCGGTTTCTCCTGACGTCGACTTTAATCAGCTGATGACTCCTATCATTACTCACGAGTTGGTTTGTCCTGGCGAAAGGATTATGGCTGTGGCATTGATGCATGGACTAATTGGTCCCTGGAATTTACTGGCGGCAACACAGTCTTTCTTGGAACAGAGCTTTCTTGAAAACCCACCGAGCTGTCCTCTGATGGTGATAGAGGATCCGGTGCTGGGAGAGCACGTATGTTCTTTTCCGCTTTTAAATTGGATGGCTGAACTCTTTTCGGATGAAGACGGTGACTTCCTATTGGAGGCTGTTGCAGCTTATTTTGCATACACAGTTATGTCATAGACCTTTTTCATGTTTGATATGCTGAGTACTAGCATTTCATTGACAATTCATTGACTTATTTGTCAAGTTTTTATTATTTAGCTTGCCTATTGGCTTAAGACTCGATAAAGTACTTGGCTGTTTTATTTTTCTTTAGCATTACATTTTCCTAGTTTTTAATGTTTTACCTTGCGGACCGTCCACATATAAAGTTGCAATCTGCTCTCATGAGATGGCACTTCTATTATCTCATTCAGTTCGTTTCCGGATCATGGGGAGGGGTCATCTAGGTCCTGGATATCTTTACACCGTGTTAAGTTAGCATGGGCTCATTACCGGTTTAAACGCCATTTTTCCTTTTTTGCAACTTCTGCACACGACACTTAGTTGTTGCTTTAGCTTTCAACCTAGTAGTTCATCGTGGTTTACATGAGAATAATATGTTATTGCTCTACTATCTGCTTTGCTTGTTAAACTATATCTGTACAGCGAGTGCTGAAGTTTCAAGAACAACACGATACAGAATTGTTATGAGGTCTGATCTCCACGACTTCATACTCATAACATAAGTGCAGCTTCTGCCAATTCTGGGCATGAGGCGGGTTTTATATTGCTTTGCCGAACACACATACACAACAGTTGATGCGGTTCACATGAAGAGAGAGCTGGTGTATGCTGATGTGAGTCCTTCAAATCTAAGACACTAAAGTATGGGCACGCCCTAAACCAACACAAACAGACCTTCTTAGCAAATAATATAATATGTGTATTAGGGAGGGTGAGATATAAGCAGCCGCGGGCCGTGGAGGGAGTTACGGTGGGGCAGGGAGGCGGGGAGGGGGAGGGACAGGGTGGAGCCCTCTCCACCCTGCCCCTCCCCGCCTCCCTGCCCCACCGTAACTCCCTCCACGGCCCGTGGCTGCTTATAAGTGTTGCTAACTCTTATTCATTTACAGCATGTTAACATACTGTCACCATTCGCTTTTTATGTACTAGTAACTATGCTGGTAATTTTGCTACTGATAATATGTGTACTTGTATTATCTAAGATACTACGCCTGAGAAGACGGCATTAGTAAATAAACATTTCAAATACACATGTGTTCTTCTTAACTCCATGTTCTGGTTTCTAAGAAATATATAACGACCGACTGTTCATGAGTTCCACGTATCCTGAGGTACTATAAGTTCATATTCTGGATTGTCTAAACATTGAGAGTTTGTTATATCCAATGTGACACTGTACCTAGCTTGCTAAGGGTTTTTTGATTACTAAGGTGAGTTTTGGGGCACCCTAATTCGCCGAGGTTCCAATCCTCTGTCCACAGTTCTGTGTGAGAACAGAAACCCTGCGACAGGGGCACCCCCGACCCTTGCTGGAGCTTCATCACACTTGCGATACAACTCCAGCAATGCGCCACCTTTACGGCACAGATACATCACGCATCTGTGCTGTTTTTGCCCCACGATGCGCCGCATTGTAAATGCAGCACACCATAGGTGACGGAACAGCGGCACAGAATGACTAACACATCCCTGGTGATGCGCCAGTCATCATAAATCTATCCCTATGCTTCTTATCTTGTTAGAGATGAACCGCCATATGTATCATCAAAGTTTTTTGCATTTCCTAAATAGCGAACTTTAAGGAATAAATAGCGATTCTTTACCATTCCTAGTTTGCGATGAGCTATTTGCTAATTACAAATTACCCATTCATTTCCTTCATTTCCATAGGGCGGTTGGACTCACTTTTAGCTCGAACGGCTGAATGGATTTCCACGAAACTTGGCAAAATTGTAGGGACTGGTAGCCCGATGTGCCTTTGCTATGTCTCAAGATATATGCTCCAGTGGTTTTTACGAAAATTAACTTTGAAAAATATATATTGGGCTACATTGGCCTATATATATGTTGGAGCCCAAATGTAGCCCAATGTAGCCCAATGAAGCCCAATGAAGCCCAATGTAGCCCAATGTAGCCCAAAGATGGCCGCCAGAGACAAAAAAAACAAATGTAGCCCAAATATCAGCCAGATGTAGCCCAACTATAGCCCAGTGACAAAATGACCAATCAGCTTCGCAAACCTCCGTTACGCCAAGCGGAGCGCTGTTACAGATATATATCTTTTTTTGAACGTTAATTTCTCAAAATCCACTGGAGCACATATATTGAGACCTAGCAAAGGCACATCGGGCTACCAGTCCCTAATATTTTACCAAGTTTCGTGCAAATCCATTCAGCCGTTCGATTATTATTATAATTTTTTTTTTTTGCCCCGCGGGGCCCTTTTAAAACCTCCACATCAAACCTAGGGGGTCAGCGAGGATCTACTATGCCCCCTTACGGTCATTTGCCCCTTCGCTTTGGCCTCCTCTTGTCTCTCAATCCTACCGAGAGACAAGATGGCGGCCGCTACGGACTGTTTGGAATGTTTACAGACGCCGGAGAACCAATCAGCTTCGCTTCACAAAGCTCCGTTGCGCGAAAAGTACGCGTACTGGAGCGCTGCCCGGTCCGCTGTTACAGATATATATCTTTTTTTAAACGTTAATTTCTCAAAATCCACTGTAGCACATATATTGAGACCTACAAAAGGCACATCGGGCTACCAGTCCCTACAATTTTGCCAAGTTTCGTGCAAATCCATTCAGCCGTTCGGGCTAAAAGTGAGGCCAACCGCCCTATGGAAAACTCAATGTTAAAAACACGTTTTGGGACCCCCCTTTTTTCTCGACCCCCCCTGGACGAATCCCCCCCCAATTTTCAGGGGCTGCTCAGAAACAAAATGTGCCATTTTCCTGAAAATTTCAGCCAATTCCGTCCACAAACGCCAAAGTTATTTGACATAGAATTTTCAAAAATCCCATAGAGAAAAAATCCTAACTATATATACCTACTGGCGACCGCCAGTAGGTAATATATATATATTTTTTTTATTAAGGCCTGGTGTCTAGTGGGCTTGCTTCCCCCTCGAGGGCAGATTGGGATAATCACCTCTTCTGCCACCCAATGGGGTCAGAAAGACTGCTAGTATATTTTGTTGGGGTGTGGCGGGGGCATGGGAATGTCCCTAATGGGCAGCTCTCATACCTATAATTTTTGGTATTAAGCCCTTGTGCCTAGTGGACTCTCTGCCCCCCTGCAGACTTTGGGTAATCACCCTCACCTGCCCCCAAGGGGAGGCTGAAAGACGAAAGTATATTTTGTTAGGGGGTGGGGGCAAGGCCATCTCCATAATGGGCAGCCCCCACCTCTCTGCTTTTTTTTAAGAGCTGGTGAAATATTACACATTGAAGGACATGTTCCTTGTTTGCACTGGGAGCACCTTTCAAAAGTTCCACCCCTTACCAACAAGGAGAATACACTGTATTAGAAGGAATGTGCTGCCCCAGGGCAGCACATTTATGTGCATTAGGGAGTGGCTTTGAAGTAGCCGCTATGTGTTTCACTGTGTAGGTGGCAATCCGCCTGCACTTTTAAGAGATCCCCTTGCACTGAGTGACTGCAGCCACATGCAATGCGATTCCCTACAGACAGCTGCCATCAGGGGGTGCAATGACAATGTGCCAACATTTAGTGGCGCACTGTCAATGCCCTTCTTGACAGCTTCTTTCCCTTTGCGCCCATGTTTATAATACAGCGTGGGCGTGGCGGCCAAGAGATTCCCTGATTTTCTTGGGGCCACACCTGCATGCAAATGAGGAAACACCCTCTGATATCATCGGTGCTATATGTGCTCCAGTGCTATCTGTGTTACCGAAGGGGCCGCACAAGTGTCTCCACCCTTTCTGTAATACCAAAGTACCTGGGGGCACGCAAGTGGGCACAAACACCCGTTGCACACCAGGCACTTTGTATAATACGCCCCCTTGTATTTAGTGGGCTTTTTTCCCCTGGGGTATTTACCCTCATCTGCCCCAGGAGGGGGACTGTTCCCATGAGGCACAGGGTCAGACTGATTTGCATATGGCCATGTCTGAACTGGGGTGGCAGAGTGGGCTAAAGAACGGTGATGGATTAAACCCAGATCTGTTGACTGGGTGTGAGTGTTTGATTGGCTCAGATGCTCCGTCCATCACCACCCCCTTTTGTACCGCCAGGAGGGGAGGATCAGAAAGAATGTTGCCATTAAATGTGCTGGGGAAGCACAAGCCCTTGTCTAAGGTGCCTCCCCCATCCCTGGTGTCTAGTTGGTTCATCCCTGCTTAGGATTCTCCCTATTCTCCCTCCTGTGGTGATTCCCAAGCCAGGATCGACAGAGCAGGAATATCATTGGAAACCAGAGCTTCTCCTATTTCCAATGATACCTCTCCCAATCAGTGCTCAGGGGCTGGGATATGCCCCTTAAGCACTGATGCAGTGAAGCTGGTGGTGCAGAAAACAACCACAACTTAATTAAAACAAACTCATTGGGTTCACACATTAAACAGACAACAGTACTAATCCATGCCTGCTGGGGCGGTGTCAAACAAGCTGTGCACCAATTATCCACAGGTACTCATGAAGGTACTCAAAGAGGACTGGGACAAAGCTCTGATGTTACAACAATTGTCCTGATTGGTTGCAAGTTGCCAGCATGAGAACAGTGTAACGTTTAAAGTATAGACAGAATAGCTCACCACAACAGCTGCTTTACAAGATGTGTTTCTGCATTCATGGTGATGCTAGAAATTTTCCCAACCAAGTTATTCTAACAACTCCTTTAGTATCCCACTTGCCAGGACAACATACATGAAATTGTTGCACTCTTTTCAGTATTAAAAGTGAAACGGAAACCTGTACCTTGAAGGAGTGGGAACAGACATTCAGTATCCGCATCTGCTGGGGGAGAGGGGAAGTAGAGCTCTCACTGGTGGCCTGCAGGCACAGAAAGGGGAGATGGAATGGAGGAGAGGGGGAGCTCTACCTGGCGATCAGGGGAAAGTACCACCATGTCCATCTTCCTTGATCCAGTCCTTACTTGTGAGATTCCATCTCCTCCCTAAAGACACTGCGCCCTAACTGATTAAAAAAATAATCCCTCAACAGAACTCCCTATACTTAGTAGAAAGGAGAAGTCGTTTCACATCACCTCCCGTCATTGCCTTCTGCAGACTTTCTCCCTAGCTGGTTCATGTAAGTCTGGTATTGATCTTAAAATGATTGTATGTTTATATGTTGATGATACTACTTTAGCAACCGTCTATATTTTGTGGGTCCTATATCCCTTGCATTAGCAAGGGGTGCTCAGCTATGTTAAATATATGCAGTCCAAGACTTGCTTTAGCAGTCTTTTGGGGCGCGCTATGGATATAGGTTTCCTTCTAATGTTTACCAGCCCAAGGCAGTGAGAATTCACTGCAAACTACAAGACGTTCAGCACTGCGATTATTAGTATTAATTTAACACTCTTTAGAGAATGGTTTACACATTCCAAAATGGCGCAACCGTTTTAAATCCTGCAGTGTTTCTGCAAGAAGTTGTGTCAGTAAGGAACCGGCCAACAATCAGGAAGTGGGTCACTCTCAGAAATCTGGGTAGCTTGCAAAGTGAACACTAGCCTATTTCTTGGGGAGGAGATGTTGGGAGAGGCACCAGGGCCCTCTACAGGGGCACCATCACAACTGTAATTGCAAAAAAATATTAGCTTGGCGGTTGAGGCGGCCTTGGTCATATGAATGCCTAAAGAGAGAGGGTCTTGAATAGGGCAAACCATGTTTGTCGAATAGATATAGGAAGGGTTCTCCAAGGGAGGGAGGGAGGTAAAAGGCAGTTTCCACTAAACGTTATCATAATCTTTTCACTAGGTGTGGGAGCATATGGAAAAACGGAAAACAATTATTTGGCCATTGTGCAAAATCTCAGGAAGGGCAGGGTCCCAGAACACAAAGTAGAGAAAGCAGGATCAATCATACACTGTTTGTGAGGAGAGAATATGGCTAACAGCACAGTGAATTTTATGTCATGGAACGTGAATGGCCTTAGAGTAACAAAGAAGAGACAAAAGATTTGGGAATATTTAAAAGTAGTTAGTAGTGAAGTTATAATCCTCCATGAAATGCATTTTCTGAAAACAGAATGTGATAAGATCATGAAATATCAAAAATTGGTTGATAGTTATGTCTGTACCAATCAATCCTGTTGTATTATATTTTTTAAAAATGCGAAAGCAACAAGTGTTGTGGCAACAAGTGTTGTGGCTTTTACAGATCCAAAGGGAAGATGAGCGATAGTCAAGGTAAAACTGTTGGGTGAAATGTATATTATGGCAGGATACCACGGTCCAAATCTAGATGATCTAGCATCACCTCAAGCCATGTATACTCAATTAATGGAAATTTCAGCTCTAATAATTATGGGAGGGAATTTCAACTTATTAATAGATCTTAAGGAGGACAGATTTCCCCCAGGAAAAGTCTCAAATGTCCCAAAAATGAGGACATGGCTGAAAAGGAGGATGTGGGGTTGGTGGACGTGTGGAAAAGTAAGGGAAATTTAGGAAATAAGTTTACCCATAAAAGCAAAAAATATGGTCATGCATCTAGAATTGACTTCTTCTTGATAGATAAAGATTTAAGTAAGAGTGTTAATAAAGTGGAACACATGGATGTATGACGGTACAACGCGGATTTTACTCCGCGTGGCCTTTACACCGCATCCCTTACAACGCAAGTCGTTACCACGACATGCGTTGGGGGCGCGGATTTTGAATAGTATAATTTACTATTCTAACACCAGTCCCCGTGGACACTAGGGAAGGTGTTGGGATAGTAAATTTACTATTTTTAGGCCTTTAGCGCCCTCCAGCGCAAGTCGTGGTAACGACTTGCGTTGTAATGGACGCGTTGTAAAGGCCACGCGGAGTAAAATCCGCGTGGTAAAGGATGTTTCCCGTGGAACACATACTTGCCCATCTCTTTGATCACTCAGCAGTTTCCATGACAATAGAAATAGGGAAATCTCAAGCAGTGCCCAGATGGACCTTCGATTGCACTCTCCTTCTAGATTAGCAGGTAGCAGAGGAGTACTTCATAATTAATAATAATAAGGAAACCTCTATGCAGACAGTCTGGGACGCATATAAGGCAGTAATCAGATGGAGACCTATTGGTTTGGCCACGTCTACGAAAAGGAGCACTAGGCATAACATTTATCAGTAAGCTGCTGAAATCTCAGAGCGACAAAAAGAACTAGCAACTGTTGAGTCCTTACAAGAACAAGAGATAATAGAAGAAGAAATAAAAGAAAAGAAGAACAATTTGATAAATATGTTAGAAATTAGAGTTAGGAAAAAATGGGAAGCTAGCGAATTATCGAATTACGAATATGGGGAAGGTAGTGGGAAACTACTTGCTTGGAAATTGAAAACCGAACATAATAGAAACAAGATTGCAGCTATACAGAGAGAGGGATAGGTTAGGTTGGATGCAGATAACTCAGAGATTGAGGAAGCTTTTATCGTCTTATTCCAAACTTCATACACAGAAGACTTAGAGGTTTCAGAAGAACAAGTTGACTCTTTCCTGAACAAGCTGTTCATTCCAACTCTACAAGATGAATATAGAGAGAAACTTAACTCAGAAATAACTGTAGAAGAAGTGATGGCCGCTTTGAAGAAATTAAAGAGAGGGAAGGCAGCCGGTCCTGATGCACTCCCAAACAAACTATACATGACCTTGAAATAATTGTTGGCCCCTATATTAGTGAACCTGCTACACGTTCTTCTTAGAAGGATAAATCTTGCCAAAATCTTGGAATGAACCCACCATCACTAGAATGTTGAAACCAGGGAAGGATCCCTTCAAATGTGAATAATATAGGCCTATATCTCTTTTAAATAACAATTATAATATATATATATACAGATTTTGGCAGCAAGAATGGGAAAAGCAACAGGCCAACTATTACATAGGGACTAGAAAGGATTTATTGAGGGAATACCGCTACACTAATGAACTGATTGAAGCAACAGACTTGCTATCCAAGAATAAATTCCCTCTCAATCCTCACATTTGATGCCGCTTAAGCCTTTGATCGAGTAAACTGGCTTTTTCTGCATAAAGTAATAAACCAACATGGATTAGGAGAGAAATGCTTAAAGGCAGTGGACAATATATATAAAACCCCACTGGCAAAGATACTGGTAAATGGCAATCTTACCAAGGAGATATATATTAAAGAGGCTCTCGCAAAGGATGCCCTCTCTTGCTGTCTCTGTTCACTCTGTATATTGAGCCTTTAGCTAACTCAATAAGAGTGACCCGAGAAGTTATCCCCTTTAGGTTTCATGGGTGGCGAAAAAAATTTACATCATATGAAGATCACTTAATGGTTTTTACAGGCAATCTAAATATGTCACTCCCAGTAAAATAAACAACATATTACATGAGTTTGGGGTGGATTTGGGATACCAAATTGATCATCAAAAAGCAGAATAAAATACTGGAGTAGCTTGCCACTATCTTTAATGGGGACATCCAATGCAATAAAGATGACTATTCTACCCACATTCATCTTTATTTTGATGGGATGGCTAAACAATAATACAATTTGACTGACTGCTTTCAAAATGCTCACTTGTGTCTCCTACATTAACATTTGCTGCAGTATTTCAAGAGAAAGTACAAAGTGCAGGTAAACTTCTTTCTAGGTTTTGCACCAAATTGTGTATCTACAAATCGTTTTTCATATTAAATATGCTGCAAGAAACTCTAGCAGTGATCACCTTCTCCAAAGTTTTTAATGCCCCAAAGTTTCTTCTCTTGCTTAAATATCTGGGATTGTAGATCCGACAAAACAATACTAAAGCAATGCATTCTCAAAAAATATCATCCTGTTTCCAACTCAACAACAGCTGGATATCTAATTAAAAACAGGTATGAGAATGTAAAGCCAGATGTACAGTAGGGAAGTGACTGAGGCAGTAAGAAAGGCGTGGTATGGAGTGGCAGGGACAGCTCAGAAGACAGAATGGCGAGAAAAGAGCCAGGATATAAACATAATAGTGGGTAGAAGTAGGTGGAAAACTTAAAACACATGGTAGACTGGGGAGAGTATATTATGTGGGGAAAAGTACACAGAAAACGCAGTGAAAGGAAGTGGTATGACAAGATGGGTAATAGGAAGAAATTGTTGGTGAAAGGGCAATGGAAAGATTAAGTCATGTGAAGGTGGAGTCGATGGGGCAACCGAAAAGACGCTAATGGGAGGAGAGGGGAGGACCGGTCCAGGTGATGCAAAGAAACAAGTAAGTGGTAAAAATTAGATATTGACAAGAGGCGAGAGACACTTACCTTGACAAATTAAATAGATGGGTAAAACAGGAAGAAAGTACATATGGAGATGTGAGTGGGGAAAAAGAGAAGAGGGATTCTATTAGAATAAGAGATGAACAATTCGAGGAGCTGGAAAAGAATCGGGAAAGATGTGGGTTATGCAAAGAAATAGAGAAGATGCAGAGGACGCAGGAGAGATGTGTGCGATAAAGGGAACAGGTTTGGAAAGCAAAAGATGCACTGGAGCAAGAGATGAGAATAATAAACTGAATTCTGATACACCGAGTGATTGATAAGTGCAGATATGGCAAGGTAGGACGGAGGCTAGAGAAATAGATGTAGAAAACTGAAGCGCTTTCCACTGCAAATGGATGTTAGGGGTAGAGAAAAAGATGATTTATGTAGACATGTCAATCAATCAATCAATCAATCATAACATTTGTATAGCGCGCTACTCACCCGGAGGGGTCTCAAGGCGCTGGGGGAGAGGGGAACGTTACTGCTCGAAAAGCCAGGTCTTGAGTTGCTTCCTGAAGGAGAGATGGTCCTGGGTTAGCCGGAGGTGGATGGGGAGGGAGTTCCATGTCTTAGCTGACAGGTAGGAGAAGGATCTTCCTCCGGTGGCGACTCTGCGGATGCGTGGAACGGCGGTGAGGGCGAGGCTGGCTGATCGTAGCTGGCGGGTGGGAGTGTAGAAGGTCAGCCTGTGATAGAAGTGTATATGCAAGGATGAAAATAAAAAATGCAGGATTGAAAAATGTGGACTAAGACTGCCCCTATACCCAATGTAGTGGTGGGAAAGGAGAAGGGCTGTCATGAAGAGGAAGAAATGAGACACGTAAAGGAGGAAGAAACTAATTTGTGTGCAAATTAAACATATTCATGTTTTTTAAAATACCATTATTGTAGGTACACAGTTTAATAGGATACAAACTGTTATGCTGCAATCCATTGACATTATTTAAAATAAGGGCATACTCCCACCGAAGGTAACTTGATCCAAGTATCTGCTCCAAGCATCACAATAATGTAGAGGTCTTCAAACATTTTTCTCTTAGCACCCTCAAGAGACATAGCTTTGTGCAGGAGCAAGGCTTGTGAGATGCTTTTGTCGGTGCAACCATTAGCCTTTCTTTAACCCCTTCTATGTAAAGGATGTATTGGAACTGTTCTCATGCATGGTGGGTGTGTACTGAGGACGGCTCCAAGCCGTCCTTACATAGGGGGAAAGAAATCCCTCTGGTGCAAGCACCAGAGGGATTTTGTTTCTTTTAAAATACACTTGGGAGTTGGGGAAGATATTTCTCAGCTACCAAGGCTATTGTATTTTTTCTCTGAGATGACGATCGGTGCGAGTAGTGCGCTGATGTCATTTCAGAGAAAGTGAAATGACCCGATCGTCTCATTTCACTTTCACTGCTTCGATGATCGGGGGCACATCTCAGCCCCCTGAGCACCGAAGCACATGCGAGAGCTATCAGTGGAAAGAGGAGAATCTCTCCTTTCCAATGGTCTCAAGCGGATCATTGGGTGCAGAAGGGTGATCCATATGCAGAGATCGACTCCCATAGCCACCAGGGGTGTTGATTTATTTGCAGAGAGCGGCTCCTTGTGCAAGGGTCGCTCCACTTTATTGGTGAAATATTTTTGTTGTTTTCTGCCATCCTGAAGGCAGATTAGTCATATTTTTGGGCCAGTGGGCCCCCAAGGGGGGCAGAAAACCATGAAACTCCAGAGATTAAGATATAATACGTGTCAGGGAGTGGACACTTGGGCAAAGGTCACTCCCCATTATTGGGCCATTTTTTTGCCCATTTTCTGCCCCCCCATACCCACCAGCAGCAGATCGATCAGATTATTAGGCCGACATGCCCAACATGGACAGAAACCACTAAACACAAGAGATTTAGACATGTCAGGGAGCGGCCCCTTGGGCAAGGGCCACTTCCCATTATTGGGGCAACAATTCAGCTGTTTTCTGTGCCTCCAGTGGGAAGATCATCCATATTCTTAAGCCGAACTGCCCCCAAGGGGGAGAAGAAAAGCACTAGACACCAGGGATTTACATATAATACATGTCGGGGAGCAGCCCTTTGGGAAAGGGTCAATCCCCATTATTGGGTCATATTTTGGCCATTCACAACTCCCTTCCTCGAGCAGATCGGACATAGTTTTAGGCAAATCTGCCTCCAAGGGAGGCAGAAAACCACTGGACACCAGGTTTTTACAGAGAAAACAATATTGGGGAGCGGCCCCTTGGGCATGGATAACTCCCCTTTATTGGGGGAAGTATTTATGGCCATTTTCTGCCCCACTAGAGGCAGAGCAGGACATATTGTAAAGGCCCATCTGCCCCCAAGGGGGTTAGAAAACCACTAGACACCAGGGATTCTGATACAATACATGTCAGGGAGCAGCCTCTTGGGCAAGGGTCGCTCCGCATTATTGGAGCATTATTTTGGCTGTTTTCTTCCCCCTGGGGGCAGATCGGCCACATGTTTAGGCCGATCTACCCCCAAGAGGGGCAGAAACTACTGGACACCAGGGATTTACACAGAATAAAATATAGGGGAGCATCCCTTTGGGCAAGGGTCGCTCCCCATTATCGGGGAAAGTATTTAGGACCACTTGGGGCAAATTGGCCATATTTTTAGGGCCATCTGCTGGCAGAAAACCACTAAACACCAGGGATTGTTTTATTTAGATGTCTCGGAGTGGCCCCATGGGAAAGGGCCGTTCCCCATTACTGGAGATGCTTTAGCCCATTTTCTGCCCACCCGTACCCCTCCACCCTCTTCTGATCTATCCCCAAGGGTGGGAACCAGTAGACATCAGGGAATAAGTTTGTGTGTGTGAACTGGAGTTTGGCTGATGGTCTGTGTTTACTGGCAGTTGTCTGGTGGTGTGTGTGTGGACTAGCTCTTGGCCGGCAGTGTATGTAGACTGGCTCTTGGCTGTCAGTGTGCATGGACTGGCTCTTGGCTGGCCATGTGTGTAGACTAGCATTTGGATGGAAGTGTGTGTGGACTGGCATTTGGGTAGCAGTGTGTGTGGACTGGCATTTGGTTGGCAGTGTGTGTGGCCAAGCGTTTGGCTGCCAGTGTGTGCTGTGACCAGCAGCAAGCCACTACACACACACACACCACCACCATGATTAAAACACCAATCCACACATTCCACCAGCTTCCAAGTGGTGTGATTGTTGTGTCTGAACTGGCATCTGTCTGGTGGTGTATGTGGGATGGCGGTGTGTTGGTGGCTGGTAGCCAGTATGTGTATTGACTTGCTTGAGGTGTTTTTGTAAGTTGTCTTCAGGTTTGGGTGCATAGTGGTGTGATTGGTGTGTTTTTACTGTTGGCATATGAGAGGGATGGGCCTTTGATTGGTGCTTTTTATAAATCTAAGGGTTGTTTTGTGTTGGACCCCTAACTGGCAGTGTAAATGGTTTTCTGTGTCTGATGCATGAAAGGTGTGTGAATGGACTGCAAAGCAGTTGGTGCCTTGACATGGCTTTACAGATCACAAGCTGTAAGTCAGTGCTTCTAAATTCTGATGTCAAAATATTAACAATGACTTTTGCTGATTGTATTTCGTAAAGTCATTGGTGAACAAAGTTTTTTTAATGAACCATTAATCTCCCCTCATGCCACATCAGAAACGTATGCCTCTGAATGACTAGTGGATGCGTTTGCTATAATGTTTTGTTTTTTTATATTTTTTACTGTCAGAGCATGCTCTCTCTGTATTTAACACCTTCTGCACTTACATCTTTGTTGGAAACTGGCAATTAAGGGAATATTTTGTGGTATGTTTTAGGTGGATCCCACAAGGTTGACTTACCCAGAAGTCCTTGTAAATCGGATTCAATAACAAAGACTTTTTTACGTCACATTTCTGCATGCAAAAGTTGTAGGATGACCGGCCCGGCACAGAATTCCTAGAAACCATTGTTTCCCAGGTCTCCCGATAAAAGTGCTATCTCACTTGTGTGGGTAGGCCAAGTGTCCATGTCAGTGAAGGGCCTCAAATGTATTGTAGGGACATCAAACTTATCTACGACAAAACAACCTGGTTTTGCAATGGGGGCACCTGGGTCATTGGTCCCAGGCTCAGTGGCCATCTGGGGAAACCTACCTACCAAACCGAGACATTTCTGAAAACTAGATACTCAGGGGAGTCCAGGGAAAACCTCTAATTTAGCAAAAAAGGCAAATTTTCCTCACATTTTTGTGTGGTAAGTTTGTGGGATCACCAGGCCATCACACATTTTCTACCACCCAGCGTTCCCCCAGGTCTCAAATTAAAAATGGTACCTCACTTGTGTGGGTGAGCTAAGTGCCCACGACAGGGAAGGGTCTAAAATTTACTATGGAGACATGAAAATTATCTTTCATGGAACGACCTGGTTTTGCAAGGAGGGTACCTGCGCTTTTGGTCCCGGGGTCGGCGGCCATCTAGAGAAACCTATCAAATTCAGACATTTCTGAAAATTAACACACAGGGGAGTCCAGGGAGGTGTGATTTGCATGGACCCCCCAATATTTTCTTATCCAGAATACCCTGCAAAGACGTAATGTTTAATATAAACACAATTTTTCCATGCATTTCTGTGACGTAAACTACAGGAATGTGTAGGGATCCACAAATTTACTACCACCCAGTATTCTCCCACTTGTTCCGATAAAAATAATTCCCCACTTGTGTGCCTGGGCCTAGTGCCCGCGCTGGGAATGGATCATTCCAGGGTCAACAGTAGCCCTCATGCAAAGTCAGGCATACAAAATAAGTAAAAAATCCAAAAAGAAATTATGTTTCAAATAAGTAGAAATATCAGTGGATAAATGGACAGCACCCCCATTAGAACTGTAAAGTATTGTGGCTCACCCTCAAAATCCAGGGGTTTATTTTCACATATTAAATAATTGAAACTGCTAAATCATCGTGGTATATTAAAAAATGTAACATTCTAAGCAAATCAGACTATAGTTTTATTAAATATCAGACTTGCTTTAGCACCTAAGCACTATCTCACTACATGAATGTTGATTCTGCCCACCTTATGCTAATATCATTCAGAGATGGTAGGACAATTTAAATACATGGGCAACAGCAACTATTATGAATGAAAAGGGCACATTGAGCTAGCTGAAGGTCTTTAAAGAAAATATATGTGACCAAGTCAAGAGGATTTTATTGAGAAGAGCAAGAACTATGTCAATGGAAATAATAAGCATGACTCAGCTTTACGTTATGCTGCAGAAATAATGAACAGTGAAGTGTGCAGGGGAAGAAATATGAGACATTCATTTTGAAAAAGTACATGGCCCAAGTTGAGGCCTGATCAACATGAGCAGAGAAAACTCACTTCAACATATCACCGAACATTTGTTTCAAAGACAAAATAGCACAATATTAGTGTGGTTATGTGTAAACAAGCACAAAACTACAATCTGCATGTTGTTAATGATGCTCAAAAATATGTATGCACAAAAATCTTTGACAGTATCACCAGTATATTTATCTCTGTCACACTAAGTATTTTTAAAAAAGAGTCCCAGTGCATTAAATGTTCTTCAACTATGTACACTCTGTGTAATAGTAGCAAGGCATAGAGCAGTGATTACAGTAGCAAGGAGAAGATCTTCTTTGTGTCTCTTAACTATGCCTGTAAGTAGAAGGCTACTGAAAGTCAATGAGCACTCAACTGGTCTTTTATTGTAAAGAACGTAGTGATATCTACCTAGTTCGGATCTCCGGAAATGACTTGAAGGTTTCATCAGGAGATGCTCTTTTACTGGATTAGGGATATTTCTGCACTTACAGGTAGCAACTGGACTCCTCTTGCTCTCACCCCCTCGTCCCTCCCATAGTGTCTTAGTAAAGAGGCCAGATAGGGCTCAATTCATATCACTGCTGCTGTCTTCTAATTACCCACAGTGTGGGACGCAGTCCTAAAGGCCTACAAGGCTGCAGCTCCAGGTGAAAATGTGATGTTTTCACAACCAGCAAGCAATACGCACGTTAGGAGTTAAACAATCAAGGCTATCAGACTGTGAAAAGTCCTACCGCTGAGGAATTGCAGCTCCAATGCCCTCCTCTATTTTTCCCAGTTAGTGATGATCCCTGCAGTGGACAAGTTGTTAGTCTGCGGCCTTGTCTGCTCAGATCCACTGCAGTTTGGAGGATCGTTGTGGCTCCATTGGGAGCTCAGTAGAATGCAGCCATCTTTTGGGCTGTACAAGTCCCTCCTTCATGAGAAGGTTTTTTTCAAGTAACTTATCACATTATAAAACCGGGGAATGGGATCTGTAAGAAATTGGGTTTCTGGTTGTCAGAGTATGTCCCCTGTACAAGCAGGAACCACAATCCTAGTCATGGTAAGTCAGATACACACTTGCCTGTGCTCATCCTCTGGTAGCTTGGCACAGAGCAGTCAGGCAAATCTAAAAAGGCAATGTGTAAAGTATTTGTGAAGCAAGCACACACACGCACACAGTAAGACAATAAATACACCACAAAAAGACTCCACGGAGGTTTACAAAAATAAATTCTGAACAGAACAAGATCAAAACGACAAACATCCAATGTATATAATTTGAGATATTGAATTTTAAATGATTAAATGCAGGGTAGAGCTTATAAGCAAACAGCGCTAGAAATGGGTTATATGAGCGCACGTCGAATAGAGGACCCACGCAGGCCGCTGTGAACAAAGTACCTTTACTGGTGGCAACAGCAAGTTGCATTGGATGACGCATAGATGTGGGTCATGCAGTCAAGGGAAGCATCGATCTTCTCCGTGCAGTGATCGCAATGCGTCAGTTCAGCAGAGAGGTGCCGGAGTCGAGAAGCGTGGAGTGATGCATCAGGTTTCAATGCACTGTCGAGAGGATGCGTCGATCTCAACAATCTGCAGTGGTGGTAATACGCTGTACGAAGTTCATCTTGGGAAGCAAATAGCTTGCTCAGATACAATATGCCGATTCTACTCCCACAGTCGGGTTGATGCGTCAGTTCTGCTATTGGCGGAGAGAAGATGCGCTGAAATCCATGTTGCAAATATCCGGGCCATTTCCAGTGAGCCAGGCACAGGAGGAGGGGTCGAGACTTTGATATCTCTGCATCTCAAACAACAGAAGGCAAGACAACAAGCCCTTGGAGAGCACTTAGAGTGAGGGAAGAGTCCAGCTGTCCTTCAGCAAAATCAGAGAGCCGCAGGCATCATGGCAACAAACAGACAAGCGGGCCATGCAGATCAGTTGTCCAGTTGAGTCTTTCCTTTGGCACAGCTTCAGTTACAAGTCCAGTACGGTCTGATTTGATGGGGTCAGAGAGCCAGTACTTATACCAAATGTGCCAAAAAGCAGCTTTTTGAAGTGAAAACATCCCCCTTTCTTACAGCCCTGTCTGCCAGAGAGTGTGCTGTGAGCCTGACAGAATCTCATTCAGACTCACCCGGTTGGTGCGAGAGGCTGCCGGTTTTCTGCCGGTTCCCTGTTGCTGGTTCACGTTTCCTTGCTGCCGCGAGGGGTGCGGGGCTGCCCGAGGCTGTGTGGGTCGGAGGAGCTGCAAACACCATCGAAACCACCAAACAGCGGCCTACACGCCCGCCCTCAGCGGCATCAGCAAGAGCGCGAAAAATCATCCGAAGCCATCCCGCAGCGGCAGGAGCCGCGAAAAGCATCCAGTGGCGGGAGGAGCCACGAGAGGCATCCCATGGCGGCAAGACCCGCGTAGAGCCGCCGAAGGCATCCCCTGGCATCCTGTGGCGGCAAGAGCCGCAAGAGGCATCCCCTGTCGACAGGAGCGATGAAAGGCATCCCATGGCAGCAGGAGCCGCGAAAGGGATCCGGGAGCCAAGGGAGCAGCGTGCGACAACCTCCCAGCAGTGGCAGGGGCGGCCTGGAGGCTGTCTGTGCCGTGCCTTGTTTTTTGCTGCTGCGGAGAGGTCATGAAGGGGGTCGCCAGAGGCTTTCTGAGGCCACCAAACTGCCTTGAGTGCTCCCTCCTGGCGGCGGGAGCAAGAGCTGTTGAGCAGCTGCCTTCTTTGCAGTGGTAGGGGCTGGCAGCAGCAGCCGGAGCTGCCAAATCAGGCAGTAACTGCCAAATTAGCCATCATTCACTCCCTAAACGACAGAAGATGCATGAGCCTTTCGTGGAGCCAATTTTAGCAGCTGAATAGACACTGACAAAACACTCTTCTAAGTGCCTGAACCCGCTAGTTCTTTTCTTTTGAGCTGGAGCAGGCGCTCACATAACCAGAGCAGGTACTGACAAGCAGAAAAGCATAATCAAGAGCACAAGGCAGGAGGAGCTTGCAGCGGTCCGCCTGGTCAGCCTGGGCAGTCGCCCAACACTGTACCTAATACTGTGCCCAGCAGAGAACCGAGAGCCGAGATAAAAACTGAGAAAACGGAGACCTGCCAGAGAATTAATGGACAACAGGGGGTAGATAGGTGGGTCTGCAAGCAAAGCAAAGCGCAAAGCCAATCTTAAGTTAGGCGAGCCAGGCAACCAGCAGTCATCGAATTAAACGGCCACAGGCATCAACAACAATAAGCGCTCAGGAAAAAACATACAACACCTAGCTCCTGACTCAGCCCGTAATCATCGACCCCCCATCCCCTCATCTCCCCTGACTTAGCTACTGGTCTCCTGCACCCAGCAACCAGTGTAACCAGCGCAACCAACGCAAGTTTAGTACTTTGGGAGGGGGGAGAAGAAAAAGAAAAAGAGAAGGAAAAGGGGGGCACAATGAGGGCCAGGTTGTCAAGGGACCCACACTAGAAAAAATGGTTAGGGGTTCTGCCCACCTCACCCTCCCGTACCTGAGCAGGAGACATCCACGGATGAATAAAGTAGAAAAAAATGGTACTGAAGGGATCAATCCACTTTTCTTTCTCAAACAAGAAACAATTAATTTTCTTGTGATTAGCAAATTCAATCAAGGAAGCTTATCTATACGTTCATATATACATATATGGGCGGACAGCCAGAGAGGCACCACAAACAACAATTTATATACAACACATCACATGTACATTCTATACAAATATACAACATATATGATATCCAAAACACTTCTATGTACCCTAAAGACAAAAAATATGTACAAATATATATATACACACCAATTTACATATGTATCTCCTCTTAAGGTATAATGGAGTATACAATAAAAAAGGTAGTCCCAACAGACAAGCACCAGGGGGTTAACACATATACCCAACCTATATTTGTGTAGGTGCATCAATGAACAAATCAAATCTTTCTTGTATTAAACTAAGGGACTCCGTTCAAAGCCAAAGGTGTCGACGCAGTCGCGGTCGCGTTTCAGCCAGATGATATAGGCTTCATCAGGACATGGGTACTCTAATAACAACAAATACATATATTATTTTTATCCTCTTTCTTACCAAAACAAGGCAACACATTACATTACAGCTGCAAAAATTCAGAATGAAAAATCTATCTCCCCCACGAGTGTGGAAATGCAGTGTCACTAGGGGAATCTATCAAAAAAGAAAAAAGAGAAAGAGATATGACAAAAAGTGCACCAGACTGAATCAGAGATAGCTCCAAGATCAGAAATGATATTCAAATAAAAAAACAAATTAAAAAAAGGAATTGAAAGCAAGAGACCACACCCACACCTTAAAGGGTGCACAGCATGAGATGAGATCAAACCTATTCGGCTCAATAGGTAAATTTCCCTTATATCCCAGAGTGAAAAGAAGCATGTGCAGGCCAAGAAATACATCACACCTCTAATGTAAGATATAAGTACCTAGTTTGCACAGCCCTGGCCAAATCTAGGGCAAATTTATCGGTCAACCCACACACCCACCCGGGAGGGTGGGGTAGCTGCCACTGTCTCGGCTCAAGTCTCGAGAAATCTGCACGAGCCAAACACAAGAAGAGGCGAATCAATCACAGGTGCAGGTCAAAAGCCACAGATGTGTTCATTCTCAAACAGATAATGGAACAACAGTACTTGCAGACATACCTTAATATCTTCCCTGTGTCCGCCCGACAAAATATATAGAATGAAAATAGTATGGTTCTCAGGGGTGGCTCAAGTCACACGATCTTCCTACCAACAATACGAGTCCAAGGAAGAAAAGAAAACAAAACAAAGGAGGAAAACCCCATCATGAGTTGTTCAAATCTCTTTATGCTCAACAAGTCCCTCATGAACACAAGGTATATAGAGCAAGTCCACTAAAGAAGGACTACATACATTCAGAGTCTATCCACACAGAGTAACCCCACCACTAATAACAGCACCGAGAGATGTTAGTGAATATATATGTGCAGTCGGCTAATTCCGAGCAGAACTGGTTGAACACCGGGGGGGTGCGGGGGGGGCAATAGAGAATCAAAGATTACAAAGGACACTGACACCAGCCTCCACTCGGTAGTGGGTATTTAAAGGCTCTAGAACGAGGAAAGTACAGTTACCCACTACGGCCTTAAGGGAGATTCGAGCGGTCCCGTACAAGCTACACCATCCATAAATAATTAAGCCCAGACTCTTCCAGGACGAGCATGGTCAAAAAAACCCGCGTGGCGTGTGTACAGGTAGACACAAGGCGGGGAAAGGAGTACCTTCAATCTCCAACTACTTCAATGGCGCGAGGAACCGGAGTTTACTTGCAACGTCTTCCTCGGGGAATGCACCTGCAGCAGTGCGAGCGGCCAGGTAAAGCCCGAAGCAAGGGGCGTGTCAGCGTGGGACGGAACGTCAATCCCGTCAACAATACAAAGAGAGGACTAACGATCCCGAATAAATCCGGAGGTCAGGCAGTACAAACCTAGAGTAAATCTATTGGCATAAGCAATTCACACGCACAATATAAATATCTACATCAGGCCAATCTAATACCAATGCGCCGAAAACACCAACAACAAGGGAATGAAATCAAAGGAACAAAAATAATAATAATAATAAATAAAAAATTGTCAAAGAAAGAACAAAACACAAAAGAAAGACCTCTAGTAACATCCAAAAGTCGTGAATCCTGGCGGCGGGAGCAAGAGCTGTTGAGCAGCTGCCTTCTTTGCAGTGGTAGGGGCTGGCAGCAGCAGCCGGAGCTACCAAATCAGGCAGTAGCTGCCAAATTAGCCATCATTCACTCCCTAAACGACAGAAGATGCATGAGCCTTTCGTGGAGCCAATTTTAGCAGCTGAATAGACACTGACAAAACACAGGCACCTTTGAATCCTACTAAAAGAGACAGGAGAGCAAACAAGGGCAACAAGAAACTCAGTAAGGACCATAAGAAGACCAGCAAAAATGACTTGAAGAAAGGGGTGATGGAAGAGGAAGGAGGAGTTGAAGTGCAGTAGATCTGCTTGACCCCCTTACCCCTAGGCTTCCCAAGCCCAAAATCTTCACTAAACCTCAAAGGGAGAGGGGAAGCAAGTGGCAAAACTCGTTACCAACCGAAAATCTACACAAGGTTTTCATTCATCAAGGATGCTGGCTCACTTCTCTGCTTGAACAGCCAGAATGCAAATAACCTGCCTACTCCGATGCAACCCAGAACCTACGCACTGGAACAAGAGCCACAGTCAGAGCCAACGAAAGAGCCGACGAGAGGGTTGAAGAGAGAGCCCGCCGCAGAGGAGACAGAGGGCGACGATGAAGAAGTTCTGATGAGAGGGAGGGCCCCGACGTCGCACAGATTGAAAAATGCAGTGAGCACCACAGCGGGGTGACTTCTACTAATATTAGAATGCGGGACTCTCACTTGGACCTGACCCTGGACCCGGTTCCAAAGACAAAGTCAAGGGCAAGCAAAAGCGAACATCAAGACCCCATCCGGGGTGCCCTGGACACCGGAACCATAATAAACTGGACCATGAAGGGTATTCCAAAACCAACAACCACTGGAGTGGAAGTTCCCTTGGAAGATTGGCACAACACAGCCAGAAACATTGAGGAAAACACAGGGAAACAAAAGGCACCCGAGGCGCCTGGGGCACCTGACGCACTGGACGCTCCAGAGACATCAGCATCAGTACCTAGCACATCAAGCAATCTGAACACGCGGAACACGGGCCCCGGAACAATGGCAGGACAGGGGGACCCCGATCACATCAGGACCTTGCGTGCAAGAAAAACACACTCTCAACACAAGACTGCAGGCAGGAGCGACCAGAGCACAATAAAGGAACGGGTAAAACTACTGATCAGGGAGACAAAAGGGGCAGTCTCTGGACACTCCTACCTGAATGCATACTACTGCACAGGACTAGCCCGTACACCATGCAAATGCCCATCAACCAGAGCACTCCGAGCAAACCTCAGACTCTTATCGAAGCCTTCCTCCAGTCCTAGCCAACTCAGCCTCTAATCCATCGAAGGCCAAGGACCCAGAAGCCTCGTACCTCACACAAGAGGAGTGGTAAGAATTGGTTGCCTCTTACACAGTGTTACATGAGGATCTTCAATAAGCCAATGAAGACGGAGTAAGAATGGAAGTCTTCTTTATTGAAAGTTCATCACAGCATCTTCCCAACACACCAGCCTGGATCAGAAGATCGGCGCAACTGTCAAGCCTCAAATCCAGCTCTCAGAATCCCTCCATACATTCTAAGTACCAAAGAGACATAAGAATACTAACTAGAGCACCAACATTCTAAATCAAAGAAACCGTAGAATATAACACACAGCTACCTCTCACAAGGTCCCACAAGAGGTGGCAATAGGCCCGAATAACAATGTCTTACAACCTATCCCAAGTAATACAACACTGCAAGCTAAAGAAGACATTTAGGGCCCGATTCACAGAATGAACTTAAGACTAAATCCTAAACTTACTACTATTTTGGTATTCACAGAATGCACTTACTACTCTTGGCATTCACAGAATGAACTTACTACTTTCGAGATTCACAGAATGAACTTACTACTTATGGTATTCACAGAATGAACTTACGATTACTAACTTTACGTCCGCCGCCGGGCCGTAATTTCCGCCACCGGGCTGTAATTTACGGCACTCCGGCGGAATTTACGATTCGGGCCGCAATTTACGATTTCGGGCCAGAAATTCCGATTTCGGGCCTGAAGATATGAATTTTGGCAGTTGGTCATGTTAGCCAAGGGCAACAACCTGTTCCAAGTGCCTCCCATCCCTCACCATGAATCAGCTGACACAATGCAGCCAAACCCAGCCCACCAACATGGATAAATGCAGAGCAGACACAAACAAAGCTTTTCAAGATGTCACTGAATGTGTTTGTAGCACTTCCCCTTGCCATGCGGCAAAACTACTTGAGGAGGAGGAGGAGAGCAGAAAGGATTTTCAGGCAGAGGATCAACCTATTTGGAATGACCAGCCAAGATGTAAGGGCCAGGTACAGTTTCCCACCAGAAGTCATTTTGGATATGGTCTGTGAGTGGGAGCAGGTACTTGATTCTGTGACCTGCTGCTCACATGCAATACCAGCATATGTCAAGATCCTTTCTGCTCTCCACTTCTTTGCCACTGGGTCTTTCCAAAGGGTCACCAGTGACCTTGTCGGCATTTCCCAGGCGAGCCAGTCGAGGTGCCTGCATCAGGTACTGAGATGCATCACTGCTAGTGCCCTCAACTACATACAAATGCCACATACACTGGCCATGAGACAAACGGCAGCAAGATTTTTTTATCTCCATGCACAATTCCCACGTGTGCTGGGTGCCATTGACTGCACCCATGTGGCCCTTCAGCCACCCCACCACATTGCGCACCTCTTCTGCAACAAACACAGATGGTATTCCATCAATGTGCAAGCTGTCTGTAATGCCAGTGGGAGGTTCATTGATGTGTATGCAGTGTTCCGAGGCAGCACTCATGACAGCTTCATATTCCGCATGTCACCTCTTGCCCGGCGGATGGCTGCAGGAGAATTTGGCAACATGTGGCTACTGAGTAAGTACCATGCACTAAAAATGAGGGATATGTGCCATTGAAATGTCTGAATGCCCCCCAATGTTAAGCATTGTACAATTAGAATCATGGCCCAACAGACGCTGCAAGTACTATCGTATAGATCATGTTCTGTGCAAGTTAAAAAGGGAAATGTAGTTAAAAAGGGAAATGTTAACAACTGCCCTTTCTTTCCTCCTAAGGCGACGCTGGGTATGCACTCTCCCCACATCTCCTCACCCCTTACAGGCGTGCAAACACTGTACCTCAGCGTAGGTACAATAGGGCACACATACAGACTAGAGCTATCATAGAGCGCACTTTTGGGCTGTTGAAGTCGTGATTCAGATGTCTCCACCATACAGGGGGGGGTGCTGCAGTACTCCCCAGAAGTTGTGTGCAAGATCATATTAGCCTGATGTGTTTTGCACAACATTGCTTTAACGCATGGCTTACACATGCCTCTGGAACCTCGGCTAGCTCTGAATCCGGGAAACCGGGCCATTGCCATGACCGACGGCAGGGCGTGCAAGTCTGTGATCAGCTCGTTGCCACGTTTTTCACATGAGCAACCTGTAGTGTCATGGACAAAATGTGGTTTGCTGTCTGTTGTCAATGATGAAACTTTGATAGACACGACAGTGTCAATACATCCTACCCTGAGACAACTTTGCAAGCCACACTAACTGCATTCAAATCACATCCGCTGACCGTAGTCAAAAGGTGGAGTGTGCCTCAGGTCATGTGCTCATGTCAGCGATCAGTGTAGTGGACATCCCTAAAACCAACTATTCACGCTAATGACAAACAATACATGTCCTGAGGGACATACCTGGATCTCATAAGGATGGGTCACCAATTCACAAAAGGTTGCATACTTAGACCTGTGTCCTCAACAGATTTGACTCCACCACACATGATGGGCCCTGAATGTGAGTGATGATGTCATAGGAGAATCAGGCACCATGGGGCAGATTTACAACAACTGGTGCATCCCTGCATATCAGCAGGGATGCCCCAGTTATTGTGCCTCACAGCACACACCCCTAGCGCCATCATGGATGCTTGCATGGGGCAAGTATAGACAGAAGCGTGACGCATATGCTGCCATTAAGGTGAAGCACTGCTGGAGTTGCGTTGAAAGCGCAACGTAGCTCCAGCAAGGCAAGCGGTGATCCTATGCCTGACATGCTGCGTCAATCCTTACGCCTTCAACAAGCAGGCGCAGGGTTCTGACGCAGCATGGCCATTAAAGTGACTGAGTGAAGTCTTTTAGATTTCACTCTGCCACTTTTAGGAGGCGTTCCTGTGCTGGAACCCCCCCCCCCCCCTGTGCAGGAACGCTCAACTGTGGCCCAGGGCCTTACAACATGACACATTTCCCAGAGGTGTCACGTTTAAAATAACCCACAGCATGGCGTTGGCTTTGCGCTGCTGCTGCGTCACAAAAGTGACGCAACTGTGGCGCAAATGTGGCATACAGGGCTCGTAAATCTGCCCCCATGTGTCTGTGACATATTCACACTGCTCCACACTAATGTTACGTAACACATCACACAACTCAGATACTGAGTACTCAATATGGATTACATGTCCCATAATGCAAAGTATGAGAAAATGAAACTGGGGTCTGATGTTGTGTCACTGTCAGCCCCCCCTGCCTGTGCAGAAATTTCATGAAATGATCTGTTCCCCCTTTAGATACATATTCCTGATTCACACCTGCACTGTCATTTCACTTTTTACTACAACAGAACAACAGGATGGCAGTTGATTTGATTACTGATTGTGGATGGACCATGATGAATTCAAAATGGCTGCCAATTACTTCCTGTGATGTATTTCCTGTCTCCCACTTCCTGTATGACATCTCCTGTATGATATAATGTGTTCCGGGTCATTTTCGGAGGTTACGAGCAAAATCGTAAGTTCCTGTTTCGCGGCGTAATGCGCATGCGCGTAAACGATGGTCCTTGAACCGGAAACTACGTTTTCGGGCCTCAAATTCCAAAAATAAACTGGACCCTCATCATTTCATACAGGCAATGTTATACAGGAAGTGGAAGACAGGAAATACATCACAGGAAGTAGTTGGCAGCCATTTTGTGTTCATTCTGAGTCATCCTCTATCACTGATCAGATCCTCAGGCATCCTGCTGCTCTCATCAAACTTATTTCCCCATAATGGCTGAGGAGTATGAGGAGAGAGCACCCCCTTTCACAGAAAGGGAATTGGACATCTTGGTAGAGGGGGTGCTGGAGAAATTTCCTCAGCTATATGGTGTCATGAATCTGCCTACCCCTTCATGACTACACATGTCCCTGGAGAATCACGCTACACATGACCTTCAGACACATGTAATACACATGCCCTCTAGACACATGTAGTATTCTCCTTATTAAAACCCGCCCCTGTCCCGTGCGCCCCGCACGCTTCATTGTCAGTGTGGTTAGGTGTTTTATACATTTGTGCTTCGTGCCTTTTGACATTTGTATTTATGATCAACCATGCCTTTAACTTTTCTTAAGATTTGAGCCTTACGCTGGTTTTGTGGCCTGATCTCATTGTGTGCCTTATATTTCAGAGGTTTGGACTTTGCGCTAGCTAAATCTGAGACCTTGTGCTTTGAAGGTCTTGTCATTCTCTCCCCGCATCCCTCGCACGCACATTTTGGTGTGGATCCAAGGAAGATTGAAGACTCCGTCTTCACGCACGTTCTTGTGCGTAGCAGGGAGCGGCTGGGTGCGGTCCAGTATTTAAACCGCACCCAGCCTTCTAGAAAGCGCTTTGCCTTCGGATTTCCTCCAGTGAAGGTCGCGTCTTGTGGCAGCTCAGTTTGGAACTTACCTGATGGCATTTCGGTTCCGGCTGGACTCCAAATCTGCTCATCTTCGAGGCGGTTCTTCTTTTACACCGGAACAAGAATCCTGAAAGACAAAGAGTTTGAAAGCTAAGTACTTTAAATATTTAAAGGCGCCCTTCGCAAGAAAGGTCAACAATAATTTTTGGAACTTTAAACTAGCAGAAGAAGATGCAAAGAAGAGACTTTGGACATTTCTGATTTAAGTTGGTTATTGCATTTCGGATTTTGAGGAACATTTGTTTACAAGATAAATGTATGTAATATGCTGTGAAATAATCTAGATTTCTAGGGTAAGAGTGAATCTTAGTTTTTGAGCCTAAAGAAAGGTGATGTGAAGAAAGACATTTAGGATATCGTGTTTTTTGGTCTGTGCTTATCTTTTATTGATCATAAGAAAATACAAGAACCCCAAGACAAAGAAGCAAGAAGTTATTTTCAAGTAAGTGATAGGAATTAGTTAGGATAGTTTGCGAAGAGACATTTAAAGAATTAAAAGTAATCCTTCCTTTTATTTTTTAGCTTACAACAACCTGACTATACAAGCTGACCAACTATCCTAGAGGACGTCTGACGACTTCATCATCACAACTTCCAAAAGAAATACTGGACGAATGCCAACACTATACTGATCGCAGGTAGGGGAATATCTGAACACCCAGACTGACTTTGGTTTCAAATAAAGTTAGTTAGAATAGCTAAAATGGCCACAGAATAGTTAGGAGAATTCCTCTTTGATTTGATTATTAAAGTCTTTTGTGCTTGTTGCTTCGCAGGTCGACAGCAAGAACAAAATTCTACACTTCAACGTCCAGTACCGGCCTTCCTCCCTAATTCCTAGTTTAAACCTTGCTGTTAACAATTAGGACCAGTAAGTTTTAGTTAGTGATTTGGGAAGTTGGTCCCTTGCGTCTCTGCGAAATCATCTGCGTCATCCAAGAGGGCTTCAACCAAGGACAAGGTAAGGGACGACGTGGATTGGTTTGACAGAAGGCAAAGCCCACGTTGATAATTTCGCCCAGACGCAATGGATCAAATCACCCTACAGGAGTTAGCCACAGTTTTAGACGCAATTAGACAAGATAATGCTGCTTTACGCAGAGACCTGTCCTCTCTTCAAGACTCTGTTCAACAGAAGTCAGTTTTGAAACCAGCCACTTTTCAGGGTTCATCCTCCAGTTCAGGTTCTCAAACACAAATCCAAGTTGTAACTCCGGTTCCAACTCCTTTAGCCCCACCTGAGAGATTTTATTGGGATTGTAACAAATTCTCAGTATTCCTACAACAATGTCATTTACACTTTATAGCTAAAACTTCAGCCTTTCCTGATGATTCCTCCAGAGTAGCGTTTATGTTATCCTACATGGGTGGAGACGCTGCTCTTTGGTCAGTCCCCTTAGTGGAAAACAATGATCAGATTTTGTACAACTTTAAAAACTTTGAGAGGGCTTTAAAAAAGATGTTTGCAAAACATCTTTTTGTTCAGTCAGCAGACAATGAGCTTTTAGGATTAAAGCAAGGATCATCAGATTTATAACATTATATTTCAACCTTTAACCGTTTGGTTTTAGAAGCTGGATGGCCTTACGACAAAAGAGTCTCAATCTTCTACAGAGGATTAAGGGACGAATTAAAAGATATGATAACTAAAATTTTAGAGCCGCCTGAAGACATAAGTGAATTCATCGACTTAGTGGTTAAGTTGAATCATCGTATTTCTGAGAGAAAGGGAGAAAAAGGGAAGTCTGAGCATAAGTTAGTTTTCCTCAAAGAAAGATCAGTACCTAACCGAGAAATGAGCTCTAAATCTGATACTGTAGAACCTATGCAAATAGGTTCTATCCGTGGTCCTTTATCAAAGGAGGAAAAAGAAAAGAGACGACGATTAAATCAGTGCCTTTATTGTGGAAAGACAGGACACTTTGTAAAGGAATGCCCCACACGACCAAATAAATTCAAGACTAAATCATCTGATTTAGCCATCACACAAGAAAAGACGGAAAACTAGAAAACTCGGTAAAGGGAGAGGTCAGTTTGATAGAGCGCGCGAGGCCACCCGACCAATAATTTTCGCCGTTTCCGGCTTCAGGGCCCATATACTTTCAAATCACCATATACATCGATCAGGTGACTTCACGAGCTCTACCAATTTGTGTGTGTGTTCCCTACTATTATTTTTCAGTGCACCCGACTTACCATCCACCGATGCGGGTACCTAATGACCACAATGAATCAGGGAGCTAGCTGTAAAGAAAAGGCAGCAAAATACAAACCCAACCAATAACATTCAAAATACTGTTGAAATGACCACGGACAACTGAAAAGTTTTAAAATGTTTATCTAAAGTTCATTTGCTTCATGTATAAGGTACAGTAAAATAAGGCAATCAATAACCAAGATAACGTAAATGATATAGCTGTAAAGAAACAATGACAGAGTAATCATTGAAATACTAATATAAAATATAACGAGAAGATACTATGCTAGTCAGAATTTATTTGAGCAGGGCAGACTATGTAGGTATAACTACAGGAGGGCCTATAAAGAGTAACACGCTTCACTTAAGGTGAACGGGCCTTTGAACAATCTAGGCAATGAGGTTCTAGACCATATCAGAAAATGACAAACTGCAATGCAAAATATAATTTCTAACAAGTGTGAAGACATAGGAACAAACTTATGTGAAAAATGCAAATGACTTTCAATATTTGCGGAAAGACATGGAAAAATAACATATGCAATGGTGAACTTTATTAAAGCAAAAGTTAGAAATTCAGAAGGTGCAAGATTTTAAGAGGTTCAGATCAATATTTACCTAGAAAGGTGTGGAAACCAAACCCTGGCCACGGGTCAGTTAAGGACAGGAAACCCTCAAGGAAGGATACCCTTCAAGGGACAGCAGGTGCAGAATGGACACCCCGGGTAGGACAGGATACCCTTGGATAAGAATCAGGACAGGACCTCAGGACAGGACAGCAAACCCTCAGGACAGGACCTCTCAGGACAGGACCGGAACCCACAGTTTGGAAGCAACGCCTGCGCTCCACCCGCTCTGCAGCTATCGATCAAGACCCCGATTGGGTCAGCGAACTCCCAGCAAAGTGCTTCGCCAGCACTTTAAGGTTCAGTAGAACCTTAGTCTATGGTCAAATTTGGACAGAGTGCTCCGCAGCGCTCTGTATCTTCAGTCACCTATTGAGTACGATGGGTCAGTGACAGGTCAGCTAAACCAGACAAGTCGGACGGTTCCCTAGGGGAACCCAGGGTAGATATACAGTTTGGGGACAGTGTACCACCCCCCAATGTTGCAAAGTGTCAGAATCCCTCAATTTCGATTGGTCCTAAGGTAGGATTTGGGTAACACACCAATCACAATACAAGATTTTAAGCCTTCATTAGCATACTTGGGTACCGCCTAGCAGGTTTGGGGTTCCCAGGAGAAACTGTGCAGAAACACAATGACAATTTAACATTGTAGCGTAGTAGGGTCATGTGACTCCGTTCAGCCGAGCTTGCAGGTCATTTCTCAGGAGCATCTTGCCCATTACTGCCAGCTGGCTAAGTTCCATCAGCCAAGGTTGTCAGGTCCCCGGAAAGTCGCATCTGCGCAGAAGGGACCTCCAAGATGGCTCTCAGTATAGACAGACCCCCATTCCCCGCGGTACATGAAAAGTAAGCGAAAACAAATTAATACATAATAATGTCATCATGAAAACACATCACAGGGTTTGTACTTTTAACTCATCATCAAGAAATAAACTTATGCGTTCTAAATGTTAGCTATATTGATACGGCACAAGAGCAGTGGCACGAGCAGTACCACATGATAAGCACAGCTATGAATTACGCATGCGCATAAATTTCCCTCCACTTCTGCAGACGCGTCAGGACACGTGAGTGTGGCTGACGCATGCGCAGTAACTAAAATACAAGCGGCGGCCATGTTAAAGTACACGGGGTAAGTATATTAGAAATACACGTAGGCAAGCTTCATAAACTTTGCCTAAACAAAAATAAACGTTAGTAAAACATACTCATGTTACCTTATTACACATGAACGAGGTTCTTGACTTCGGCAAGCCGCAAAATATGCAAAGCTTTGCTTCATCAATCCCCTCTTTGATGATATTTACTATCATCACAAAAATGGAACTAGATGCCAACTTTCTTTCACACCTTATAAAGTTCTATCTCTTCCAGCAATCGTTCTAACTTTTCTCTCTCAGTTTTAGTAGGGTGAGAAGTCTTCACCTTTTTGTATATCTGATCATTCACTTCCTCCAATTCAATCTCATCCACACTCCGTTTCAACCCTCTTGCATTTACCTCGTGTTTCTTGGTGCGCTTACGGCATTTACAACAGATAAAAATGAGAAATATAATAAGACCTATAATACCAATTGGCATCAGTATCTTGAACAGTAAGCTTTTACCTACACTAGCAAGCCAATGACCTACATTTGAGAGACCATCTACCAGTCTCTTCCAGGCACTATCAACCTCGAGTGGTTTGAGTTCCTTTGTCAAATTAGTAATGTTCTTCACATATCTTTTGATCTGTACACTTTTATCCGGAATATAAGTGCAACAATGTTGCGCCTTCAACATCCGGCAGACTCCGCCCTCTTTCGCTAATAAGGTGTCAAGAGCAAGTCGATTTTGTAAAACCATTGATCTGATCGCAACCATTTCGGTATTGACCAGCAGAAATCCATGAGCTGTTTCAGTAGACAGCACATCCACTATAGTAGACAATTTGCAAATTCTGTGAGTGTTCAGAACCACTCCCACTCCAGGTATCAGTGCACTGAAAATACTACCCATAATTTCACCTATACTTTCTCTTTTTCTACGCACTAAGCCATTAGTATCTTCATTGCTTCCAGCTTTTCCATTCACATGGTATATTCTCGGGAAGACAATGCCAAAATAGCAGCTTCCATACCAGTGATCCGGCAATTTGAAATAAGCCTTGTCCCCACAAATATAATAAATTCCAGGAAACACAGGCTCTGACCCATTTTTGAAACCCCAACCTCCAATTACCTTGTAATTATGTTCGCATTCACTGGAACCAATGAAAACATTATTATAATAGCTAGTCTTCTCGCGATGAAGACATAGCTTGCCTTTCTTTTCAAAATCCAGCAACAGAGCAGGTCCCGCCCCACCATTTGAGGTGCCTTCCATGTTCTCTGCCCACTTTGGCTTTTTCTGACTTTCGTCATTAGCCTTCTTTTGTATTTTAATTCTTCTTTTCTCTGCCATGTTCAGGAACATCTTTTCCTGTTCACGCAAAGAACAAGTCAAGTTATCTCTGTGTGCTTCAGCTATGTCAATGTTACCTATAGTCAAGAAGTAGTCTCCCATATATCTTATGGTGTCGCTTTTGGTATGTACAGGATTCAAGTTCCCACGTATAGGAAGTTCAGAAAAGATTACATCATTATTAGAGTAATAGTACTGTAACGGTCCTCTTTTGTAAAATAAACTAGCTAAAATGCTACAGGAGATTCCATATGTTAATGGCAAGTGATGGTATGTCACGCCTTCAGCCACAGAAGTAGGTAGCTTCATGCAGACATAGCAATCTTCAATTTCCATAGTCTCTACATAGTGTATTAACAAGTTTGCAAAAACATTTAAGTGTGTCCTGTTCTTAATTCCATGATAATGTAGTCCTCCCTCATCTGATGCTTCTAAGTCTCGTTTTGTTTGTCTCAGTGCTCTCTCATGTCTTGCTACACTCTGGGTTGTCAATTCCTCACTGTCTGTATTTACAATTTCAGTAGGGGCAATGTTAATATCTTTACTTACAGTTAAGGGTATAAAGATTGTTAGTCCTATCCAAATTACTATCAGTACTATTATACTACATATACACACCTTGCAGCACGTCTTGAAACGACTGCAACTAGGTCTACCATTCACAGTTGAATCAGACATTTCGGCTCAGAAGAAGTTTCTTGACCCCTCTTTGTGGCTTTACACAGCTAGCTTACTTTGTGCAAATTCACGGTGGTTCGTCTTCTTCTTCAGCAGAGTACTCAGGGACGGGCTCTCCGTCGCTTACGTCAGTTATATCAAGATCTTCAAGTTCTTCCAAAACGAGTGTCCATTCAGGAGACTTGTACTTCTTGTTTTGTCTTTTTATTCGTTCACTCCTTCTTTTGGAAGAGTTTTCTTCTTGCTCTGCTATCCGTGCACTTCTCCTTGCTTCTGCACGTTTTTCTTCCACCGTCTTTATCCTTAGCCTTAGTCTCTTTACGAACCTTGGCTCAAGGTTGTTTCTTTTCTTTAGTCTCTTAGTGGGTACTTGGACTTCACCTTCTTCTCTTATCCTCTTGTTCTCTTTTGCTTGTGGCAATTCTGCTTCACTTTCTTCTTCTTCTTCTCTTATCTCGCTAGATCCAGAGCTAGCATCAAATTCTTCTGCCTGGTTACTAATCTGGCCTTGTTCAGGAATATTTTGTTTTTGGCTTTCGATTGTCTTTGTTTCTGTTTCTGTTTCTGTTTCCTGAACCCGTTCTTCTAACCCTATCTGATCCTGTTCAAGCACTTCGATCTCTTGATTTTCTTCTGCTCGAACTATTACTCTATTTCTAAGCTGTCCCTTATCCACATCAGGAGTTAGTGGAGGTGTATCGAACACCTGTTCTGTCCCTGTCTGACCTTCTCCTTCCTCAGTTTTGATGTGAATCTCAGGTGGCTGAGGTTCTTCGCCTGTGCCTTGCTGTTCCTGACTAGTCCACTCTCTACCTTCACTAAGTCGCTCTCTTGTTCTGATAGGATCTTCGGTCAGATCAATCATCGGTATCCATTCTTCTGGCCATATGCTTGGCAGCTCGTCATCAGCTACTCCTGGCTCAGCTTCCTGGACTTCTTCAGCAGGCTGGATTCTTGGCAGTTCGTAGTCAACTACTCCTGGGCCAACGTCTGCTGTTCCTGCAGCCTGACTGGTGCTGGGCTGCTCGTTGTCAGCTGCTTCTGGTCTGGCTCCTGCAGAGTCCTCTGCTGGATGCCCTTCTTCTTCAAATCCCTTGTCTGGCAATACCTTCTGGGTGTGGCCAGCGTGGATCCACTGGGGAACACCTGCGACCTTCACTGCAGTGGTTGTTACCAGGATTACTTGGCGTTTCTTTCCCCACCTTGGTGCCAGACAGCTTGATCGAGTGTGCTTCTTTATTTTGACCCAGTCTCCTGGAACCAAGCCGTGGAGAGGAGTCGTTGGATTGAGGATGCCGTCGTCTCCAATCTGGCGAGAGATAGAACGCACTTGGTCACCCACTCTTCTGCAGTATTCAAGCACCAAATCATCAGTAATACTCAACAGTTTGCTTCCTGGCACCCATGCTTGTCTCATCACTCTTCCCATAATGATTTCATGGGGACTTAGGCCTGTCTTGCGGTCAGGAACACTTCTCAGTCCCATCAGGACCAGGGGCAGAGCCTTCACCCAGGTCATGCCAGTTGCATCAGTCAGCTTTGCTAGTCTGTTTTTGATAGTTCCATTTACTTGTTCCACTATTCCAGAAGCCTCTGGATGATATGCACAGTGTAGTTTCTGCCTTATTCCAAAGGCCTTACAGAGTTCAGCCAGTATTTCATTCTGGAAATGTCCACCCTTATCTGATTCAATAATGAATGGCACCCCGAATCTAGGTATCAGCTCTTTTAGTAAACACTTCGCTACTGTCAGTGCGTCACTTTGGGGAGTAGGGTAAGCTTCTACCCATTTTGAAAATACGCAAACAATGACAAGGACATATAGTTTCCCTTCACAACGGGGCATGGTGATGAAATCAATCTGTATCCTTACAAAGGGACCCCCTGATCTCCCAATTTTGCTCAGCTCAACCATTGTCCTCTTGCCTGGGTTCATCTGTTGACAAGACAGGCACCTCTGGCAGAGGGACTCTGCTACTTTCCTGAACTTCTTACTATACCAAGTCTGTTGAAATACCAGAATCATGGCATCCCTACCAATGTGTGACCCTTCGTGTATTAATCTTGCCATTGTGCCAAGCAAGTGTCGGGGTAATACAGGCATACCAGTTGGGCCCAAGATGACACCATCCACACGTCTCGGTCTACACCCATCCTCCTTCCATTTCTCTCTTTCTTGCCAAGGAGCCGACTCCTGCCATTCTCTCACTTCATCCCAAGTAGGCACTTCCTCAAACACCTGAAGTTGGCAGCTGGTTCCTGGCCCCCCTCGTTTTGGATTTACGATATACCGATCTCTGGCGCACCATTGGGCCACTCGATCAGCATAATCGTTTCCCAGTGATACTTTGTCCATGCTCTTCTTATGAGCACCGCATTTTACCACTGCCAGTTCCTTGGGTAACTGGATGGCCTCTAAAAGGTCATGCACAACCTTTGCATTCCGAATGGGAGTACCTGAGGAAGTCAGGAATTCCCTCTGTAGCCACAATTGGCCAAAGTCATGCACAACTCCATAACAGTACTGACTGTCAGTATACACTGTTATGCGTATGTTCTTCCCAATTTTGCAAGCTTTTATCATAGCGATCAATTCGGCTACTTGTGCAGACTTGATGTTATATAGGTAACCTGCTTCTTCAATTTTTGTTAAAGAGACTACTGCATAAGCAGCACTCAGGCCTCCTAGTTCATGTCTTAGACAGGAACCATCTACAAACAGCTCTTTATCATGCTCAGGCAATGGCGTTTCTTTTATGTCTGGGCGGGGTTTTGTGCTGAACTCTGTCAGATCAATGCAATCGTGTTCATCATCATCCCCACCTTCCATTTCCAGGGAGTCGGGGAGTAAAGTGGCAGGATTCAGAATACCGCACCTGACAATGCTTACATTTGCTGCACCCACAAGAATCCTCTCGTATTTAGTCAGCCGACTAGGGGTGAGATACTGCGTTTTAGTTCTGGTCAATAGAATTACCACTCCATGTGAAACATACACAGTCACAGGATGCCCCATGACTATGGACTCACTCTGTTCCAAACTTGCACAGGTAGCAGCTACTGCTTTCAGACAGCCTGGTAACCCAGCAGCTACTGGGTCCAAGGTGGCAGAGAAATAGGCCACAGGCCTTCTGGTCGTGCCATGTTCTTGAGTCAGGACTGACAATGCGCAATTATCGCGAGTGTCACAGAATAGGGCAAACTCTTTGGAATAATGTGGCATTCCCAGCGCAGGGGCTGTACACAGACAGTTCTTCAGTCTTGCGAAAGCCATTAGGCTTTCATCGTCCCATTCTACAATGTCTGGCATTCCTCTCGTGGTCATTTTTATCAAAGGCCTGGGTGAGACTGCAAATCCCAGAATCCACTGCCTGCAGTATCCTAGTACACCCAGGAACATTCTGACTTCTTTTTGAGTACGGGGCAACTGCATCTTTTGAATTATTCTCACTCTTTCTGATGTGACTTTTCTGACACCCTTTTCTATCTGGTGTCCTAGATATTTCACTGATTTTGCACAGAACTGTAGTTTGTCAGGGGCCACTTTATGCCCTTTCTCACACAGATGATTTAGTAGGGCAACGGTGTCAACTACACAGTCCCTATGACTTTTAGACGCCAATAGAAGGTCGTCTATGTACTGCACTAAGACAGAGTTCCCAGGTAAGATCAAGGTCTCTAGACATTTTTTCAAGATCTGATTAAAGATAGAAGGGCTCTCTGTATACCCCTGAGGGACCCGGTTCCAGCAATACACGTGACCTTCGAAGGCAAATGAGAAAAGAAATTTGCTGTCGGGGTGCAGGGGTATCGAAAAGAATGCATGACATAAATCAATCACAGTGAACCACTCAGCATCCCAAGGAATCTGGTACAATATCACTGCTGGGTTCGGGACAATAGGGCAGCAAGTAACTACAATTTTGTTTACCTTTCTCAGGTCTTGCACTACCCTATACTTGCCACTAGGCTTCTTGATGCCCATAATCGGTGAGTTGCATGGGCTGCTCATCACTTCCTGTATGATGTTTCCTTCTAATAATTTTTGTATTTCCAGAGTGACACCTGCTTTCACTTCAGCATTCATTCGGTAGGGCTTAGTGTTAGGATATACTGCATTGTCCTTGATGGCTATCTGTATGGGGTCCACATCTTTCATTAGTCCCACATCTTTTCCAGTGAAATCCCACACCTCTGGCTTTACCGCTTCCTGGAGTTCTTGGGGCAAATCCTGCAGGGTCAATCTTTTAATTTCTGAGTCAGGTCTAAGTAACAATAGTTTATAAATGCCATTTTCATCCGGGGTCTGTATTTCAACACCTTTTGGTGTGCAAAAGATGGTACAGTTCATTTTGCACAGCAAATCAAGACCCAGTAGGTTCACTGGACTGGTGTCACAGACGACAAACCTATGCATTTGTTTAAAATTTCCAATTGAAATCTCCATTGGTTCGGTAACAGGAGTACTAATCAATTGATTAGATACACCCACTACTTGGATGTTTTCTCCCGAGAGGGGTAGGTTTGGAACGTCCACTGTTCTTACAGTAGAACGGGTAGCGCCAGTGTCCAATAGAAAGGTGACATCATTTCTGTCGACCTTTCCTTCAATGTATGGTCCAGACTGGTCTACCGGCAAGGAAGCGCCAAGTACGCACTCCTCGTCCTCCCCTCTCAGGCCCCGTCAGTACTGATCATTACAAAGGAAGGTATCATTTAGCAGATACTGCGAAGTTGCTGTATTTCTGTTCTCACCGCTTTCCCAAACCTCTATCTCCTCACCCTCTCCCTGTTTTCCCCTGTATACTTGCTTTGGCGCACGAGGCACCTGAACTGTTTTTACCTGAGGTTGAGTCTTTCTTGGTCTTTCTTTCTGCGTCTGTGGAGTTAAATCAGGTGTTTTTGCATTATCATCTATTAATTGGGGACACTCGTTTCGCCAGTGTCCAATTTCGCCGCACTGATGGCAGGGAAATTTCTTCATAGCCTCTTCCCTGCTAAATTTGGGCCGGGGCTTTCCTCCACCCCCTCCCCCAGGACTTTTGTTCTCAGCATTTTTAACCATGTTGCTTAATTGTTTTTCCTGCTGTTCTGCGAGCTTTACTTGAGCCCACATCACTTTTTACTTAAGGGCCTTTTTCTTTTCTGCCATCTCGTCCTCGCAGTACTTAGCGTACCGCAGGACCTCATCCATTTTCTTGGTATGCCAACAGATTTTATTATCCTTTATCCACTGACAAATTTCAGGTCTTAACCCATTTACAAACCTGTAAATAAAGTGCGTCATGTCCTTCAAATCGATGTTATCAATACCACTGTATGTTTTAAATACCTGCAATAACCTCTCATAGAAGGAGTGCACTGTCTCGTCCCTTTCCTGTGTTGTTCTATCTATTTTTGTCCAATCAGTTTCCTTTGCGGGCACCTTTTCTTTTAAATGCTGAATTACCTGCTCATATTTTCGCATGACATCCTTTGATGGCTCCCCGGTTTCCTTATTTCTTGGGTACTCCTCACTGGGCCAGTCTATGGCTATTTTACACTGGGTCCATAAATCTACCGGAACCACAATGTCGAAAAACCCATCCAGGTCTTTCCACAGACATTTCTGCACCTTCACGAACCTTTCCACCTGCCTGTACCAGTCTACTGGTTTCTCTCGTAATTTTGGAAAATCGTTCGTAAAGGACACAATATCCTGTCTAGACCAGGGGACATGCACATATTTCCCTCCAGGTACTTCGCGCATGGGGCATAACTGTTCAGGTTTCTCCACCTCCCTTAAAGCAAATTCAGGAGTCACTTGTCGGGAGCGAGCCTCTTCCCTCTTTTTCGCCCACCTGCTTCTCCATCTTTCCACATCTCCCCATTTCTGTACTACTCCCAATAATTCTTTAATCTGCAGCTTTTTCCCTGCCACATTCAAGTGCTCTATATCTTTGTCTGAGAAGTCTGCTCTGTACGGTTTCTGTAAGGGCTTGGATTTTGAGATATCTACCCCCATACTAACTGCTGTTTCGGTCAGTTTTTCGTGGAGCACTCTGGTGTTCCTTGTAAAGCTTTTACATATAAATGACAATTCTTCTTCAGAGTAGGTATTCAATCGATCCAATCCCACATTTCCTGCCATTAATTCTTCTATTTCTACCCTCAGTTTGTAGAGGTCTAAATGTTTCGTTTGCGGAGTCTGTTTCTCTAATTCACGACTCCAACTCTCAATTTCATCTGGAGTTACCAGAGAGACATTCCTAGTGCCTGTTGCTGATTCTAATTTAATCTCTTTCGCATTAAAAGGGTTATGCCTCTGCTGCATTCCCTTTCCGGTCGGTTTGTTTGGCAAGTCCAAGAACGCAACTTCAGACTCGCACTCACTGGACTGATCATCTATTATTATCGGTTCCTGTCTCCGGGGTGCCATGACTGGGGTCATAACTGGAGTAATCGGATTTCCCTGACCATTTCCATATAACGGGACTACTGGTCCAATAGTTACTGGAATAGTCAATGCCTCAGGACTGGTATTTAACTGGGAGATTTTCTGAATTATTTCTGTCCTTTGTCTAGCTAGAGCCTCTTGCTCCTTTTCCACTAGTATCCTTCTTAAAGTCGTATCATGTAATATCTGTGGGGTCAAGGGAGGAGTAAAACTCGGGGCAGTAGGATGCGTTTCACTTGGTCCCCCACCATAATTTGGTTTCGGGAATAAAGTTCCAGTGTTAAAGGACCTGCGTTCTTCCTCATATGGAGGTTGAACAAAAGGCAGTCCTGAATTCGATGGTTTCTCTTCTTTTTCATACAAGGGTCTGGGAAAGAAAACTTTCGTACGTGAATATTTTTCTTCCTGGCTTGCGGGCACTTTGGGATATATATCCCTTGTTTCCGCCGGTTCAGGTTTTTCAAAATTGGGCAATACTTGACCACCCCCTCCCAGTCCTAGGGATCTGTCTTCTTCCTTGAGGAAGTGGCGTCGGGGAGCATCTCCTACACTGGAAGGTCGGGTTCCTTCGTTATAAGGTGGCGGACTTCTGGTACAGATGTCATCTATCAATTCATCATCTGACTCCCCAAGGGCCCCCCAATGTTTACACTTTTCGGTACTTTTCTCACCCGCTGCAGGATTATGACATGCCGGCATCATGGGAAACAGACCCTCAACAATCATGCTCTGCCTCCACTGTTTCATCCTTTTATCTCTGGACTCCTGTTTCAGCCTGGGGTACCACTTGGTCAAACCCTTGTCCATTCGGGGTCTTTCTCTTTCAAAAGCCTCAATTTCCCATTCCTCTAATGCCTCATACTGCGTTAGTCTCGGTCTGGGATGCAGTTCATTCATCCGAGTTCTTAAATTAAATAAGATCCTACCATTGAAAGTACCATCTAACGGAAAAGCCAATACTCCGTCATCTTTTGTGTACTTCACCCAATTCTCCAACCACACACAGGTATTGTACCCTCGGTCAAACATCATGAATGAGGCAGGAGTATTGGGTGGTGGGACAAGAACACCTTCTCTAGATTTAATTGGTTTGTCCGTTTTAAAATAATTTTTCACCTTACTTACAAGGGACAATTTTCTCTTTGTTCCGTACATAATATCGTATCTATTAGTTTTCCACTGATCCCTTTCAAACCCTAGGTGCCTTGGATCAGGTCGAGTTCCTGTAGTCTGCGAGTGCCACATACGACTTCTACGCTAAACTTTGTTTACAAACTACCTCCAATCAGAACGCGCTTCAGAAATCTGTGCAACCAATGGGTGCGCGACTCTAAATAATCTCCACCAATGGGTGCGCGGCCCCTTCGTGAGACAGTTCCCACGCTCTGGCGCTCACCCCTCCTTTACAATCTCAGCTCCGCTACCCGCCCGCTGCTTCTACCAATCCCAGCGCGGCACAGAGTGACGTCAGAGGCGCTTCGCGACTGACTCCCTCCCTTCACAAGGTAACGGAAACTTTCTTTCTTTTAAAGTGCTCAGTGCTTGGTTATTTTACAACAAATACACATTCGCCACAGTGCTCAAGTGTCTAGACAGAGAAAGAATTATTTTACTGCAAGTAAACTACTTCCATTTACTTTTCACTCGCTGCGAGTAGATCTTTTCCGCCTACCCTTCACTTTAGCATCGGTGAACCTGTTATTCCCCTAAACTCATCCACTTCTTTCCGGGATATGTTCCGAGTCTAAGGTTTCTCAGCGGACCCCTTTGCTTTCACCCAAGCTCCGAGAAACCTGCTACTTTTCCGATGTGACCCTTACTAGGTTACGCCACTATGGGAATTTTGCCAATGAACCTCGTTACTGACATTTATTCACACATGTATTCAGAAAACCCTAGTTAGTGCTTCCCGGTTATCCTAACCTGCACCTAACTTTCCTTTAAGCCTGTGACCTCAGGACAATGGATTCTATTCACCACTTGCCCTTTCAATTCCCCGGGGAGTTCGGACAACAAGAAACTAAACGGTTGACAAACGCATGGATTAATACATATAACAATATAAGAACAAGAATAATAATGAAAAAACAGTTCATTTATTTCAGCAGCGTATTCACAAGAGAGTGATCAGTCCCCTCGGAACAGCCGCTCTTATAGCAGCATTAATGTACTAGCAGCTTCCGACTCAACTAGTCTAACTAATCCTGCCTAACCTTTAGCTAGTCCCTAACCATCCTCTGCTTACCAGTAAAACTGATAGAGCGCGCGAGGCCACCCGACCAATAATTTTCGCCGTTTCCGGCTTCAGGGCCCATATACTTTCAAATCACCATATACATCGATCAGGTGACTTCACGAGCTCTACCAATTTGTGTGTGTGTTCCCTACTATTATTTTTCAGTGCACCCGACTTACCATCCACCGATGCGGGTACCTAATGACCACAATGAATCAGGGAGCTAGCTGTAAAGAAAAGGCAGCAAAATACAAACCCAACCAATAACATTCAAAATACTGTTGAAATGACCACGGACAACTGAAAAGTTTTAAAATGTTTATCTAAAGTTCATTTGCTTCATGTATAAGGTACAGTAAAATAAGGCAATCAATAACCAAGATAACGTAAATGATATAGCTGTAAAGAAACAATGACAGAGTAATCATTGAAATACTAATATAAAATATAACGAGAAGATACTATGCTAGTCAGAATTTATTTGAGCAGGGCAGACTATGTAGGTATAACTACAGGAGGGCCTATAAAGAGTAACACGCTTCACTTAAGGTGAACGGGCCTTTGAACAATCTAGGCAATGAGGTTCTAGACCATATCAGAAAATGACAAACTGCAATGCAAAATATAATTTCTAACAAGTGTGAAGACATAGGAACAAACTTATGTGAAAAATGCAAATGACTTTCAATATTTGCAGAAAGACATGGAAAAATAACATATGCAATGGTGAACTTTATTAAAGCAAAAGTTAGAAATTCAGAAGGTGCAAGATTTTAAGAGGTTCAGATCAATATTTACCTAGAAAGGTGTGGAAACCAAACCCTGGCCACGGGTCAGTTAAGGACAGGAAACCCTCAAGGAAGGATACCCTTCAAGGGACAGCAGGTGCAGAATGGACACCCCGGGTAGGACAGGATACCCTCGGATAAGAATCAGGACAGGACCTCAGGACAGGACAGCAAACCCTCAGGACAGGACCTCTCAGGACAGGACCGGAACCCACAGTTTGGAAGCAACGCCTGCGCTCCACCCGCTCTGCAGCTATCGATCAAGACCCCGATTGGGTCAGCGAACTCCCAGCAAAGTGCTTCACCAGCACTTTAAGGTTCAGTAGAACCTTAGTCTATGGTCAAATTTGGACAGAGTGCTCCGCAGCGCTCTGTATCTTCAGTCACCTATTGAGTACGATGGGTCAGTGACAGGTCAGCTAAACCAGACAAGTCGGACGGTTCCCTAGGGGAACCCAGGGTAGATATACAGTTTGGGGACAGTGTACCACCCCCCAATGTTGCAAAGTGTCAGAATCCCTCAATTTCGATTGGTCCTAAGGTAGGATTTGGGTAACACACCAATCACAATACAAGATTTTAAGCCTTCATTAGCATACTTGGGTACCGCCTAGCAGGTTTGGGGTTCCCAGGAGAAACTGTGCAGAAACACAATGACAATTTAACATTGTAGCGTAGTAGGGTCATGTGACTCCGTTCAGCCGAGCTTGCAGGTCATTTCTCAGGAGCATCTTGCCCATTACTGCCAGCTGGCTAAGTTCCATCAGCCAAGGTTGTCAGGTCCCCGGAAAGTCGCATCTGCGCAGAAGGGACCTCCAAGATGGCTCTCAGTATAGACAGACCCCCATTCCCCGCGGTACATGAAAAGTAAGCGAAAACAAATTAATACATAATAATGTCATCATGAAAACACATCACAGGGTTTGTACTTTTAACTCATCATCAAGAAATAAACTTATGCGTTCTAAATGTTAGCTATATTGATACGGCACAAGAGCAGTGGCACGAGCAGTACCACATGATAAGCACAGCTATGAATTACGCATGCGCATAAATTTCCCTCCACTTCTGCAGACGCGTCAGGACACGTGAGTGTGGCTGACGCATGCGCAGTAACTAAAATACAAGCGGCGGCCATGTTAAAGTACACGGGGTAAGTATATTAGAAATACACGTAGGCAAGCTTCATAAACTTTGCCTAAACAAAAATAAACGTTAGTAAAACATACTTATGTTACCTTATTACACATAAACGAGGTTCTTGACTTCGGCAAGCCGCAAAATATGCGAAGCTTTGCTTCATCAAGTTTATCGGGTTTATTCTCTAGTTTGGCCTCAACTCTTCCTCCCATAGGTTGTAGACACTTTTCCATTCTAGTAGAACTTCGAGGTCTGCTTCCTGAATCTCGCACTAGAAAGGTAGAAGCCATCATAGATTCAGGAGCTACTGGAATTTTTATTGACTCTCATTTCTTCCTCCAGTTAGGTTTTAAGTCTCTATTTAAGGACCACCCAGAAACCGTTAGAGCTGTTGATGGCAAGGAATTGACTTCAGGTCCTGTAAATACACCCGGGATGCTTTGTTTAATCTACGAGGGTCTGCACACGAAGGTAAGCTCACCTTTGAAGATACAACATTTCCTCTACCTGACTTCACCCACAAGGGCTTGATCTTAGGAGGCCTGCTGAACGTCAGATCTCTACCTAAACACGCTACTGAAATCAATCTCCTTATAGAATCACACCATCTAGATGTCCTTTTCCTAACTGAGACTTGGACACATGCCGACTGCGATATTGATCTAGCATCTGCCTGCCCTCTAAACTTCAATATCTTGCATCTCCCCAGACCCAAAGGCCGCGGTGGCGGAGTTGGCATTATCTTCCGAGCCGCCTGGCAAATAAATACCATAGACATAGATCCAGTGCCCGGGATTGAGCTCTTTGGTCTGGCCATTAATCGCCACCTAGGAGATATCTTCACGGTGATCATTTGCTACCGTCCTCCAGGGGCATTTTCCATCCCGCAACAGCAAGCACTTCTCACCACTTTTACAAACATGGCAACCTCCCATAACAAATTAGTTATTTTAGGAGACTTTAATCTCTGGCCAAATGGCAGCCTAGATACAGGACTAGACAACCTTCTGCTGTCCTGTGACAGCGTGGGGCTTCACCAATTGGTTAAGCAACCCACCCACTCTGCAGGCAATCGACTAGACCTTATCTTCTCGAGTCCTGATCTAACACAAGTAGGCGACATTTTGCCTATGAGCTGGACGGACCACTCACTTATCAAATTCTACATCACCAGCACCACAACAAGAAAGCCCAAAAATAGCTCTCCACCAGAATTTACGTACCGAAACTGGAAAGCCCTAGAAAAACTCAGCTCCACCACCAAAGTCTTTAATGTGGAAGATAGTTTTTCTCCTACCAGCTCGGTTGAAAACAACTGCAGAGCTTTTAGCATGAGGATAACATCCATCACGGACTCTATTGTCCCATTAAAACATTGTAATCCTAAAGGCAGAGCACCTGCTCCCTGGTACAATGACTCCCTGAAAACTCTCAAATCAGCTTGCAAACAGGCTGAGAGGAAGTGGAGACATGGATATTGTGACAACAATAAAACCCTCTGGAAAAACAAGCTCCGTGAATACAAATCTGCTATTGCAGAGAGCAAATCGGCCTACTACTGCTCCACTATAGTTAACGCAGCTAACAGTTCAAAAAGCATATTCCAGATCCAGGAGAACCTCATACACCCTGACTGCGCCAAGAAAACTATCCCCCATCTCAGACTCTCTGTGACAATCTCGCACAGTTCTTTACGGACAAAATCGAGACCATCATCAACAACCTGGCAACCCCCCCATCGCAAAACACTCTAACCTCCCCCGGAGCTGTTTCCACCAATCTATATCCTCCTAGTTTAGTATGCCCTCCTAGGGAAAGTCTCCTGGCCTTTCCCCAGATCCCCGAAGCAGAATTTGAGAGACTGGCACTGGGCATCACCTCCGGGTCCCTCCTTGACCCACTGCCCCCGAAAACTTGGAAAGCATGCGGGAACGAGCTATTCCACACCCTTCGGAGGATCTGTAATCAATCTCTCTGCTGTGGACTCGTTCCCAACCCCTGGAAGCAAGCTCTCATCACCCCGCTACTGAAAAAACCATCTCTGAATCCAGAGTGCCTTTCCAACTTTCGACCCATATCACTTCTGCCCTTTCCGGCGAAAGTGGTGGAACGATGGGTCAGCACCTGCCTATCAACTCACCTTGAGCAGAATCACGTTCTGGACGACTTCCAATTCGGATTTCGTCCAGCCCATGGCACCGAAACAGCAGTGCTTACTGCCATGGAAGAACTTCGAGTGCGGGCAGACAGGGGCCAAGCTGTGGCCTTGATCCTATTGGACCTGTCTGCCGCATTCGATACTGTCAACCATGTGATCCTGCTAGAGAGGTTGAGAGAGGCTGGGGTTGACGGCACAGCCCTGCTCTGGTTCCACTCTTATCTCAGAGATAGGAAACAGGCTGTATCCCTCCCCCCTTTCCAATCTGCCTTCTCCCCAGTCCCTCATGGTGTACCCCAGGGTTCTTCTATCAGTCCGATCCTTTTCAATGTTTACTTAAAGCCATTGGTCACTTTAATCAAAACCCATAATATGACTACAGTAAACTATGCGGACGACACCCAGCTCATTTTCTCTTGGGAGGGGGAAGACTCCATCTCCTTGGAAGCCTTCCACGACTGCCTGAGAGACACTGCAGGCTGGTTACATCGCAACTCCCTCCAATTCAACTCCTCTAAAACCGAGGTTTTGTTCTGTCCTGCGAGCCGAATTCCTCGCCTTCTGGCGGTGGAGTTCTGGCCCCCGGAAAACCCAGATAATCCGCTACCTGTCGCCAGTGTTCGCAATCTGGGCGTCATGCTAAATAACAAACTTAGCATGGAAACACAGGTAACAAGAACAGTCGCCACCTGCTCGGCCCTTATGCGCTCATTACGTAAAATCCTGCCATTACTACCACCTCCGGCCCGAGCATTGATAGTCAGGTGTACTATTCTTAGTCGCCTTGACTATTGCAATGCCCTCCTGCTCGAATCTCCTACGGTACTGTTGGACAGACTCCAACGAGTCCAGTCGGCAGCAGCCAAACTGGCCCTTGGATGGACCAGGAGATCCTCGGCCACTGCTGCTTTAGCCGAGCTACATTGGCTTCCCTTGAAGCAACGAATAGCCTTCAAGGCCCTTTGCTTGGTCTTCAAGGCATTACACGGATCAGGACCAAGACACCTACAACAAATGTTTTCTTGGTATATCCCAACCAGAACTCTACGATCCGCGACCGCCTGCCTTGTAACAGTACCCAGATTTAAGAAGGCCAGGATCGGGGGAAGATCGTTCAGAGTAGCTGCTGCTAAGCTTTGGAACAGTCTGCCTGCCGACATTCGCCAAACTCCACAGCTCCTACCTTTCAGGAAACAAATAAAAACTTGGCTCTTCCCCTAGCTCTGCCCCTCCACTACCCCCCCCCCCCCTTATCAACTCCCATCGCTTCAATCCCAGGAGTAAGCTTCTCAGCGCCAGGATACCTGCCAGGTGACAGCCGCGCTCTACAAGTGTTTTAAATAAATAAATAATAAATAGACAGACTGAATTATTGGAAATGGATTGTTCTCCTATACATAGAGAAAAGATACAATTTGACATTATTGATGCTCCTCAATTTAAAATGATACTAGGAATCCCTTGGTTGGTAAAACATAACCCACTCATAGATTGGGTAACCAAGTCAATTACTTTTAAATCTTCTACTTGTACAGATCATTGCTTCCTTATTAAAAGATCTAAGGATGTGATTCAAGGTTTTGACTTTGGAATAGAATCACCCAATATTCTGATTTTGGATGGGGTTCCATCGGTGTATAATGATTTAACTGACGTATTTGACAAAAAGAAAGCTAACACCCTTCCACCACATAGAGATTTTGACTGTAGGATTGATGTAATGCCTGGAGCAACCTTACCCTGCAGCAGGATATACGCCCTTACAGAGGCTGAAAATGTCCATCTGAGAGAATACTTAGATGAGTACCTTGCTAACGGATTCATTAGACACTCTAAATCCCCTGTTTCATCAGCTCTTTTTTTCATTCCAAAGAAGGGAGGGAAATTGCGTACGTGCATAGATTATAGAGCTTTAAACAATGTTACCATTAAGAATAGGTACCCCCTACCTTTGATTCCAACACTTTTGGACCAAATAAAGAAGGCTAAGATTTATACTAAACTGGACTTACGAGGAGCTTATCATTTAGTCAGGGTAAGAAAAGGAGACAAATGGAAGACAGCATTCCGCACAAAATTTGGTCTCTTCGAATACCAAGTTATGCCATTTGGTCTTTGTAACGCTCCTGCCGCCTTCCAGTTTTTTATAGAATAGGTGATAAGGGCCCAGATCAACCTGAAATTATTCATCCTGTAATCCCTACTTCTTCTTTTCAGGGTAGTTTATCTGTTTGTGACATTATTGATGACATCAAAGAAGCTTTGAGAGAAAAGGATTCTGAGCTATGGAAAAAAGATCATCCTTTTCTACAAGAGAAAGACAATTTGATGATGGTTCATGATTTAATTTTTGTTCCTAATGAAAAGATTCGAAAATCCATAATTCATCTTCACCATGACACTATGTTGTCAGCTCACCCTAGCATTTTGAAAACTATGGAACTTATTAAAAGGAACTTTTGGTGGCCTTCTATGTCCAAAGACATTCAACAATTTGTAGAAACTTGCAGCATTTGTATTCAGCACAAAACTTCTCATCAAGCTCCTAGTGGGTTGTTAATGCCACTGCCAATTCCACCTCAACCCTGGCATACTATATCGTTGGATTTTATTGTCGAACTACCTGAAACCAAGAAGGGATTCAATACTATTTTGACAGTTGTAGATCAGTTCACCCGAATGGCCCATTTTATTCCTTTAAAAAAGCTTCCTACAGCTTTGGAACTTGCTCATTTAATCATGATCCATGTGATAAGGCTACATGGAATTCCTTCGGTAGTGATTTCAGATAGGGGTTCCCAATTTATTTCTAAAGTTTGGCAAAATCTGAGTTCTTTGTTACATATGGAAGTTCGTTTATCTTCTAGTTATCATCCCCAAACAGATGGTTTAACTGAACGAACTAATCAAACTATTGAACAATATCTTCGTTGTATGTTGCCTAATGTTTCCGAAGAATGGTCCGATCTTTTAAGTCCTTTAGAATTCGCCTACAATAACTCCGAACATTCTTCCATTAAAATGTCCCCATTCTTTTGTAATTTCGGATTTCATCCAAAAAGTATTCCTAAAAGTTCTAACAACAATGGGTCTGTACCTGCAGTTTCTGACTATGTATCCAAGGTATTCTCCATTCAGGAAGAAGCTAAATTCAACTTGGCTAAAGCAAAAGAATCTCAAAAAGAAGCCAAGGATAAACATCGAACTGAGCAACCTCAGTATGAAGCTGGGGATAAAGTATGGTTGAGTACAAAGAATTTGAAGTTAAAAGGAAACAGGAAATTTAATCCAAAGTTTATTGGTCCCTTTTCTATTGAAAAAGTAATTAACCCAGTTTGTGTAAGATTGATTCTTCCTCGCAAGTATTTGATACACCCTGTTTTCCATGTCTCTCTGATTAAACCTTTCCATTCCCAAACTCGTATTCCTAAATCTCCACCTTCCATCATAGTTGAAGGTCACCCTGAGTTTGAAGTTAAATCAATTCTTGATTCAAAAAGAGTTAGAGGAAGGCTTTTTTACCTCATAGATTGGAAAGGTTATGGCCCTGAGGAAAGATCGTGGGAACCTTTAGAACATCTTAAAAATGCTCCTAGATTGGTCCGATTTTTTCATTTAAGACATCCTGATAAACCAAAACCCATTTCCACTGTTCTTGGGGGGATCTTGAGGAGGGAGTACTGTCATGAATCTGCCTACCCCTTCATGACTACACATGTCCCTGGAGAATCACGCTACGCATGACCTTCAGACACATGTAATACACATGCCCTCTAGACACATGTAGTATTCTCCTTATTAAAACCCGCCCCTGTCCCGTGCGCCCCGCACGCTTCATTGTCAGTGTGGTTAGGTGTTTTATACATTTGTGCTTCGTGCCTTTTGACATTTGTATTTATGATCAACCATGCCTTTAACTTTTCTTAAGATTTGAGCCTTACGCTGGTTTTGTGGCCTGATCTCATTGTGTGCCTTATATTTCAGAGGTTTCGACTTTGCGCTAGCTAAATCTGAGACCTTGTGCTTTGAAGGTCTTGTCATTCTCTCCCCGCATCCCTCGCACGCACATTTTGGTGCGCATCCAAGGAAGATTGAAGACTCCGTCTTCACGCACGTTCTTGTGCGTAGCAGGGAGCGGCTGGGTGCGGTCCAGTATTTAAACCGCAGCCAGCCTTCTAGAAGGCGCTTTGCCTTCGGATTTCCTCCAGTGAAGGTCGCGTTTTGTGGCAGCTCAGTTTGGAACTTACCTGATGGCATTTCGGTTCCGGCTGGACTCCAAATCTGCTCATCTTCGAGGCGGTTCTTCTTTTACACCGGAACAAGAATCCTGAAAGACAAAGAGTTTGAAAGCTAAGTACTTTAAATATTTAAAGGCGCCCTTCGCAAGAAAGGTCAACAATAATTTTTGAAACTTTAACTAGCAGAAGAAGATGCAAAGAAGAGACTTTGGACATTTCTGATTTAAGTTGGTTATTGCATTTCGGATTTTGAGGAACATTTGTTTACAAGATAAATGTATGTAATATGCTGTGAAATAATCTAGATTTCTAGGGTAAGAGTGAATCTTAGTTTTTGAGCCTAAAGAAAGGTGATGTGAAGAAAGACATTTAGGATATCGTGTTTTTTGGTCTGTGCTTATCTTGTATTGATCATAAGAAAATACAAGAACCCCAAGACAAAGAAGCAAGAAGTTATTTTCAAGTAAGTGATAGGAATTAGTTAGGATAGTTTGCGAAGAGACATTTAAAGAATTAAAAGTAATCCTTCCTTTTATTTTTTAGCTTACAACAACCTGACTATACAAGCTGACCAACTATCCTAGAGGACGTCTGACGACTTCATCATCACAACTTCCAAAAGAAATACTGGACGAATGCCAACACTATACTGATCGCAGGTAGGCGAATATCTGAACACCCAGACTGACTTTGGTTTCAAATAAAGTTAGTTAGAATAGCTAAAATGGCCACAGAATAATTAGGAGAATTCCTCTTTGATTTGATTATTAAAGTCTTTTGTGCTTGTTGCTTCGCAGGTCGACAGCAAGAACAAAATTCTACACTTCAACGTCCAGTACCGGCCTTCCTCCCTAATTCCTAGTTTAAACCTTGTTGTTAACAATTAGGACCAGTAAGTTTTAGTTAGTGATTTGGGAAGTTGGTCCCTTGCGTCTCTGCGAAATCATCTGCGTCATCCAAGAGGGCTTCAACCAAGGACAAGGTAAGGGACGACGTGGATTGGTTTGACATATGGGGACCCTGAGCACCAGCTGAGCACTGCAGCCCGGGCCAGGCTATGGGCCAACATCGCCGAGCGCTGCAGTACAGTGGGAGTGTCCAACAGGAGTGCTAGGGCGTGCCGCAAGCGCTGGGAGGACCTAAAGCGCTGGTCCCGCCACAAGGCTACGGAGCTGGTGGGCCTGTCTTCCCAGCACCATGTGCATCGTCCCCGCCTCTCCCCACTGTACAGGACGGTCCTGCGAGCAGCTTGGCCGACCCTCCATGCTCAGCTGGAGGAGCATGAGCAGCAGAGACCTAGTAAGGGCATCATATGCAATATGTGTCTGGGAGTATGATGTGAGTGAAACAGTGCTGTACCATTGTGTGTCCCATGCCTACATTCACCAATTCCGTGTCCAAGCAGCAGTCACCAAGATTAAAGAAGCACACTGTGGCATATGGACTGTAAAGGGCAGAGTGCATTTTGGGAGTTGTAGTTACTTCATGACAACTGGGTAAATGAGCCACACTCATGCATTCATATGTAATTCTGCTCTGCCAGCACCACTACCATTGAACCAAGTAAATCATAAATGATGTGTGCATTGGATGAGCTATGGTACAGAGACTGTCCAGTGTGCGCATGGCAGGCCTTAGGGTATTGGATGTTGTTATTCGCATTGCACCTGTAGAGTTGGGTTCAAATTGAGACAGATCATCATGTGCCATGGAGTCAAGACAGACTTTGAGGTCCTTGCATCACTCTTAAGTGTTCCTAAATTTGCAAGGTGTGTCCACTGACAGACGTCTCACCCTCAGTGGCCTGTATGACATTTTACATGTACAGGTAGCTGTCACAACCAGCGACCACTGTTCACCGGTGTACTGCACTACCTTTTAAGTCAACAAAGCCAATATGTGGCACTGGATTGTGCGATGATGTGTGGGGACGGCAAAAGGCTAGACTCACAATGTAGCAGATAAGTAGTCCAGACCCTATGTGGATGTGTGACCCACATTCGGTCTGTCCCATACAATGCTCCCAAGCAGATGACACTTGTCCTGACGTTAAATAGCTGCCAATCCACAACAATGACAAGAATCTATTAAATCTGGACTCTTCATGTTCTCGTTTGGTGGACTGGTTATTGAACATGCACATGTAGCAGTGACAGGACACACAGATCACAAGAATGCCAAGGTTGAGGTTTGGCCAATACAGTTGCGTAAGCCACAATAATACACATGAGATGTACATGTCAAACACAATTCAGTATATGACAGTGAACATACATGTAATGTAAGTTCATAAACAGATTGGGGGTTGGGAGCACACTGCCTCACAGTCCCAGCACTGTTCGCCGCTTTGCATCCTGGTAAATGCAGTACACAGTTCAAACTTACTTCAAAATTATCTGGAGTCACTCACCAAAGTTGGTGCAGACATTGCTGTATATCTCTAGACACGTGGGTCTGTATTGAGCGCTTCATCAGTAGAGAGCAGCAGTTTTAGAGAGCAAAGAAAAATCATCTGGGGTTGCTGTGTGCTTGTGAGTGGTACTGTGACCTGAGAGGAACTTGGCAGTATTTCCAGCAACCACAGATGATGTAGATGTAAGTTTGAACTGTGAACTGCATTTACCAGGATGCAAAGGGGCGAACAGTGCTGGGACTGTGAGGCAGTGTGCTCCCAACCCCCATTAAGTCCATAAAGACTGAGGGGCAGATTCACAAGGCACTTGTACCTCTTTTACACCGCCATTGGGTAACTTTTGTGATGCAGCGGCGGAGCAAACAAAGCGCCATGCGGCTGGGTAATTACAACGTGATGCATCCGGTGCAGGAATGAGTCCTAAAAGTGGCTGAGTGAAATCTACAAGGTTTCACTCAGTCACTTTTAGGGCCATGCTGCGTCAAAACTCTGCGCCTGCTTGAAGCAGGGGTAGGGATTGACGCAGCATGTTAGCGATCATGCACCTCCCAGCCTTGCTGGAGTGGGGTCGTACTTGCCACGCCACTCCAGCAAAGCGCCGCTATTCCACCGGGGATGCATCACGCATCTGCCCACCCAAGCGCCACGGTGTGCTGCATTGTAAATGAGGCGCATCAGGGGTTGCGCACGGGTGGGCAGATGCGTCGCAACTCTTCTGGCACATCTCTGCTGAATAGCAGAGATGCACCAGAAGTTGTAAATCGGCCCCTGACAACTGTAGAGTGTGATCATAGGAGAACAAAATCTGACCTTGGCTCATCTATGTATGTATATCGTCCTGCATGAAACAACCACCACATCAGGATTTTGCTTACACTTCTGCAGGCACGGCTGGTGAGACAGAAGATAGGCAGGAACAAGTCCGGAGCAGGAGGACATCAGTTTTCCGGTGGCTACACCCTCTTTCCACCAGCGAAGAAGAGGAGGAGGAGGGGCCCTCTAAATCTGCATGCCAGGGGGTTGCGCCCACCCAGGATGAGGAAGAACATGACTCTGGTACTACGTCCCGGGTGGAGGCTGTGGACATTGTATGGGGGGAGGACCGGACACCTCGGACCATGATGTGGTGGAGAGCTACTCCCCAACACCCTTATCACCAGCGGCTCACGAAGAGGTGTCCCCGGGGCAGGCCAACATTCAATCTGGGCCTGCCACCTGCCCCTCTCTAGAGTCCCCCATGCCATCGGGGGCTCCAGCTCGATCCTCTGAAACCTGTCCCCCTCCTTGTAGCCGCCAAGCCGAACAAATCTGCTCCGGACCAGAGGCATCACATCACTTCTGTCCCCACCCCGACCCCTTTTGGTGTTGTTCCTCCTGTGGCTGTGCCAGGGGACTTGAGTTGGATGGTCGAGGGTCAACCTGACAGGTCCGTTCGCATGTTGCTACACGTGTGTCTTGAGATACGCTCCAGGCGAGCAGACCTTGCCCGATCAATGGACAACATTGTCACCCACATCCAGTCCCTTAGCACAGCTATGTTGTCTTTTGTCTCCCAAAACCCTTCCCATACCACCGTCAATTGCCCCACACTGTTTACCCCTTTACTCCTCGTGTGTCACGTCCCTGTGTGGTGCCTGTTCCTGCACAAGCCAGCCGTGTGGATGTGTCGGACCCTGAGGATCTAGACATTGTGGTCCTGGAGGATGACCAGAAAGACACTTGACTTTTGAACTGAGACATTGTTCTGGACGAGGATTTCTATTTCCCCTTGTAAATAGAGTAGTTTCCCTGACGCTCCCTGACGTATTATATTTGTTTTGCCCCACCCCAATCCAAGTTCCCTTTTCCTTCTGCATTAAGATCATCATTTGTTTTCCTTTCTCCCTTCCAAACGGACGGTCAGTTTTTGTTCCTACATACATTTCCTTGAGTAATTCTACTTTGTTTAACTTTTTTGACTTCATTTTGAATGTCTGTTTCCAAAGATGGGCACATATTTGTTGAGTCATATGCTAGGCACATAATAATGTTTTGCTATGATGTGTTACACTTGTAACTGTATCACACACACACACACACATGCCTACATGGTTAGACAGGACATGATACACAACAGGATATTACTTTTGTAGCTCTTTATTTTCACTATACACCTAAGGACCCCAAGACAATTGCCCACGTGAATATCACTGGCGATCGTGTTTGCATTTCCGCAATAGTGGGGGTGATGAACGGGGTGAGGGGTGAGGTTGAGCTTGTCGCCTTCGTGTATGTGGGTGTTGTACAGGGTGATCAAGAGGTGCAGGTGCAGATGGTGTCTGCACATTTGGTGTCTGTACCTGGACAAGGGCTGGTTGTGCAGGTGGTGGAAGTGACTGTCCAGAGGTTGGTGTTGTTTGTGCAGGTGGTGGGGGTGGTGGGAGTGACTGTCCAGAGGTTGGTGGTGTTTGTGCAGGTGGTGGGGGTGGTGGGAGTGACTGTCCAGAGGTTGGTGGTGTTTGTGCAGGTGGTGGGGGTGGTGGGAGTGACTGTCCAGAGGTTGGTGGTGTTTGTGCAGGTGGTGAGGGTGGTGGGCGTGCCTGTTCAGGGTGCTGGTGTGTTTGTGTACCTTGGCTGTGATCCTGTGCAGTTGGTGTTACAGGTGTGTGGATGTGCTGTCCTGCAGGCCGATATGATTGTTCCCCTCCCTGCGTTGGCCGTGAAGGGAGACTTTGGATCACTCTCACCAGGCCCTCTATCATCTTCATGGCCAAGCCATGGCGTCTTGCACTCTCTTCCCTTTGGATGGATATCAGGTCAGTCATATTCCTAGACATTTCCTGTCAAGTGTTATCCATCCTATCCAAAGCTTGGCACACCCTATCCACCCCCTGAGTGAATTGGACCATGTCCTGCAGTGACCCTGACATGACTGACAGGGTAGCCCCCATGGCACGAATGTCCTGCCTCACATCTGTCTGCTGCTGGAAGAAGTCCCGCTCCCACTGGCCATCATCGCCAAGTGCAGGCCCCCTCTGCAGGTGTCTGCCAGGGATGAGATGAGCAGGTTGAACAACAGGGGGGGGAGGTGGCAGGTGGAAGACTGTGGGCAGGAGAAGGGTGCCCAGTGCATACCTGCACCTCAACAGGGTTGGTACTTCCCACAGATGGTGTAGAGGGTGGCAGGGATAAACTGCGTAGGGAAGAGCGGGTAGGGGAACCACCATGTCGGTACTGGACGTGAGGGCTGTGAAGGAGTGATATCTGTGATTGGATGTATGCCGAGGACATGGTATTGTTTGTTTGAGAGGAGGCAGACGAGCATTACTTGGCAGAGGATGTGATGCTGTGTCGTCAGTATCGTCATCCCCGGAGTCAATGGATATTTGCTCATCATCCTCCTCCAAGTCAACGTCCTCATGATCTTGATCCTCCTCTTGGGCATGAGTTGCTGCAGACATTACTGCCTGGAGGATCAAGGGATTCTCCCCTCTGATTCCCACGTCGGCCAGCACTGGTTGTCGGTCTGTCAGCCTCTCCTTCAGCATCATCTGAAACAGAGAGGTTGCAACTGTATTAGTGATTGACCAGGTATTACATGTGCTGCAACACCTGGGTTGTATTAAGTGTACTTTGCATCAGCAGATGAGGATCATGTGATCTGGTAAGGGTACCACCACCAATGACCTCTCACACCATAGCACTGAGGTGTTACACAGAGATGTACATAATACTAGCAAACTCATCAGCTCCAGCCACAGCTCCCTTAGCGTTCCCCCCTGGTGTATCCTGCTGCACCTGTCTCCTCATAGTTGTTGTAAACATAGCTGTAGAGGGTAGAATCTACATTCTCAATTATCTGCATCACCAATTGACAGACAGGCATATGTGACTCTCCTGGTTTGTATTTCACTTTGTAAACAACAACTTTTGATTCCATGCAGAAGGGGATTTCAATCTCTGTCATGGCTTAGTAATCTAAGCTGGTGACACACCTCATGCCCGATTTACCTGAAGGACAGGTGCACAACGGTTTCACAGCTGCAGCCTGGATGTCATGCATCCCCCGGGATGTTGTCCGCTACAGTGGTCTCATCCTGTCAGCACCTGTGATGAGAAATACATGTCCATATTTTAGTACAACAGATTGTAGCTATGAGCCAACATGTCATTCTCATTAAACATTTGTGGATAATCAAGAACGATGTGCAGCATGTTTACCTCATTGAACTTACATGTGGGCACCTGCTCACAAGCAGCATTTGCCAGCTGTTACATCCATGCAGCACTGACATCAATAAGATGACACATCAACTGACAAACTTGTATGAGAAGGTTACTGATATTTCAAGGAAGGGGATAAATGACCCTGACTCATCTGCATCACACTGATTTCACCTTTACCATTGAGACTAACTTTCATCATGTGTGTAATGTTGTCTGTTAACAAGTCAGAAAGGAGTTCATGTGTGAGATGTGCAGTTGTCAGGGACATGATGTTGCCCATTTGTGCTTCCCTACCCATGAGGTCACACAGCTCATTTTTGAATGAGAGGAAAAAGATTACTAATGTCCATCCTTTGAGTGTTCTCTGTTCCCATACTCCATTTCCAACATCATGTTACTACTTACATGACAACGGATGGTTTCTTGTGCAGCAGACATCCAAACCTCATATGTCAAACACTCACCTATACATGTGAATACGATAGAAGCGAGGCAAGCAGAAAACAACATTTGGTTATGATGACACATTGCAGATGAGGTGAGCAGCTTTGAGGCTTCCCGCCTGCACTGGATTATCATGTTGCTCTTCAGCCAATTCATTTTGCAGGTGTAACTGCATGAAGAGTCCCCTTAGCAGCCCCTACAACCATCTGAAAGGTACACAACTGGCACCAGTGTGTGCCTCAACCATACCAATTTCATTTTGATTTAACCATGTACAGTTTGCTATGGATTCATCCTATCATTGAATTGCAAGCCTGTTGTGTTTTGGTCAGTTCCTATGACACATTGTTCTATTGTATGCCCATTCTGCACACACTTGGCAGACATTTTGTGTCAGCCTCTCATTTGCCACCCGAGTCTGATCGGGCATGTGTCCAAATGCCCTATGTGAGCATATTGTGATGCAGGACAAGTGTTGTACAACACATACGGTGGAGGTGAAAGGCACAATTAATGAGCATTCAGACAGGTTGACTTACCTTGGCCCTGCACCGGAGCAGTGTGTGGTCCCTGGACAGATGTCAAGTCCAACCTAGTAGCAGAAGTCAGTGTGCGTCTTTGATTCTGGGAGGACCGCATTGCACCTACAATGATAAGTGTGTTTTGCAACTTAACATTCCTGCTGCCACATGTGATGCATTCAATTTCTGGCACAGAGGACAAGCACAAGCAGTTGTGGGCACCACTGTTGCAGCAGTGTGTCATACATAATGTAAGGTGTGATCCCACATATCACTTAGAATGGGCCCACTACCTTGATGCTACCTATATCACAATGACATGCCTACGAATTCAGAAGTAAGGTCCACTATCGTGTTTTGTTGATGCCCAGAAAATAATCCATCCAATGTACGCAGTACATGACCAGCTGTGTGGACTGTGTAATTTAATGTATGTTGGAAAGATTTGAAGTTGGACAGTGTATGCATTGTCAATACTACAGAGACTGGTATCTCCCTGTTTGTTTTTCATTTCCATATCTGTGCAAATGGACTTTCTTGATTAGGTCTACAGACACTATTACAATATAGTGGGTACACCCTTTTGATTAGTTGTCGCCCTCGATTACAGGATTGGTTTCCCCGGTCTGGGTCTGTTGGTGTAATACATGTTGTGTAACACAATTACAAAGGTATGATGGGCCAAGACATTTTATATTTGGTCTTTCGCTGTTCGCAAATGTCATATGGTAAAGGTGAATGTCCATTGACAACCCCAATTGTAATGAAGCTAATTTTGCATCACTGGTTGACTTACATAGCTGGGCACTATTTGTCCCTCTGTCATCTCCTGACAATGCATGCATTTTGACCATCTCCTGACCAGTTTGACTTACCAGTTAGTGTGGTTGTCATGCCTTCCTCTGTACGTTGCTGATTCCTCCCATTAGATGCGGTGACCTCTGCTACTGCAGTTGTCTGTGCTCTGGCTGGATGTGTCAATGGGTGAGAAGAGAGAAAAGTAAACAAATGAGAAATGTGCTTGTGGAACTTTTCGGTGATTTGCCCATATCTTATGCGTGCTAATAGTGTCGTGAAGTACTGCCGCCGACAGGGCAGGTAGGAGCAGTAGTGTGTTGGGGATGTAATGGCGTGGCAGAGTGGAAAATGGACAACAGAATATGTGTATGACATATTTACATCTGATGATTCTCTCACCTTCTGCTTTGTGATTTAGGCTGGCACAAGGTGAGGTACTTCTTGGATAATTTGTGGCAGGTTTACAAGCCCCTTGAATGAGATTTACACTGCTGTTGCATCACTTCTGTGACACAACGGTGTTGTACAACAGACGACACATTTAGAATTATTCGCAATGTGACGCTTCTATGGTGAAGCGTCACATTGTGAGGCCCTGCGCAACATTGAACCTGCGTCAGCTTCGATGTAGCCAGGGTGGGCATTCCTTTGGGATATGCCGGGTACATGCGAGTCAGTGAAATCTACAAGGTTTCACAGAGTCACTTTTCAGAGGCCGCTGCGACGAAACCTTACGCCTGCTTGAAGCAGATGTAAGGAGTGGAGCAGCACTTTAGGTATGGGCAGTTCATGGACATTATTGGACTTGCATCGCGCTTGCGACACGACTCCAGCAAAGAATGTAATAATAATAATAATAAAGAAATTTATAAAGGGCATGGTTACGCCATCTCGGCGTGTCCCCTCTCTAGGTGAGAGGGAGGTGGCTATTACCGCATCAGATGGTCCTACCGTGCTAAGCAGTGTACAGGTAAGTTTTCAATAATTTTCTGAGTTTCACTTCCAAGTTTTCTAGCCTTAGTTTTAGAGGGAGCTTATTCCAGTTCTGAGCAGCCATAACCCGTCCGTCCGCCATCCTAATCGGCCCCTAAGTTAGGAACTCTCATCCTATTACAAAACAGCATGCACACTAGACGCAGTGATCCCGCGTTGCCCATGCCAGACAGCTGGACACATATCACATCCTCCCATTTTAGCCTTTTTTGCCTTATGGGATTACCAGCTGCCCAATCCCACTGGATCTAAGAGACCTTCTTGGGACATACCTGGTGACCAAGTCTCTCAGATATGCCGGGCCAACATTTTGAGAGATGCGATGACAGGTGAGTAGCGTCTTGAACATAACTCTTTTCTTGACTGGGAGCCAGTGCAATGAATCAAGGGCCTTTTTAGAGGCTGCACTCCTGGGATGCATAAGAGCCAGCCGTGCTGCAGCATTCTGTAGAACCTGTAGTCTCCCAAGGCCCTTAGACGAGGCTCCTAGATAAAGTATGTTTCCATAGTCAAGACGAGATGTAATAGGAGCATGTATCATCGTCTTCCTAGCCCCTAAGGGGAGGAGATACAGCGTTTTCCGCAGTTTTTTTAGTACTCCAAAGCATTTCCCAACTACACGTCTAATATGTCCGTCATAGGAAAGAGTGGAGTCTACCCAGATTCCAAGATTTTTTGCCTCAGTACAAGGTATTGGGGTAGGACCCAGACTCGGAGGCCACCATTCCGAAGTCCAGCTTGAAGAATCACCTCCCACCAACAGCACCTCGGTCTTGCTGCCGTTCAAATTTAGGCAGTGCTTATCCATCCAAGAGGCAAGCTCCTGCATGCAAGCTCTGAAATTAGATTCCGCGACCTGTGGTGCCTGGGATAGGGAGATCAGCAGCTGGGTATTGTCAGCATAAGAGACAACATCTACTCCAAAAGCATGTACTATCTCCGCCAAAGGAGACATGTATAGATTAAACAGGGTGGGACTCAGGGCAGAGCCCTGAGGCACTCCCTGCTCCAGTTTAATATCATTGGAGTAGTGTGCACCCTGTCTGACCTGGAAACTGCGCTCTACCAGGAATGATTTTAGCCACCGCAGGGCAGAGCCCGAGACACCTCCTCTATTCAGACACTGTAGCAAGGTGTAATGTCCCACAGTGTCGAAAGCTGCACTGAGATCGAGCATAATCAGTGCCATGGTGTGCCCCGCATCAGCCCCCTGTCTGATGGTTTCTGTAGCACGTAGTAGGGCAGTTTCCGTAGAGTACCCTGCCCGAAATCCCGATTGAGAGGGATGAAGGAGACTGGCATCTTCCAAATGAGTCATAAGTTGGAGATTGGCCACCTTCTCCTCTACCTTAGCCAAAAATGGCAAGAGCGAGATGGGTCGCAGATTTTCTAGTATATCTCGGCTGACATTCGGTTTCTTCATGATAGGAAGAACAATTGGTCGTTTCCAGTTAGCTGGCAGCGTATGTAGGGCAAACGAGGTATCTAACACATGTCTGATAAATGGCTTGATAATATCCAGGCTTTCCCCCATAACCTTAGGTGGAGCAGGGTCTCTGGGAGACCCGGATTTTATACTAAGGCAAATACTCCTTAGGGACTCAGAAGGGGGGACCATGAAGTTATTCAGTCTCAGCCCTGTCTTACTTTTTCCCCACTGTTCTTCAAAATCAGCTCCGCTAATTACATTTCCTGAGTAGGATGAGTACATTTTCTTCACTTTCTCCGCGAAGTAATTTGCAACCCGGTTGCACTCTTCAACAGAGCCCCTGCTTGGCACTGCCGTAGCAGCCAGGGAGGATATTTCCTTTTAGATTTTAAAAAGTTCTTTAGTGGAGTTACCAGCCATTCCAATTCTGGCCTTATAATGAGTGGCTTTGGCCCGTCTTAACAAGCTTTGATATTTCCTCTGTTCCTCCCTGTATAACAATCTGTCCTGGGCCTGAAATCCTTTTCTCCACTGCCTCTCCAAACGTTTACATTCTGCTTTAACCAGCTGAAGGGCAGGGGTAAACCAGGGCGCAGATTTGTGCCCTCTGCCCCTGCCCAAAAAACCCCCCTACACACCATCAGATTCAACACACATCTGTCTTTCCCTGCGCCACAGTGCACCACCATCTAAACACAACACATCCGTGTTTGTGCAAGGGTTGAATTGCATGTCACATTGGTACTGGCGCTTCCCTGCTTATAATTGTCATTTGCTACTTTACATTTTTAACTTTATGTAGCATTTCCATATAGCATTGCACATTTTCAGTCAATATGAACAGTAATTGAATTTGCAGGGTTGCGTATGTATCTCTGCAGTACTGTGCCCATGTTTTCAGAAGGGGGGGAGGGATTTGCCATTTCTAATGCAAAGGATTCTGGGACTTGTGGTGCTACATACAGAGGGTGACACATGTGTCTCTGACTGACTATATTTTCATATACACTTTGGAAAAGTTCCTTAATACAAATGACAGTGTAACACAGACAATCTTTTCATGCACTTTTCTTTTCATTCCACTTACCTGGTACCATGCGGCGGACGTCACTGACAGGCAGCCCATGGACCAATGCAGGGTGTATTGTTGTGAGGATTTCGTCCTCCAGTGGGGTGAGCTGGATGCGCTGTCCAGGGCATGCAGCAGGGAGGATCCTGCTTAATTCAATCCTGGAGTATTTCTCCTTCACCCTCTACCTTTTGTCCTGCCACTTTTTTTATGTCCTGTACTGTGCGCCTATCCTCCCCCAAGGCTAAGACAGCAGTGGCTATCTGCTGCCATAGGTCTGCCTTCTGTGCCCCACTGGTGCAGTAGGGTGGGAGTCCATATAGGCGCTTGTGGTGCCTGACTATGAACTCCCCAAGCACGGTGGTCTCCTCTGCTGTGAAGTTCCTTTTTCTCCTCATTTCCATTTTCTGTGGCACTGTGAGCGTTGTAGACACAAACTCTCTGTGGACAAACCTGCTCCTTCAATGTGTGCTTCTTAAATGTGTTTTCTAGTGCTGGTCAATTATTGCTAATTGGCTTCAGCTGGAGCGTGGTGGGGGATGGTAGGCACTGGCAACATTCGCCATGGCAAAATGGGGCTGTTGGCTGGGATTGGCTGCAGTGTATCACCTGATCCATGGTGGGGGATGGGAGGCACTTGGAACAGGTGTCTGCCCTTGGCTAACATGACCAACTGCCAAAATTCGCATCTTCCGGCCAAAAATCGGAATTTCCTGTTTGAAATCGTAAATTACGGCACTATTTCAGAAATTGCGGCCCGGAATCGTAAATTCGGCCGGAGTGCCGTAAATTACGGCCCGGTGGCGGAAAATACGGCCCGGCGGCGGACGTAAAGTTAGTAGTCGTAAGTTCATTTTGTGAATACTGTAAGTAGTAAGTTCATTCTGTGAATCCCGAAAGTAGTACGTTCATTCTGTGAATGTCAAAAGTAGTAAGTGCATTCTGTGAATACCAAAATAGTAGTAAGTTTAGGATTTAGTCTTAAGTTCATTCTGTGAATCGGGCCCTTATGAATCTCTCCTGCACACAATGCAACTGTCCGTTAACGCCATCCAATATCGATCGGATAAGATGGACCTCCAGCTGTCAGTTCTAAATTCCCTCTCAATCTTTGTCGCCAACATTGACAACAAGCTAGCCGAGCTGAACAGTCTGGTCAAAAGGGCACAAGAAGAGACAAAACGTATACAATCGAATTGCACCGGTATAACAATTGTGGATAAGTTGGCCACACTCCCAGCAGCAATGGATAATCTTCTCTCAAACATCAGGGAGTCTGTAAAAAACAGTTCATCAGCCGGTCAACTTGAGAGGAAAAACAGTGCACGGCAGACAAACAACGAGGGAATACTGACATTAACCGAGTGGCCCTTAATCCAAGTCCAAGAAGTACAGCGGACAAGGGAAAAGGAGCATATAACATTACCAGGTTCAAACGGTTATCCGAGGGATGGAGATCTCCAATAGGCATTAAATAGTAATACAGCAGCTACACGGGAACTCCTGCAAAAGGAAGAACTGCCGGAACATCGCCGCTCCTTGAAGCAGGGCAGAAAGCAAAGAAGGAAGGGCCGCAAGCAAAAGTTAAACATCTTCATAGAACCTAAAGGCAAGAACAATAAAGCTTGGAATTTGTCACCAGAACCAACATATGATAAGTCCGCCCAAATGGGCTGTGAAACTGACATGGATCAGGACTCGAAATCGACCTAGGAACAGTGGCACAGGATCCAAAGGAAAATGAATCAAAAAAGAAAAACTTCCACTAGGGCTTCTCACAAAAATGAAGACGGCCCACCCAGACGAGTAATGAAATAGCTGCAACACCTAATGCCAGCAAATGCTTGAATAAGACAGAGATTTTTTTTTCAATTTGAGCACCAAAAAAAAAAACTCCCCCCAACTCAGATAATGGGATAGAAACAGGCCACTCCCCAGGGGCCACATCAATAGCAAGTACCGCAGGTCAGGAGTTAACGGGAGAAGATGAACCGAGGGCCCTGGACCAAAGAACGACAGCAGAGGAACCCATTAGGTTAGAGAACACCTCAACAACCTCACAGAACAGTCCAAACATCAAAAAGGAGCATCTAGGTAACCCCACAATTACTCTGATTCCGGAATACACATCTAGGGGCGCTTTCGACATCCTAAATAGGGGTAACATACTACGCTTGCTGAATTCCATTAACAGCTTAAAAAATATATCTACCAATGATCTGGAGTCAGTGGAATTCACAGTCTCACCTGAACATCCAGGGGTAGAAGCCACAAAAACAGTATGGGCCACAACGGAATTAGCTGAGAGAGTGCTCAAAGAACTAGCAAAGCTTAATAACTGGGGCATAAATCTCCAACCATTTGTAAAACCTAGATACCTAGACCTTCTGGCATTTGATTGCCAACAACGGAATGTACATAATCGGGTCAACCTGGACACTCAATCACTTTCCATACTGTGAGGGGCCCGCAGCAACACCCCTGACAGCCTAGAATGAAAAGAGCAAGGCATTAGAAGGCAACATGTCATGAAAGAGGCAACCCATTTAGATTGGAGCTGGTTGTACAGGACCTTAAACAACAAATCGGAAAAACATTGACAAAGTAAGTCCGATACTGGGAAATCCTCTAACATTTTCAAAATCTGCTCCTGGAATATTAACGGTCTAGAAGACAAGCTCATGGACACAGAGCTAAACCTTTACATGCAAAGATTCGACCGTATTGCATTGCAAGAAACATGGACTAACTCACCTCCAGTACTCCCAGGCTATACCCTGAATTTCATCTCTCCTACACAGAGTGCAAGATTTGGCCACAAAAAGGGAGGCCTCGCTATATATAGTTCAATAAGAAGCATATTTACAGTAGTGCCACTAGCACACAAACTAGATCCACCGAAAGCAATGCAAGCACTATGAATCTCCATTCGGGAACATGTTAAAAATTAGGAGATAATTCTGATAAACCTTTACTTACACCCCCGAGGAAAGAAGCAAGGAGCCCAACAGCTGAAAGAGGAGCTCATAAAACTGCTAGCCGCAGAGAAAACAAACAGTCTGATCATCAGTGGCGATTTTAATCAGAACATGCTCAGCAACCTAGCCACAGAAATCACCACAGATGAGGACCGATTTGCATGGGAACCAAGCACTCAAGACAACTCTTCTGGAGGCAGAAGCACAAAAACAGTGCAACGACTCCTAGCCACACTAGAAGAACTTGGTCTCCGAGCACTAAACGGAAGACTTCCAGGGGACCGCCCCCAAGCGGCAACGTTCCATAGCACAATGACCAGTTCCACAATTGATGTTACCTTCCTCTCCAGCAACCTGTTTCAATCGGCAAGAGATTTCCACATTGGCTCACTAGACTTTAGTTACCACTTACCTCAAGCAGTGACACTAGAGGCCTTCACAACCCTAAACCCTGTAGGTGCCAAGGGGTACAACTCAGTTTATACCGCAAATGATAGGTGGATAAAATGCAGAACAGATGACCCTCAGTGCCTCCTACTCTACGCTAAGCAAGCACTCGGTGAAGGGCAAATTGTAACAACAGATCTAATCGAGAGCTGGGAGAAATTTGCAGAAACACTACGCAACAATATGGGAACAAAACAATGGAATAACCGGTTTGAAGGAGCTGGTAAATCCGAGAAGCACATGCGGTACCATAATCTTGGAAACAAGCATTTACAATGCAATAGGTCTCGCAGTGACATTGCTTTGAGTAAATGGCCTTGTAAATGACATTGTTTTTGATATCGTTTATGTTTTGTAATAATGTAATAAAAAATTATAATGTAAAATGCAAATAGTGTTAAAATGTGTAAATGGAAAAGTTATTAATTGCATTCATAGGAGTGCGAGCTATTGGTTTTGTAAATGGTAATGGCTTGTGTCAATGTAAGTTTTGTTAAGCAAAATAAATATAATGTATTTGTAATGCTAATAGGATAAAGTTACTGCCAGTGCTCAGCACCGGTGAGACCCGGCCCACTTAAAGCCCAGCCCCCACGCATACAACTCGTTTCCTCTGCTGCTTTCGGATTTTGACAGCTGTGTACCTCCGTACCTCCTAACATTAGCACATATAAGAGCATCGCTCTGCAGAGAGGCCAAGGTCTTCACACCTTATGGCCCAATGTGAGAAACCATAGTGCCTTGAGCTTTGGCTTCAGATATTTCAATCGTGCCCGGTCATGAATACTTGCCCACAGACTGAATTTGTCAAGACACCTGGAGGCGAATCCCTACCATCCCAAGTTAATCACACTTTCACATGACTAGGTCACAAGCCCAGCTTACGCAGAGAACTGCGAGATCAATCAGGAAAGGTGCATATAGAGACAGGGACACAAGCAGACTTCCACTTCACATAGAGAAAGGGGCACATGCAGATCTTGACTTCACATAGAGACAGGGACACACGCAGACTTCCACTTCACATAGAGACAGGGATACATGCAGACTTCCACTTCACATAGAGACAGGGACACATGCAGACTTCAACTTCACATAGAGACAGGGGCACATGTAGACCTTGACGTCACATAGAGACAGGGACACACGCAGACTTCCACTTAACATAGAGACAGGGGCACACGCACACCTCGACTTCACACAGAGACAGGGACACAGGCACACCTTGACTTCACAGAGAAGGTGGCACACGCACACCGTGACTTCACAGAGACGGAGGCACACGCAGACCTTGACTTCAGACAGACGGGTACTCAGAGAGGCATGAACAGACTGCTAACTCCCGAGCACACCGAGACTCCAGTACAAACATACATACAACTGGGGCCCCGGGTGACCCACAGCCTGCACTAAGCACTTTACCCGACTGCTAGAAGAATACACTACATGATGTCTGGCTTATGCGTACAGGTCATCTAGTGAGACTCATTGGTCATCCCTACACACCATTTTAGAACACGCTGCCACACAAATAGGTTTAGCTCTTCTCAGCCAATCAATGGCCAGGAAATAAAGAAAAGCAGTCTATACTCCAGGGGGTCTCAGCTATGCATTTTTTGAGAATGCGTGTTATAGAACTTGGATTCTCAAAGTATGGCCCGAGGGTCACTTTTAGCCCTACTGGCGTTAATATGTGGCCTCACTTTGAGCAGTATCACTGGGCTGCTGTTTACTTGACAGAGCGCTCAAATTAAAGATTAGATGTGTTAGGAGCGGGCAACTTCAAGATTGGTTCAGTGCCTGTAAATCATGTTGAATAAAGTGGCTCTGCTCAGCTCTTGCTGAAGCACTAGGCTGACCCAGCTGAGGCTGTGGGGTGGATGAACCTCTCAAACCTGCTCCCTGGCTGATGTTTACACACACAGTGAATTTGTTAATTAAATGTGGTCTCCACTTAGGTTTAACCAAACACGGAGGCTTTGGGAACTCAGTGCAGAATAAGACAGGAAAAACAACTCATATAGAGTCCGTGGCCTGGGGTGTACGGCCTCACCACCCCACCTTAACACCCTACTGAAAACGGTCACCTTCTCTAACCCAGCCTCTGACGACCACTCACACAACCACAATATTCACGTTCAAGCCATTCCATTCCATTGCTTCTCACTCATTTATAGCTCTGCCTTGTGTGCTCTTCCCGAGCCTCCCCTCTCTCTTGCACAGTCTGCCTCTGAATCCTTTCTCCTCTCTTCTTTCTCCTGCCTCCTCCTCTCTCCACCAACTACCCTCCCATCCACTAATCTCGTTCTCGGGGTAATCCCTTCGGGGAGCGATGTGTTTATCCGCGGGTGCTGAACCAATGAGCCTGGATTGTTAAATCTAAACAAGCATTTGCAATGCAATAGGTCTCGCATTAGGAAAGTTTGAGCTATTGGTATTGTAAATGACACATTTTTTATTTATGTGTTGGTTTTGATAATAGCGAAATTAATAGCTTTGTCATTTACAATGGCAATAGTTATAACTTTCGCAAATGTGACACCTATAGCATTTGTAATGCAATATGTGTTATATTTACGTGACTTAGATGCATTCATATTACAAATAATAATGACTTTTAATTTTTTTTAAATAATTAATACTTAAATAAAAGTTATTGTAATTTATAATGACAATAGCTTAAACTTTTGTAAATAACATTTGTGAAGATTATGTTCAGTGTATTTTATTGTGATGAAAATCCAAGACAGAAGTGAAATATTATCATCTTTTTGTGACATTTGTAATAAAGCTTGAAACATTGAGAGAACATATTTGAACCAGTTGTTGTTGAATGGTTGCATAGACTGATGCTGTGGTGGCGCTGTGTGATGTTGTGGTGGCGACGAGTGATGCTGTGGCATTCAGTGATGCTGTGGTAATGCATAGTGATGTTGTGATGCCCCCTGAGTGATGCTGTGGTGGGGCTGAGTGATGCTGTGGTGATGCGATAGATAGAGTGAGTGCGATAGATAGATAGAGTGACTGCGATAGATAGATAGAGTGAGGGCGATAGATAGAGGGAGGGTGATAGATAGAGGGAGGGCGATAGATAGATAGAGTGAGGGCAATAGATCGATAGATAGATAGATAGATAGATAGATAGATAGATAGATAGATAGATAGATAGATAGATAGATAGATAGATAGATAGATAGATAGATAGATAGATAGATAGATAGATAGATAGATAGATAGATAGATAGATAGATAGATAGATAGATAGATAGATAGATAGATAGATAGAGTGAGGGCGATAGATAGATAGATAGATAGATAGGTAGATAGATAGATAGATAGATAGATAGATAGATAGATAGATAGATAGATAGATAGATAGATAGATAGATAGATAGATGGATAGATAGATAGATAGATAGATAGATAGATAGATAGATAGATAGATAAATAGATAGATAGATAGATAGATAGATAGATAGATAGATAGATAGATAGATAGATAGATAGATAGATAGATAGATAGATAGATAGATAGATAGATAGATAGATAGATAGATAGATAGATAGATAGATAGATAGATAGATAGATAGATAGATAGATCGATAGAGCGAGGGCGATAGATAGATAGATAGATAGATAGATAGATAGATAGATAGATAGATAGATAGATAGATAGATAGATAGATAGATAGATAGATAGATAGACAGATAGATAGATAGACAGATAGAGTGAGGGCGATCTATAGATAGATAGATAGATAGATAGATAGATAGATAGATAGATAGATAGATAGAGTTATGGTGATAAATAGAGTGAGTGCGATAGATAGACAGATAGAGTGAGGGCAATATATAGATAGACAGATAGATAGAGTGAGGGCGATTGATAGATAGATAGATAGATAGATAGATAGATAGATAGATAGATAGATAGATAGATAGATAGATAGATAGATAGATAGATAGATAGATAGATAGATAGATAGATAGACAGAGTGAGGGCGATAGATAGATAGATAGATAGATAGATGGATAGATAGATAGATAGAGTGATGCCGATAGATAGATAGATTGATAGATAGAGTGAGGGTGATAGATAGAGTGAGGGCGATAGATAGATAGAGTGAGGGCGATAGATAGATAGAGTAAGGGCAATAGATAGATAGACTGAGGGTGATAGATAGATAAGAGTGAGGGCGATAGATAGACAGTCCTTATTTATGCATTCCTTGTGCCCCATCATGAATCAACATCCAGCAATGTGAAGGAGATATTTGGCTCCAGCAGATGGAAGCATCATTGGTGTTTGGCACACAGTTCAGCTACCTGTCTACTGATAAGAAATTGAAAGGTGGAAAGGCTGGTCTCTACCCTTACACTGGTACCTCTTTTGAATGGACTCCTGCCTGGTTTCACTGACGGAGCACTATGCCCTATCAAGAATCCACCAGTGGACAGCGCAGATGATTTTCACAGGTGGAGCACCACAGGCAAATGCTCACCTCCCAGCATGTATGTCATTTAATTCACCCTTGGTGGGGGGAAGGGGGATTATACCACTATGCTTCCCCTAGTGGAGCTGACAGTACCATTAGATCACCAGAAGTTAGTTTCTCTGAAGAGCATATCCTCTAGAATGCATATGGCTGTCACACTCATTGAGGATACTGCTGCCTCTCAAACCTTCTGGTACTTTACTCTTTGCCTGTAAATGCCAGGGAGGTGGAGATGTTTGCCAGACACCAGGGATTTTTTGGTACAAATGGAACTGGGTGGCAACCCCATCCCCTTATGCAATTCACAATTTAAGCTCACCTGGGGAGGCAGATTGAGGGTTTTGTTTTGCCATTTATGGCACCTGAAAAGACACTTGACTACCAGCACTTGTTTTTTTTCTTGAAGAGTAGCCATTCCTCTGTTGCAATATTGCTTATTCATCATTACAGGCACCAGCAGTCTCTCAACACCCCGGGGAAAGCAGATCTGAGTGTTTTCCCCCATAATGAGAACCCACTTTACATTAGGGAATTGTTCTTCACAAAGATGCAAATGAATATGGTTCCATTAATCAATCCACACTCATTGACCATTACATTACATATTCATATGAGGATTGTTGGACTTGGCCCTTTTTGCAGGGTCATTCCAGAACTTTCTGCCTTCCTCCTGGAACGGGAAGACTGTGTTCTTTACATAGAAAACCATTTATGAATGCCTTTTTAGAAGAAAACATGCACATTTTCTTGCAGTGCACTTTTCACGCTGTCTCAAGGTCCTCTTGGATAGTCATGATACTGAAGTTCTTATATTATCCCCAATATTTGGGAATCCCTATACTTAATGACCTGGCTATAAGCGCTGGAAATTACACTATGAAGGCTAAAACACAAACAGACCACAATGCCAACAAAAGGCACAGCCATTAGGGTTTAATATGCCCATCGTATTTATTAAGGGGCGGCAGTAAAAATGGCTTACTAATTCAAAGTAAACAAAGCTACAGTTCTAAAGATCCTAAATTTTGTTATGCAAAACTCTCAATGTGGGTCTTGCCCACACACTCCTGAATGTACAGTGTAAAATGAAAGATCGTAATTACATCTCTGAGCTGTAGTGCAACATTCTCCTTACCTATAAATCATCAAACCAAACTCTCATGGTTTTCCACAAGTATAATCTTCCACAAGGAAACAGCCCTTAATTTGTATATTTGCAGTTCTAGGTTTGCATAGCAGTTGGAACAGGGAAATCGCTTCTAGTGTGTTTGAAAAACATCATTGACAACATAAAGGAATCAGGAGTCTTCACAAACATACTGCACTTTCGTGCACGAGATTTGCGGATTATCTCTTGCAGGGTAAGGGCTGCAATCAATGGTCACCCAGGACCTTGTCCTATTGTAAGTACATGGTATGGGCAGGGTTATATTTCTGCCATCATCGCATGCAAGCAGACAAGGTTAAGCGAAAGAGACATGGTTAATTAACAAATTGGCGCGATAAAGAATGTTTGTCGCAGAATGGACAATTTAGGCAGAACGTGAGAAACATATCTTGCAGGGGTCCAAGCTGAGACAAAGTGTTACGAAACACACATCACAGAATCATAACAAACATATCTGCTCATACTAAACACGAAGATGGATTGTTGCCATACAATAACAGTAAGACGATGTTTGGCGTGTGTACTAACCCCACTAACAAGAAATGGCCGCTATTTTTCCCTTCTTGATATGCAAGGTGGGAATCCACTGTATTTGAGGGAGCATGGCATCATGATCCCTCAAACACCCTACAGCACACACATTACTTTGCTACACACCATCAGCAGTAAACTCACAATCAACAAAAAGTAAGGTGCAAAAAATGGCAGCATTGATCTTACATGCTGCAACTCTAATAACAAGAACAAGCGGCCGCACGCATACAAAATAAAACAATCATTGGCCGCGCGGCAGGCCTGAAAAGAATAATAATTTTTTTTTAAACGTGAGTTGTGTGCATGCGCGCGTGCGCGACGAAAAAGGTGCTGTGCACGTCGCCCGCGTGCTTGTGCGCGTGATGGTAAGCTGGTCGCCGGGAAAGTAGCACTTTCCCAAGCATCCTACTAAATGCTAGGCCAGAGCAGCGCATGCGCTGGATCAGGCCGAGACCTAAAAAAATGGCACGCTGTATTCACCCACGCCGTCAGTAACACCCCTCGAATCCGGGGGTTAAAAATGGGGCAGAGGAACGGGGGCTTCGTGCCTCTACACCATTGTGAAGCCTCTGGCACAGTCCTGGAATGGAGACAACAAAGAGGTAGATAGGCACGTGTCCCGGTGCCTGGTGTGACGTAAAGCGGAGTAAAGCCAGTGTTGAACAGTTTAAGCATGCAACAGATTTTTGCGCTAAAGGTTGACGTGGGGCCTCATAGACCAGCATCGGGTTGCACCAAGCCTCTTTTAATTTAGGTGGGGGGCGGGGAGGGGGAGGCAAACCCAGCTCAGATCTACGAACGCAGCTTTGTGCGAATTTGAACATCTCGCACAAAACTAATGCAGGCAAAAATTATAGACAAAAGTAACATTTCATGCTTTTTGTCAGTGTAATATAGGTTTCTATGCCGTGGCGCGTTTTTGAGCGCGTAACAAACTCTTTAACAAGCTAGAAATAATATTTATAGTAAAAAAACTGTGCAAGATTTATCTATGCACGGTTTCCTTTTGTATAGTTTCCAAGTGCAACAGTATTGTGTAGGGAAATAACACTTCACGCAGGAACGGCAGTTATAAGGGGGTTTATGCTTAGTTCAGCCCCTTCTAAATTCTAGCATATTGGACGAGCCAGAATTTAATGCACTATAAACACTGATAAACGCGGATGTTTGTGCAGTAAGCACATTCTGCACGGAATGCCCATTTCCTGAACAAAACTTGAAATAAGCAATATTATTGTACCTAATAAATGTTAAGCACCTTCTTGTCTAAATAAGAATGCATGCAACATCTGTTTTGTTACTAAATCACGATTTTAATGAAAATATGGCATAGTAGAATGACAAAAGTTTTTGCAATCTTCATGGTGAAAGTTACTTTAATAAGTTACATGTGCTCCGAGCAGGGAGGGGGCGTGGAGCGTGGAGAGGCTCCCTGAGCGGACGTGTGCTCCAAGGGAGGTGGGGGGCTCAAGCAAGGAGAGGCTGCTCGTGCAAAACACAGAGTTTGCTGGGATACCCCTGTCCTCCCTGTGACCCCATGCGCCTCTCAGCTCCATGCCTGCTTCAGGGCTGTACTGAAGAATTTTCTTATCTGCTTGTTAAATAAACAAGCAGATAAGAAAAGTCTTTACGGCAGACACAAAGCAGGCCATGGTGTCCGGAGGGACTGTCCAAAAAACGGACAGGGTGGCACCCAAAAACTCTCTTTTCCAATGGGAAGCCAGCGTTTACCATAAACACTGACGCTACCCAATGGAAAAGAGAAGCGGGGCTTAGAGTCCCTTTTACAAATCTTGTATTTACAAGATCTCTCAGAGAGGTGGAGCAGGGATCTGCCCTGCCACGCCCAGGTGAGACCTACAAACCTAAAGACTTTCATCAGACAAGCACTATCTGAGGACAGATCCTGCCACCAAAGAAGAGTTGAGGCGGCTAAAGCACGACCGCAGGAGGCTTATCTGGCGACTTAAGCGAGAAGCAGAAGAGTCTCTCTGGGCCAAACTCTTACAAGATGCCAAAACTAACAACAGCGCACAATTATGGCAAAAGATCAACAATCTTTCCAAGGAGCGGAGTCAAAGCATTAACTCTTATGTCACAGAAGATGACTGGACAACCTTTCTTAGCACGCATTTCAACTATACTGACACAAATAGTCAAAGAATATCTATTCCCACAAAGGATACTGAGGGTTGATTAATGCTGTGCTGCGAACACCACGATCCTCAGCAGCTAGATTAGGCAATCGTAATCACGAATGCACTGGTCAGCAAAATAATCTCAAAGGGAAGACGTGAGGGGCGCCTGGACCTAATGGGATTCCCCCCATACTGTTCAAGCAAGAGCCGGAATATTAGGCTGTTGCTCTTAAACCAATGTTCAAAAAAATCCTGCAGACATCAATAATATCATCATCATGTAGGGGAGCCATCATTTCACCTATCTTTAAAAAGGGAAACCAAAATGACCCAAAAAATTATCGGCTAGTAGTCCTGCTCGACAACGAGACCAAATACTTTGCAGGACTCCTACTAGAGGAAATGACATCATGGGCAGCTGAGGTTTCATCAATTCCATACAACCAAACAGGCTTCTGTAAAGATATGGGAACTACCACCAACATATTAGCTCTTTCTTTATTAATCGATGCTGCCCTTGAAGTGAAGCAATCACTATATCTGTGCTACATTGACTACAGCTCAGCATTCGACAATGTCAACAGAAACCTTCTGTGGGAAAAATTTAAAAAGCTGTACATCCCCACATTTCTCTTAAACAAACGAATTCTTCTGCACAGCGAGACATGTGTGCAAGTCAAGTTAGGCTCTGGGGAATACCTAACAAGGAAGATCTCAGCAAGCACAGGGGTAAAACAGGGCTGTGTACTTGCCCCAATACTTTTTGAACCTTTTCATGGGAGAGCTATCATTGATGCTAAATGAATGCAACTCGCACGCACCAAAGCTAGGGGGCTCCCAGCTGTCAAACCTCTTTTACGCAGACGACCTGTTACTTATTAGACGGATACGTGTAAGGCCTACTGCGGCTGCTGGACATTACGTCAATATATTCTGCTGCTAATAGGCTTAGCATCAATCACGAAAAATCTAAAGTTATGTGCATTAATCTCCCCAAAAAGAAAATAACACAGAATTGGCTCTTGGCATCCAAGAAGCCGGAAACGGTCTGTGAATATAAATACTTGTGTGTCATCATAGACTGCAAGGACAACTTCAAGCCGCAATGTGAAGCAATAAAAAGGAGAGGGCTAATGGTTGCGGTGGCACTTAGAAACTTTAAAAAAACGGTCTCTGGTCCAAGCTTACTACCTCTCATAAAGGTGATCCAGGCTAAATATATCCCAGCCATCACTTACCAGAGCAAACCGATGAGGGGGAGGGATGCCTCCTCAGTAGATGGAACAGTAGCAAAGGCGCTACGCATGATCTTTGGTCTTCCTAGGCATACATCGCCCGCTCAGACGAGACTAGAATTTGGGCTACCAAAAGAAGAGCTGGCACGTAAAGGAACCTACATAACAAGATGGCACAAAGTAAGAAGGGGAGATCCGAAAACTTTAAATGCTCTCCTGTGGAAGGAACTTCAAGATAAAGAAACTTGCCCGGCAAGGCTGTACTTGGAGGCCGCTATTGATCATCTCGGCTTATGGCAACTATGGGAACTCCCAGGCTCCCCAGCAGGCTTTAAAAAGGTGGTCAATAATACAGTCCAAAAAGAATAATTTCTGCAGGACAAAGCCGCCTTGATAAAGTATGCTCACGGCTGGCTTACAGTCCAATCATACATCAAGCCCTCGCCCCAAGCGTATCTACAGGCAGGCTTCTCCAAAAAAATAAAAGAGAAGTTTCTAAAATTTCGCATAGGGCTATTGCCGTCAGCGGCCCACCTAACACCATTTTGCGGGAACGGCAAAGAAAACACATTACATCTCATCGCCATCTGCAGCGAACTCATTCAAGAACGTCGCTCCTTCTTGAGACCACTTTTCATCAACCGTAGGATATGGACCTGCAGGCAAGCGGTGCTTGCTTGCTTCAAAGGCGATGACATCCAACTGAGCTGCCGAATGGTAAAACTCCTTGAAACTGCTGAAACCTGCTTCAAAATGTTGAAGGATACCCAAAAAACCTAGCAGCACCACGAAGGATGAGAGGATCAATCCACCCATACCACCAAAGAGCAAGCTCCAGCTGGCACTGGCAAAGAAGTAGGCGGCAATATGTTGGCATGAGGGGCGTCTTAATATTCCCAGGCGTCCATATACCAAATCTATTAGAGCGCGGCACTGGCAGAGAATTTGACAGACCCCAAAGTTTACTGCTTTAACCATCAGGAAAAACAGCAGTAGCACCTAGAGAGAAATATACTAGCAGCCTACCTAAGATGCAAGGGTATATGGACCCAACAGATGGACTACCCAGCTTCCACCAAACCATCTGCTGAGAACGCTCAGGAACACTGCTCTGCAGTTAACCGCATCAGTCCCTCGAGTAACGAGATCCAAAGCATGCTTGCTCTATGGTCGAGCCTGCGCCAGGCATTGGGTGAGGATGAATAATAAGCTGCATTTCCCGGTCCAACCCAAGCAGAAGGGCCAAAACCAAGGCCCCAGAATTCAATCAATCAATCAATCAAAGCATTTATATAGCGCACTACTTACCCAGAGGGTCTCAAGGCGCTGGGGGAGGGGGGTCCGCTAGTGCTCGAACAGCCAGGTCTTGAGTTGCTTCCTGAAGGCGAGGTGGTCCTGGGTCAGGCGGAGGTGGGTCGGGAGGGAGTTCCATGTCTTGGCGGCGAGGTAGGAGAAGAACCGTCCCCCTGTGGTGGCTCTTCGGATGCGGGGGACGGTGGCGAGGGCGTGGCCGGTCGATCGAAGCTGGCGTTTGGGAGCGTAGAAGTTGAGGCGGCTGTTGAGGTATCCTGGGCCTTGGTTGTGTAGGGCTTTGTGTGCGTGGGTGAGGAGTCGGAAGGTGATTCTCTTGTTGACCGGGAGCCAGTGCAGGTCTCTCAGGTGTCCGGAGATGTGGCTGCGACGGGGGATGTCCAGGATGACACGTGCTGATGCGTTCTGGATCCGCTGGAGTCTCTTCTGGAGTTTGGCGGTGGTTCCGGAGTAGAAGGAGTTGCCGTAGTCCAGACGGCTGGTGACGAGGGCCTGGGTGACCGTCTTCCTGGTCTCGGTGGGGATCCACCGGAAGATCTTACGTAGCATGCGCAGGATGTTGAAGCACAACGAGGAGACGGCGTTGACTTGTCTGGTCATGGAGAGGGAGGAGTCCAGGATGAAGCCCAGGTTGCGTGCGTGGTCTGTTGGTTTGGGTGCGCTGCCTAGGGCGGGGGGCCACCAGGAGTCGTCCCAGGCGGATGGTGAGGATCCCAGGATGAGGACTTCCGTCTTGTCCGAGTTCAGTTTCAGGCGGCTGTTCTTCATCCATTCGGATACCTCTTTCATCCCTTCGTGAAGGTTGGCTCTGGCGGTGGCTGGGTCGTTGGTGAGGGAGAGAATCAGCTGGGTGTCGTCGGCATAGGAGATGATGTTGAGGTTGTGCTGGCGTGCGATGTCTGCGAGGGGGCTCATGTAGACGTTGAAGAGGGTTGGACTGAGCGAGGAGCCTTGAGGAACGCCGCAGATGACTTCGGTGGCTTCAGATCTGAACGGGGGGAGGCGGACTCTCTGTGTCCTTCCGGCGAGGAAGGAGATGATCCACTCCAGTGCCTTCTCCTGGATTCCGACGTTGCTGAGTCGCTGCACTAGTGTACGGTGGCAGACAGTGTTGAAGGCCGCGGAGAGGTCTAGGAGGATGAGGGCTGCTTTTTCTCCGTTGTCAAGCAGTGCTCGGATGTCATCGGTGGCTGCGATCAGGGCGGTCTCGGTGCTGTGGTTGGCCCGGAAGCCGGACTGCGAGAGGTCGAGGGATCCGTTCGTCTCGAGGAAGGCGGCCAGCTGCTTGTTGACGGTCTTCTCGATGACTTTAGCAGGAAACGGGAGCAGCGAGATGGGGCGGGTGTTCTTGAGGTCGGTAGGGTCGGCTGATGGTTTCTTTAGTAGAGCGCTGAGTTCGGCGTGCTTCCAGCTCTCCGGGAAGGTAGTGGTGTCGAAGGAGGTGTTGATGATGTCCCGCAGGTGGGGTGCGATGACAGCGTCGGCCTTGTTGAAGATGTGGTGAGGGCAGGGGTCGGTAGGAGATCCGGAGTGGATGGAGTTCATCGTGCGGACGGTGTCTTCGGTGCTGATCGGGGTCCAGGCGCGGAGGGTGGTGGTGGGGGGCGGTGGTTCGGTCGTGGCGTGTGTCGGTTGCGTGCTGAAGCTGTTGTGTATGTCCGCGATCTTGTTGTGGAAGTAGGAGGCGAGGGAGTTGCAGAGGTCTTGCGAAGGGGTGATGTCGTTGTTTCCGGCGTTGGGGTTGGAGAGCTCTTTAACGATGTTGAAGAGTTCCTTGCTGTTGTGTGCGTTGTTGTCCAGTCGTTCCTTGAATGCGGAATTTCACCCAAACCTCATGTTGCCATCCGCCATGCCATTATTCTCACTAGGTGGAGGACAAGGCTGAAAGCAAACAGCCACTTTGAACTATACTGAATAACACTGACCATATCACAGGGATAACCTGAACTGTCATCATAATTAATCACTTTTGCTTTTTCAACGCAAAGAGGTAATTATTGAAGTGGCACTTTCAAAAATGTTCTTATTGCACTGGCACTATACTATATTACCCCTCGGCCGGCAACAAGGATTAACTTACTACACATCTTATCATGATAAATAGGCTGTCTGACTGAAATCATACTTTATTTAAACTTTGATGCTGCTGTCTTAGTACGTTTTTTACTGAAGGAATTATTGTCTTAATAGGTATGAATTTGACCTTTGTTTTGTCAACTGAACTCTTGTAAAGGTTTTATATAACCATGTACAATAAAGCATTACTTACTTACTGTCTGCCAGGCTATCTATGGGGGATAAATCAGCCATTGTGGGGGGGCAGGGCACTACCTACTCAAGTGAAGTGCTAGCCACTCCCTTCCATTCTGCCCAGGCAAGACCATCAGAATCAAGATGTATGCAGATGTATGTACTCAGACGCAGCTATCCTTCCTGGTGCACAGACATAATATCGAGTTTGGAAATATCGAAGGGACAGAATATCGACATCAAGAATATCGGTGACCAGAATATCGACCTAAAGGTAAGAAATATCGGTTTTGTTAATATCGAAGTCAGTAATATTGTTTGCAATAATATTGTTGTTAATAATATCGATAGGGGAATAGGGTAGGAAGTAATTTAATTATAATAAAGTTATACATTTTTATTTATAGATATTGATAATTTTTTGATGATTAATTATTAATTAGTAATGAATTTCTGTAACTTGATTAATTGATAATTATATTAATTGTGTTTTTTAGGAGCAGGTTGTGGGTTTATAGGGGAATAGGGTGGGAAGCAATTTATTATAATGATGTAATTATGACTTTTTTATTATTAGTATTGATAATTAATGTATTGGTAATTATTAATTGGTAAGTAATGTTTATTAATTGATAATTATAATAATTGTGTTAATTTATTTTAGGAGCGGGTTGTGGGTTTATAGGGGAATAGGGTGGGAAGTAATTTAATATTATTAAAGTAATTATTAATTTTTATTTATTGGTACTCATAATTTATTTATTGTTAATTATTAGTTGGTTATTTAATCAAAAAAAATATTTAATTAATAAGCATGTTAATTTTAACCCTCTGTTATCCAACACTTTCCCTGAAGTTACAATTTCTGGAGTGGGAATAGTAATTTATACCCCTACGCTATCCAACACTTTCCCTACTGTTACACTCTCTGGAGTGGGAATAGTAATTGTATTCCCTACGCTATCCAAAACTTTCCCTACTGTTGCACTCTCTGGAGTGGGAATTGAAATTTGTACGCCTACGCTAGCTAACACTTTCCCTACTGTTGCACGCACTGGAGTGGGAATAGTCATTTTTACCCCTATGCTATCCAACACTTTCCCTACTGTTACACTCTCTGGAGTAGGAATAGTAATTTCATCCCCTCTGCTATCTAATATTTTCTCTACTGTTTTAGTTAATGTAGTGTATAGTTTATTTTAAAAAGCTTAACAATATGGTATTTTTTTATTTGTTATATATATTTTTATTTATATTATTGGTGTATGTGTCTAGAGGTATTTATAATTTTTAAAATGTTTAACAATCTAAAAGTTATTAAAATATTTATTTATAAATATTATTAGGTATATATTATATTTTATAGGTATATATGTTTAATTTATATTTACATATGTATTAGTTATAATTTTGAACATTTTAAAATAATTTTAACTGTTTCTTTTAATTATATGTATTATTTACTCAATTTTACATTATTTTTTAAACGTTAAAAAAATGATATTTTTAACAAGGATATTTTTTACGATTTTTTTGGGATATTTTTATACTTACCATAATGTAGATAGGACTTCGATATTGTGGACATCGCTATTTAGGCTCCGGTATTTTTTTCGACGATATTTCTGTAGTTGATATTCTGTCAGTGATTCATCCTTCCTATGTTTGTGGCTGTCTTGAGGGAATGTTCACAGTGTAGCTGTCACCCACCCCATCCATGTATTGGAGACAGGCTGTCAGGCACACAGAGAGGTAAGTGCAGAGAAATCTCCACTTTCATAAACTGGTATATCTAAAACAGTAATGTTAAATCCAATTTCACCAGTAAGGAGGATTTACCATCACCAATCCAAAGATATGAAACATGAAAAAGCTACTCCTCTCTGATCAGGCATTACAGCTTAAATGTGCATTAAATAATTCCTAATGCTAACCTATGTGAGGGGTAGGCCTCAGAGTAGTGAAAAATTAATTTAGCTGTTTATCACTACCAGTATATGCAAAACAGTGCATGCCCTGCCTTTTACTTACATAGCACCCGGCCCTTAAGGCTACTTAAGGCTTACCTCAGGGGTGGTATGTGTAATAAAAGCGACATTTAATACTTGGCAAGTAGTTTTAAATGCAAAGTCAAAGTGGCAGTAAACTACACACACAGGCCTTGCGACATGTCTGAGACGCGTTTGAAAGGCTACCTCTGTGGGTGGCAAAATCAGTGCTGAAGCCTACTAGTAGAATTTAACTTACAAACCTTGGGTATATGGTATACCACTTTACAAGGGACTTACAAATAAATTAAATATGCCAGTCATGAATAACTAATTATTCCATGTTTAGAGAGAACACACGCACTTTAGAACTGATCAGCAGTGGGAAAGTGCTCAGAGTCCTAAAGCTAGCAAAACGAGGTCAGAATTAGAGGAGAAGGAAGGCAAAAAGTTTGGGTAACCCTGCGAAAAGGGTCATTTCCAACTAGAACCTCAGTAGTAACACTAGAAATCATGTTTCCTTAGATATAGTATTTAAAGGACAGAGCACTCTTGCTGAAGAATTGGTGATGATAGGCTTAATAGATTCAGATTTGATTGAAGTTGCAGTTGGCCGCCACCGATGACATCCGCGCCCTGATGGACAATGGAGAAACAGCGGCCCTCATCCTCCTAGACCTCTCCGCGGCATTCGACACGGTCTGCCACCGCACCCTAGTACGGCGCCTCAGCAACATCGGAATCCAGGACAAGGCGCTGGAATGGATCATCTCCTTCCTCGACGGAAGAACACAGAGAGTCCGCCTACCACCGTACAAGTCAGAGGCCTCCGAAGTCATCTGTGGCGTCCCTCAAGGATCATCTCTGAGCCCCACCCTCTTCAACGTCTACATGAGCCCCCTCGCGGCCATCGTACGCAAACACAACCTCAGCATAATCTCCTACGCCGACGACACCCATCTGATCCTCTCCCTGACCAACGACCCCACCGCCGCCAGAGCCAACCTGCACGAAGGGATGAAAGAGGTAGCCGAGTGGATGACGACCAGCCGCCTGAAACTGAACTCGGACAAGACGGAAGTCCTCATCCTGGGCCCCTCACCCTCCGCCTGGGACGACTCCTGGTGGCCTCCCGCCCTGGGCACCGCACCCAAACCGACAGACCATGCACGCAACCTGGGCTTCATCCTGGACTCCTCCCTCTCCATGACCAGGCAAGTCAACAACGTCTCCTCGGCGTGCTTCAACATCCTACGCATGCTACGGAAGATCTTCTGGTGGATCCCCACCGAGACCAGGAAGATCGTCACCCAGGCCCTCGTCACCAGCCGACTGGACTACGGCAACGCCCTCTACGCCGGTACCACCGCCAAGCTCCAGAAGAGACTCCAGCGGATCCAGAACGCCTCAGCCAGACTCATCCTCGACATCCCACGAACCAATCACATCTCCGGACATCTGAGAGACCTTCACTGGCTCCCCGTCAACAAAAGAATCACCTTCCGCCTCCTCACCCACGCACACAAAGCCCTACACGACCAAGGCCCGAGCTACCTCAACAGCCGAGTCAACTTCTACGCTCCCAAACGCCACCTCCGATCAGCCAACCACGCCCTCGCCGCCGTCCCCCGCATCCGAAGAGCGACTACAGGAGGAAGGTCCTTCTCCTACCTGGCTGCCAAGACCTGGAACTCCCTGCCGACCGACCTGCGCCTGACCCAAGACCACCTCTCCTTCAGGAAGAAGCTGAAGACCTGGCTGTTCGAGCAGTAGCGGCACCCCCCCCCCTCCCCCCCAGCGCCTTGAGACCCTACGGGTATGTAGCGCGCTTTACAAGTGTCATTGATTGATTGATTGATATCGTTTAAAACATCTCCCGTGATTTTAGAGACCTAAAATGAAAATACTGATTAGGAGCATCATACCTTAACTGAAAGTTTTTCATATCACAAGTAAGGGACTGAGTACCATGTCCCAGCTATAAAGCCCCTACATATGTGCCTAAACAAAATAAAATTAAGGCAGGAAAAAGAGAGTGGAGAAATCCACTACCAGCACTCAGAGGAAATCAATCATTGTCTGTGACTGCTCACCTATCCCAACCTTCTTTTAAGCCTCAGTTAAAACAGTACACTTCAGAATCCAGGCATAAATGAAAAGGCAATGGATCTGCACGTATTCACAGGTATTTATTTATAATCTTGAAAGAGGAAGAGTGCTTATACATAATCTATAAAACATGGGATGTCTGGTGTTTACACTCAAGTTAGTATATATAAATTGTAAAAAATCTTAATCCTTTGACAATCAGGAAATTCTCTAATATTTAACATTTCATTAGTCCCCCAAAAAACTCTTCCACCAGCATATTGACAACTGAGTTTTTCTGTTTCTCTTTGTTTTTTTAAATACAAATTTCAAAAGTGAGAGTTAAAAGCAATTATTCTGTCTGAAGTTCAAAGACTTTTCTCCCAGAGTGCGAGGGCCACAGATTGTTTACTCTTTCTCTAAGCATTATTGTTTCCCCTGCCCCTGTGCAGGGAATACCAGTGATATTCGCCCTAGTGTAAGTAGAGCATGCTTAGCATCACTAATGTGGGCACAGTGGTAGACAGGACAACAATTTCCACAACCAGATCAAACTGAGGCTCCATCGTAGCAATCCTAACTGGGATGGAGGGACATTGGCATATGGCCTCCCTCTCCAAGCTGGTTCAGCAGCTCATGGCTCTCCATCCCCTGGGGCACGACGTGAGCACTGTCCCTGAGACACCATCCAGGGGGCACTGCAGTTCTCGGCCTGGGAGAGTGTAGGCATACTCTACCCACATTCTCCCAGGCAGGAAACAAAATGTAACTCCCACCCAGGCATGAGCAGAGAAAAATGCTGCTTCAGCCAGGTCAGGAGCAAAGGGACTGAGCCTCCTCCTACCAGCACCACGATAGGTGTTGCCTGGAAACCAGCTGGGGCTGCAGGGTCATTGTTTCTCATCCGCTGCCCCCAACCATTTGCCATGCCAAGAGCTCATCTGGGCACCCACTTTGAAAAAATTAGTCTGCTCCCACCACAACAGACTATGGGGAGGGGAAGGAACTTTGCTCCTATCTGGGTGGGAGTAGAGACAAATTCTGCTTGTTAGATTCGGGAGTCTCTAGTTGGCACAGGTAGGTACTTGTGACAAATAAGGACCCTTGTCTCTAGTCAGGGTAAGGGGGTACACTCCTAAAATAACCCCTGCTCACCCACTTAGTTGCTTGGCACGAGCAGACAGGCTTATCTCAGAGGCAGTGTGTAAAGCATTTGTGAACACATACAGTAATCCAATGACAACATTACAGTTGGACACCACACCAGGTTTTATATCAAAAATAAGTATTCTTTATATAGATTTAACACAAGACCATAAATGACAAAAAATCCACAATACTATACTTAAAAATAGTAGTTTTTAGCTTAGTTGAGTTCAGTTCTTAAGATGCGACACTTTGCGTCAATGTACCTTACGATGTGTTGCTCTTCCACAACAAGTAATGTTGCAGCAATGGAAATGCAGCAAAGTTCCGGTGGAAAGAAATAAAGACGTGAAGATCTTCCAGATGCGGCAAGCTTCTCCGATGATGCGAGAAGTCTCGGTTTGATGCATCAACTGCAGCGGTGACACCCTTGTTCAGCGATGCGACTGCAACAGCCTCGGCTGCGGCACTCTTCCCCGACGTTGCGAGAGGCTTCCGCACAATACGACAACTACAGCGGCGACATCCAAGATGCGATGGCAGCAGCTCCGATGGCGGCGTGCTTCTCTTGGGAATGCGAGGTGCTTTACTCGATGCGGTGCAATACGACAGCTACAGCGCCGACATTCACAATGTGACGGCAGCAGCAGCGACGGCAACATGCTTCTTCCTCGTTGCGAGACACTTCTGTCGGTGCGGTGCAATATGACAGCTACAGCGGCGACATTCACGATGTGACGGATGCAGCAGCGACAGTGACACGCTTCCTCTTCGTTGCGGAGCGCTTCTCTCGATGCTGTGCAATACGACAGCTACAGCGCCGACATTCAAGATGCGACGGCAGCAGCAGTGACGGCGACCCGCTTCTTCTTCGTTGAGTCGCGCTTCCATCTCCTTGCGACACGCAGTCCCTCAGAAGGCCCAAAACAGCAGCAGGCACTTTCAATAGAACTCTGGGGAGCTGGGGATTGAAGTCTGTTGTCCCTGAGACTTCCGCAGGAGGCAAGCTCTGTTCAAAGCCCTTGGAGATCGTTTACACATTGAAAATAAAGCACATAAAGTTCTTTTTTTTTTCTTTGGCAGTCAGGCAACCACTTCAGGCCAATCCCCCAAGCAGTACTTCAGCTTAGGGATAGTCTCTCCTCAGTTTCTTCAGGTTCCTCTCCTCAGCAAAGGTGTCTTCTTGTAGTACAAAAGTGATCTACTTTCTTCGGATCAGGGTCCCAATATTTATACCCCAAAATAATTTTTCCTCTGAGGCAGAGGGGCCTTTGCCTAGTCCAAACCAGTTCTGGAGCACTCTGTTTACATGACTCCTTCTTTCCTTTCAAAGTGCAGGGCAGAAACATCAGACGCCCCACAGGAGGTGGAGCCAGCATTGTGGAGGGAATGCACAGCCTTGGAGCACTTTGTTGACATGACTCCTTCTCTCCTTTCACAGTGCAGGGCAGAGACATCAGACGCACCACAGTGGGTGGAGCCAGCACTTTGGGGGACAGGCACAGTCCTATTCAGGCCCCAGGTCCAACTCCTCCCTCCCATCTAGATGCAGATCTCTCTATTCACCACTGGGCTGACTCATTCTGTCTCCTGGAATCCCCCAGCCCTGTCACTCAAACTCCAGACAAGGAATACACAACCTAGCAGAGGCAGGCCTGGAGAGTTAGACAAGAAAATACCTACTTTCTAAAAGTGGTATTTTCAAACACAGAATGTTAAAAACAACTTCACTAAAATATATATTTTATCATTCTGAGTTCAGACATACTAAACTCGAATGTCTACCATGTTCCCTGAGTCAGTTAGGATAAAAGATGTAATAATCTAACTGCCCATTCTGGCCAATGGAGAACAAATAGCCTTGCAATAGTGAAAAACGAAAATGGCTGTAATTCACTATTAGGACATGCCACACATCAGGGCATGTCCTACCTTATACTTACAATGCACCCTGCCCTTGGGCCTACCACAGGGGTGCCTGATATGAAGAAAAGTGAAGGGTTAGGGACTGGCAAGTGGGTGCACTTGCCCAGTCAGCATGACAGTACCAGACTGTATGCAGGCTCTGCAATTGCAGGCCTTAGACACATTTTACAAGGCTGCTTCTGTGGGTGGCACAATCAGTGCTGCAAGCCCACCAGCAGCATTTGGATTTACAAGCCCTGGGCACAAGTCCAACACTGCTCCCATCTGTTCAGGTATAAAAGGGGGTGGTTATGGACGGAGCATCTGAACCAATCAAACACTGACCCTGTGCCTCATGGGAACAGTCCAGCCCGAAATGCCAAGCCATGCCTTCCCTGGACCGGGAACAAGCTTCCGAGGACCGGTTTCTGGCATTTCAGCCGTCTTCAGCCCGGCTTGCTTGAATCCAGTGGCAAAGTGAGCAAGGGACTCACGTCGGAGCATACCCTGCCAACTTATGGCGAACAAAGTGGTACAAAAGAGGCTGGTGATGGACGGAGCATCTGAACCAATCAAACACTCACACCCAGTCAACAGATCTGGGTTTAATCCATCACCATTCTTTAGCCCACTCTGCCAACCCAGTTCAGACATGGCCATAGGCAAATCAGTCTGACCCTGTGCCTCATGGGAACAGTCCAGCCCGAACTGCCAAGCCATGCCTTCCCTGGACCGGAAACAAGCTTCTGAGGACCGGTTTCTGGCATTTCAGCCGTCTTCAGCCCGGCTTGCTTGAATCCAGTGGCAAAGTGAGCAAGGGACTCACGTCTGAGCATACCCTGCCAACTTATGGCGAACAAAGTGGTACAAAAGGGGGTGGTGATGGACGGAGCTAAAGAACGGTGATGGATTAAACCCAGATCTGTTGACTGGGTGTGAGTGTTTGATTGGTTCAGATCCTCCGTCCATCACCACCCCCTTTTGTACCCATCTGTGCAGAAGCAAAGTGACTGATCCCGGATCTCACCAGCTGGGTACAGGCTAGGGCATCAGCAGGGGCTGTGGGGGCTTTGAGGTCCAATCATTTATAATTCACTGCTTCTGCAAGGAGCGCCTCAGAATTCCCTGTGAGGGCTTTTATCAATCAAGTTTTCTTTTCCTGTTGGTGCCCCTAGAAGGCTGGGGAACCACTTACCCTTTCTTTTAATGAGGAGGGGCTGCATGGAGCCCAGCAGACCCTCTCAACTTAAAAAAACAATACACAGTGAGTCTCCTGGGTCATTGAATCCAAGACCCCAGGTCAGCTTACAATATTGTTTAAAGCATTCAGCTGGAGCTGTGTGCTCTGCAGCTGGAGTGCAATGCCCCTTTCCAGTTGGTTCTATAGCTGCACTTTGTAGCATGAAAATTGTTAAACAAAAACTCAAAGACATATTTAATGTTTTTTAATGGTTTATTAAAAATAATTGGAGAAACTGTCTAGTATTCAACATTGCAATGTGCGAAGTTATGAAAATATACATTTGAGGATAGTTATTGTTTACTTTTTACTTTACATTTACATTTTACTTTATGTTTAAAAAGTCTTACAAAATCACAGAAAAACACAATTTAAACGCTCCTACTGCCCATTTCAACTTGTGAAGGAGCTTAACATTAAACAACTCTACCAGCCAACTCATGTGTATATACAAACACACACACACACATAAGTCAATGCCTAAGGAGGCGCCTAAGGGGGCGCCTAGAGCTGCATAGTGCACATAAACAGTTACTGAAAACTTAGGTCCTTTTTTACATCTTGGCAGACAGGTTGAGCGGCTAACTACCGCGGGACCCATCCTGTTCTCTTTTCCTCTCTCTCCTTTCCCACTTTTGTTTCCTTCCTTCGAGGGTAATACATAAGACCACCAATGGCAGCATACGCCAAGATCGTGATTACCTATCTACTTCTGTACACGTGACGACTCATGTCAACGATATGCCTATTGTAACCCCAACGGCGTACTATGTCACCAGTATTGCCTTCACTGTATCTGTACTGTATATCTGTACTGTATATATAAAAAATTTCCTAATAAAATCTTTTGAAATAAAAAAAAAAAACTTGAGGCTATTGAAAAAGTCAGATTCTTCTTTGTCAAAACATTCATGTCTAATTAACAATAGAAGTGTATTTGTTGAATACTTACATTCTGATTAATTTGTGATAGATCTAATTTTGACGGCTAAGTGACTTTCCACAGGAGAATAATTTCTTACTACACTCTAGTTTCCCTAAACAGGAAGAGAATATGCAATTTTCCATTTGTTTTTGGAAACATATATTGTCCAGCCTTTCACCGAATCGAAAGTGGCTCCACCTTGTTAGGACCCATTCGGAATTGGCCATTGTTATTCAACCTCTGAAGCACGTCTGAAGAACCAAATGCACATGAGAAATGTGGGACACAACATAATGGCTCTCGTCAGCCTTAAGATGTCTAAAATAGCTGTGCTTCTTGAGAATGTCTTTTTATTTCATATGCACTGCACATATATGTATGTAATATAGCCTGGATATGAAATCAGTTTCCATTATCACGTCCTAAATCTGCTTTAGTTAGCGGAGCATCCCTGCAGTGACGCTTTCTGAAACATTTATCAGTCACATGCCAACTGTACTTTAGTTGAACTTCTTAACTCTTGCTACTGGCAGGGTGCAAACTCTGCACCCCTTGTACCAGGGTTGTCACCCACCAGTACTGTGTAATTATACGTTAAAGCCAAAGGAAGAGAGACTAACTGAAGATCAGATTTTACTGGGCATAAAACCGCACAGAATTGCCCAAAGTGCAGGTGGTAAATGAGAGTATTGGCATCTGTGTAGGGCAAGGGTAGAAGGAAGGTGTCCCTGCTAGGAAGCATTGTAGCAGGGCGAGCAATGCCTGCTTTGCTGCTTGCCAGAGAAGAGGGCTGGGCATCAGGCCTGGCTGCTGTGGCAACTGAAAATCAAAGACCATTCGTCTTTTCTAGTCAGTAAAACTAGATATGTGCACTGTGCATGCTCTAAACACCCCTAGTGAAAAAGCTGCATGTTCAATGTTCTTTTTTTACGCTTTCTCTCAAATGGGGCCTCTTTGGTACAGGTCCAGTGCCTTATTCTGCCACACCCGGCACTTCTGACGGTTTTTTGATTGAGATACGCACATTCTGAGAAATCGTCCACTGTGAACCTGTAACACCAAGAAAACATAGTCAGGAGTCAGCTTTAATTTGCAACAGCACTGGTCAAATGTGACTAGAGGCTTGAACTCAAGTATAACTAGTAAATAACAGATCACATGGAAAACTAGCATGCAAGTTTACAGCTATTAGATGGGCCATGTCGGTGTATTGGCTGCTAAGTGCAATGCAGTATGGGAAATGAATGCAACAAGCTCCATGCCAAATGTATCATTTCTCAGACGTGTGTGCCTTAATGCTTTTGTAAGTCATTTTCAGAAAAGTGGCCAGGTAGAGGAAAGGTCCTACGATGGAGTTAAATCACCAGAGGGAGAGGAAAACATGAGCTGTGAGTTATATAGGAGAAACAGGGTCTAGTACTTTGCTGATTACCATGAACGCAGGCAAGTGGATATTCACACATTGAGTGCACGAATGAATAAAACGTGAGGTCTTGAAGACAACCAAACAGAAGAGGGATTTTGGGTTTATCAAATGGGGTGCCCGCAAAGTAATTTAATGTGGGTGGATCCAAGCCGAATTTTAGGGACAACCACCAGTTATGAATATGAGACTATGTACATGAATTGTATACACATGTATGATATGCAAAAATCCTGAAAATGTGTACTAGATCTACGTTGGGTTTTCCCTGGACACCCCTCACACGAACAATATAGAAGAGTTATAGAGAGAGGAAAGAAACTGATAGGATTAAGGTGGGTGACTGCAAAAAACAGGCTTTGTTTTCACTTTACACCTTATTTGTAAGCGCCTGTGTGGGGCTTCATCACTAAACCAGCCCTTGCACTGGGTTACGACCATAGTTAACACGCAGTAGAACCCCACTGCCCAAGAGGTCTCTTTCTGCTACATTTCAGCCATGCAACAACCTGACCAACACTGGCCCGCGGAGGGGATCAGCAAGGACAGAAGCAGAGATCAGAGAGGCAACAAAGGACACAGCTGCCAGCAAGGTCTAAAGCAGCCTACATTGGCAACACAACATGCTAGTGTTGGATATCTCATCAGGACTTTAAAACAGGTAACTCATTCACCCAAGTACTCACAGTCACAGTAACCCCAAAAACCTTAAATTGAGAAGAAGCGAGAGGTCCCATTAAAGACAGTATGTATGGATTTTTCTGTAGAAGTAAGTAGCCTCTCTAAGAAGGCGGCAGCAATAGGCCTGTTGGTGTATGGACACCATGATCATGCTGACATAGCAGTGTATTACCAGGGACGTCCAACCCTACTGGGATTACATCTCAAGCGTCTGAGATAGAAAGCAAGACTCCAGATAAAGTCTTCTACCTTGATAATGGTGGCAGCCACCCAATGCATCAAAGGTGACTGCACAGGTGTTATGATACTATTAACAAGTCTGTTCATTATATCTGGGAAAGTTGGTCTTGCAGCAGATAATGAGTTTTAGGCATTACCATCAACATCCTTGATAAATCTAAGCCTAAACCCAGCTTTACTAAGGGCTTGGGTTTCCTTGTGTCACGCAAGGGAACACAAGCCCTTAACTGGGATTTACGAGGCCACGCAAAGCCCCCTTGCGAGGGTGTGTGGTTTAGTAAATCCTAAGTAAAGTAAGGCAGAGCATTTGTGTGCCTTGTATTACCCTGTGGCAGGGCGGTGCTCTTTGGGTGGATCGTTCCCATGTATCCATTCATGTTTGTTTTACACAATCCCAGATTTACAAACTATGGCACCACAATAGAATGCCTCCCTGACCCAGGCGCAACAAGGAGAAATATTTCTAATTATCCTCGTAGTAGGCGTGCTACATTGAGTAGCATGCATACAAATAGGAAAATGTCTCCCAGGATTGTTTTAAAAAACAAGCCTGTTTGTGACGCAGGAACCCGTGCAGCATGGCACAGGGGTGCCTGCGATGGCTCTAGGCAGCCTCAACTGTGCAGGTAGACAGAAGAAATGTGCAATATCTTGGAAGATATGAGTGCATAGCTGCTCTCTCCCTTTCACACAACACAGAAAATTATCTTGCTGCATTGCGTGAAATACTGTTAAATCTGCCCCTCTGTGTTTGACTAGGGGTGGGTCACTGTCTCCAGCTTGCCCAGCTAGGGACCTGTTGTGAAAACTCCTCAATAAGTATATAAGATACTTTAAATGTGAGGTACGCCAAAGATTTAACTTACGACTTATTGAATGCGGTGCCATCGACCCACTTCCATGGTTGTTCAGTGGAATCCCTCCTGAGGCCAATCCAATGGTCAGCTGGCCCTTTGTAACGCATCATGAAACTCTACAAACAAGACAAAAGGGCCACACCCTGACAGTTACTAATTAATGTTGAACACAATGCTGGAGCTAAAGGGAGCGGATCCGCAGAGAGTTTATAAAATGAATTAATAAAACAAATAATAGTAATAAGAACACAAATAAGAAAACAATACAAAATCATCCTGGTTTAAGAATACGTTTCATTACCGCAATGAACTAGTCAACCTCGAGCATTGCAGTGTATTTTTAAGAATCACGTGTGTACTGTGGACAGCGAGGCTTTTCAATTCACTCATGATAGCAAGCTGTGCCTATTTTATTTTCATTCTAGTCGTATTATTGCTGTAATGCATTTTGTAATGATATATTCCTGCTATTTCATTTTAAAAAAATATTATTGTTGCAGGTTATGCTTCTTGTAATGGTTTTAATTACATATATAAAAAAAGTATTCATTACTTCAGTAACAATAATATCAGGCAGTAACCCAGAAAGTAGACAGAAGTTAGCGAAAGACCAGCAGTGAACAAACAGTGCACTGCCTGAAACTCCACATTTTGATGGTTTACATGGTCAAGTGGTCATTGAAATGCAACGAAAAAAGTTATCATAAAACGAAGATATCCTCTTTGATTTTAGTAGATTCACATACTTATCTTAATCTGGTTTACAGGCTACGAAATGGAGAGTAAGTTATTGGCAACACATTTACTATAAGATTTGAGGGGAAGAGGAGGTAGTTACATTTTAACGTTAAACTCACCAAAAGTTCGTAAAAGCTTTTTTAAATTGGTGTTTGTAACTTTGTCCTACATGTTATTTACATATAGTCAGTGATCGTCTGAACAATGCACACAGGTTCTCATTAATACAACACAAACTTGCATTTTCAACGCTGTGTTCTTCGGAATGATCAGGTACACAATCTGTAGTGGAGATTGACGTTTAACCTTAGTAAGACAACAACATTTAAAACAACATGTGATGCTAAGTCCTGCACTCCTTTACTTCTGGGACCTTGACATTAACAGGGCACTAACATCCCTCATTCATTCATTGCTACAATAAGCTTTTGCGTAATAATCGCAATATTGCTTTTAACTATGTTGTTGTGGCCCTCCAAAATGTTCTAATCAACCTGGCACTTAGGGGGGGCCTAGCTGGTAGTTTCAGTGAAAATAGCCACTATTTCCATTCACAGACGAGTTTCGCAAAACAGATCCCTCCGTTACCCATTCCTCGATTTTCCACTAGCTTATGCTATGGGGTGGGCCTTCAGGCAAATGCCTGTGCATTGCAATAGCCCTCATGGCAAGTACTAGTGCCAAGTCTAGTAACCTGGTGCATATCTTAAGTGCCTTTGCACGGGTGTACAGGGGAATAGGGCCACCAAATGTACTTCCAACCTGCACAGATGAACTCTATTGCGAGTTTGCTCCATGTCGCCTGGGACCTCTGACTAAAAACATATAACACTGGGTGTAGGAAGGTGGATATCTGACTATGGTTGCCCCCAACTTTTTGCCTGGTGTTTTGCTGGTTTTTCGACTTAGTTGACCTGGGGCCCTGCTATTCAGGACCCCAGGCCCACTGCTCTCTCTGTAAAATGGATTCCATGTACTCTAGGTACATATCTAATTGGATACTGAGTCACCTTATCAGCCCCTGTACAGTGTACCTTAGGTATCCAGGGCATAGGTGCACCCAGGGCCTACCAGGGGCTGCAGCATGTATTATGCCACCCCTGGCTGGCCATCCAAATCTGACACAACTGGCTGATTAATCAGCTGGGGCAAGGTGGTGTAATCACCCTTTGCTTTAGATATAGTATCCCTATATCTAACCCTAAAATGGACACATATATTCCTATCAGTCACTCGTATGGAAGGCCTTATCAGTCCTGAAGGCAGAGTGCTTGGAATTATGTGGAATGGTGCTCTAGCATGAGCTGAGCCCGTTTGCAGCTTGCGGAACCAAGTCCTAATAGCTGTTCCATGATAACGCTATACCATATACTCTTAAGTGCATTATGATCCTCGCGGTCAAATGCTAACTTTGGTATAGCATTATCAAAACATGTCGAGTAAGGTGTCATACGAATTGGAATACTACCCCCTCACCAATTCTGGCGACGGGGGTAGCTTTCCTCCCTTCTAGAGGGACACGACATGTATGTAACTGTGAACCCCGGTTAAAGTTAACTCGAGCCTCAGCATCACAAAATGGATGATGCCACCACAGACACAAGTCTGACCTCCTGCTGCTGGGAGTCCTTCCAGCGAGGGAGGCTCGGACAAAGGGTTTCCTGCCTTGGGAGTGCTAGCACCACCCCAGACAGGATTTTGTGTATTAGGTAGGACAGGGCTGAAAGGAATGAGACATGCCTGGGGCACACAAGGTGTCCCTGTGCATACACCGGTCTAAACCAGTTCCTGGGGCGCCCCAGCCCCAGAGCTGGCGCAAGACCGGACAAAGGAAAGGGGGTGTAACCACCCCCTTCCTGGTCCCACCCAGAGGAGGGACCTAGTTGTAGTGCAGCCCCCTTTAGCTGAATAAAGGTAGGAGCTGGTCCCATTCCAGATTAGAATAATCTTGACAACTTCCTCGAAGAAACTCTTGACCTTCGACCTCCTGAACATCAGAAGACTGAAGAATCTCCCCTATGGTCAGGGAGTGACCATCCTGCTTCGCAGGCACCATCAAGCTCCTGTGCGGTTTGCTGCAAGTCCTTCCATCCCGGAATGCGACGACCCAGCTCGACGAGACCTGGACCTCCAGACCCCTCTGACCTCTACCCACATCCACAGCACAGCTGGGACCCGTGGGTGCGACGAGCAACTAGGAGACGGCCATCTTGAAGAAACCTGCACAGCGCTTCCAGCACGACCGCCGAGGGATCCTCGAGTGAGTGCATCAGGGTTTGAGAAGCCATACACCGACGCAGCTCCTGCACCAAAGACCAGCCCCCCAGCATCCACGTGATCTGCGTGGGGCCCTTTTGCCTTGTTGCTGCTTGTCCTGTTGTCTGGTCACTCGCCGGCTGGCTTGTGACCTCTGAGACGACGATCCGAAGAATCCAACACTGCTGGTCTGGTCCCCCAGACTGGCCCTTGCTTCCTTGTAAAAGAGGAGCACCCCGGACCCTCCTGGTCCGCACCAGACGCCATCTTTGTTCCACCGCGTGGCTTGCATTTGCCAAGGCCTGTTGTCCAGATCGACAATCCGACACCGCCAACAGCAGCAGACTACGTTGGGCAGCTCGTGCCTCCAGCCTGGTCATGAAGAACAGCTCCTGGTCCGCGCAGCTACAGAGAGAAGCGACCCTTCCTCCACCTGAACGCGGCGACAGCATCTGGTTCCCCTCCTGGTTCCAGCACCGTCACTGGCTAGTGACCGAGACTCTGTCCCCTTCCCTTTCAGGACTTCTTCTTCTAAGTTCCATCCTTGGAACCACCGGACTCTTTCAGCTGGCCGCCTGCCAGCAACTCCTTGTTTCAGGCATCACCGGGATCAACACAGCAAACCCGACACTACTTCAGCCCTATGCACCCGCAGCCTGTGGGTTAGGTAACTAAAGCTTCTAGGTGGTGAAGTCTGTGTTCACTATCCTAGTGTTCAGGTCCACTGTTGTTTTCCCTCCATCCAGCTGGGTTCGCCTGGAATCCGTAACTTTGTAAACTGTAGCATCCATAGACGTTGGTGCGCATCCCGCGTGAGAGTTTCCACTCTGCACGTGAGTCCCGTGGGCCTCCTGCTCCTTACTTACCTAGTTTGTAGCGTAGTCCCAGCGATCCTCCAGCCTCTGGATCTCCTTACAGTATTTTCTTTCCTCGCATTCCATTGTTTCAAGTATATGGTTTGTCGTGCCCCCTAAGGCACTTGTGTAAATATTGTGCGAACTCGTATTTCCTTTTTAGTATTGTCATGTACTTAGCCCTCTGACCTCATAAAGAGTTCAGAGGTGTATGTTAGTTAATAAATATCTGTTTATTTTCATAACAACCTGTGTGGTGTCCTTACATTTGGTATTCAAGGGGTTATACATGGTAAAACAGCTGGCTTCACATGCCATTCAGAGTTTAGCCTAAAGACTGCTTTTGTCCACGCTACTAGGAAAGTTGGTCTATAAGGTTGACTTCACAACCAATCACCATAAGGGTTGTTTGGACTGATACAAGGTGATCACTAGAATTAGTGAGCATCATATATCAGGCCAACTTCTCACATTGGTGGCAGCGGTGGGATTTGAGCTTGCTGTTGTTTTTACCAAATATAATCTTGAGATATCATTTGAAAGATCACATAAGGTACCATAGGTACATATACCAAGCTTAGAAATACTCTGAGTTCTACTGAACCAGCTGTTGTAGTGGAAAGGGAGTAACACACCCTGACTACAACTCTCAGTAAGGGATCAGTAGGAAAACCCATAGTGTAGGTAAGTGCACCACTTACACCTCACTAGAAAAGCATGTCTACCACATGAGGGAACACAGAGACTCCCCTTGTGGTTGATGACCCTCCACAGGTCACTTCCAGATATGCAGCCCTTAGCTTCCAGGAGATGAGACAATTGTGTACCTACAGGAAACTAAAACAGGGTTCTAACCCTACAAGTAACTTCCTGATAGGTCTCTTAGAGACGTTTGATGCCAGAAGGGCTTCTAATCCAGGCCCATCTGATCCTACAGAGGAAGACATACCCCCAGTAGAGGAGGACTCTAATCTCCCTGAAACTGATGAAGTGGAGGAAGATGGAGACTCATCTGATGGTGAGGTAAACCATGGTCATGGAAGAGTCAGCAGGCTTACCAGGACCAACTTAAGCATACATGAGAATGGAACTGGGGGACCCCCAGGCCCATCCTCAGGCAGGCTTAACCTTGGGAATAGACGAGTTAGGTCTCTCTCCAGAGGCTCTAACAGATCTATTCACACCCATGTCTCTCAGGCATCTTCTCAGAGAGGGATGACATCCCCTCAGAGAAGAGAGCATGAAGCTAAGATGAGGGAAGTCAATCTGAGGATTGAGAGGGAAGAACTTGCCCTTGCCAAAGAAAGACTTGCCTTTGCCAGAGAGCAGAAATTGAGTGGGGCAGACCCCACTGGTGGCAGCATTATCCCTAGAGATAAAGACAGGAGTTTTGATACTAGACACCTGAGTAAAATAGTGCCCCCCTTTAAACAAGGGGATGACATCCACAAATGGATGACTGCTTTGGAGAGGGCCTGCACTGTCCAGTGCATCCCCCAGAGTCAGTGGGCAGCTATATTGTGGCTCTCATTTGAAGGTAAAGGTAGAGATAAGCTCCTCACTACTAGAGCTGAGGATGCTAACAATTACCAAGTCCTGAAAAATACACTGATTTATGAGTTTGGCTTAACAACTGAGCAGTACAGGTTGCTGTTCAGGGACACCCAGAAAATTCAGTCTCAGGATTGGGCTGACTTTGTCGATTGTGCCACTAAGGCTATAGAAGGCTGGCTACTGGGTAGTAAAGTTACTGACTTCACAGGATTGTATAATCTTATTATGAGAGAGCAAGTCTTAAATAATTGTCAGAACCAGTTATTACACCGGCACCTGGTAGACTCTGATCTGACCTCTCCACAAGAATTGGGTAAGAGGGCAGACAAATGGGTCAGAACCAGGATTAGGCCTAAGAACCAGGGTGGTGACCAAAAGAAAGAATCAACGAAGCCTCAAGAGAAGGGTGGGAATAAATCTTCAGATCAAACCACATCAGGGCCCCAAAAAACCTCAGAAGGGGGTGGGTCCCAGAATCCTTCCAATACCCAGAAGAAACCTTATTGCCATATCTGCAAACAGGTAGGCCATTGGAAAACTGACAGCAGTTGCCCAAAGGGCCAACAACAATAAGGAAAACATACCCCCAAGTAACACTTCCAAGCCTCCTGTTACTACTAGTAGTAATCCCCCAGGTGGTGGGAGTGCCCCCAAGAATTTGGGTGCATTTACTTTGGGAGTCCCTGGGGACTCTGGCCTAACCAGGTGCCCTGACTTAGATACTCTTGTCTGTGAGACTGGCATGGGGTTTGCCAACTTCACAGCTTGTCCCAACACTCTGGACAAGTACAGACAGGAGCCCCTCATCAATGGTACAAACGTTGAGGCCTACAGAGACACAGGGGCTAGCATCACCATGGTGACTGAGAGCCTAGTCCCCTCAAGGCAACTTATACCTGGAGCCACATACCAGGTGACCAACATTGCTGGAGTGCAGAGAGATCATCCCATAGCAGTGGTCAATCTCAGCTGGGGAGGTGTCACTGGCCCCAAGAGAGTGGCAGTGTCATCCAACTTGCCTGTAGATTGCCTACTGGGGAATGATTTAGAGATCTCAGCTTGGGCTGAGGTAGAGCAAGAAATCCATTTGAAAATGGTAAACCCTCATGGTAAGGTTAGTGGGGCAGTGATAGCCACAGCCCCAGTCCAAGATGTCCTCCCTGAGCAAGTCAGGAGGGCTGTGCCAGTCACAGCCCAATCTCAGACAGATTCCTTCCCTGAACAGGTTGGCAAGGCTGTAATGGTAACAGCCCATACCCAAACTGAGTCCCTTCCTGAAAAGGTTGGTGGAGCTGTGATGGCCACAGCTCAAACTCAGACAGATAATAGTGTTGTGAAGCCTGAAACTATGGATCACTCCACTCAGACAGAGAGCATTGAGGAGGAAGAGAAATCTCCCTCCCACCAGACTTTAGGAAAGGATCAGCCTCCTCAGGGAACTGATCTGACCCCTTGTGAAGAAACTGCCCCAGAGGTAGTCAGGCCTAGCCTGGCAGAACCCCTGATGTCAGTGGACCCTTCCAAGGTGGGACCCAGTCTGGAGAAGGTAACCTGCCCCTCTCTACCCTGCCTCAGTCAGCCCAGGGCTGTAGAGGTCAGGGAGGCCGGTGGTGGACGCCAAAGGGCCCCCTGTCCAAAAGAACTCCCCAATCAGCAGATTAAGGGCACTGAAGCTAGTAGTCCTAGCCAAGTGAAAATAAAACAAACTCCTGAGGGATCCCCCTTAAGCTTAGTTAAGGACCTCCCACAGATGGACACTGCTGGGCACAGCCAAACCTGGGACCTGAGGGCCCCAAACCTGACCTGTCCATCCAGTAAGCCAAACAGAGGGACTCAGCCTCCAGCTTTAGGTAGCCAGAGGTTGACCCTGAGAGCTCACAGCAACTCAGTCCTGGAAAGAAAGGCACATATGGTGGATAGTGATTGGAGGAAGTTGAGCCCACCCTTAGTGAAATCTCACTTCAGTACTCCATCCCAGCACCAGCCTTTTACTTTGCCAAAACACACCAAAGGTAGAGATTCCCTATGGTGGAGACCCTCAGATACCCTTAGGGTGAGGGATTGCCTAGTGGACCATGAGATAGGGGGTAACCATGCCAGTGCATATACCACCTCATATGGCCACTCAGGCAATATAGGCTTACCTGGTCAAGGATAGCCTTATCTCCTTTTGTTTGGGGGGGGGTTATGTAGGAAGGTGGATATCTGACTATGGTTGCCCCCAACTTTTTGCCTGGTGTTTTGCTGGTTTTTCGACTTAGTTAACCTGGGGCCCTGCTATTCAGGACCCCAGGCCCACTGCTCTCTCTGTAAAATGGATTCCAGGTACTCTAGGTACATATCTAATTGGATACTGAGTCACCTTATCAGCCCCTGTACAGTGTACCTTAGGTACCCAGGGCATAGGTGCACCCAGGGCCTACCAGGGGCTGCAGCATGTATTATGCCACCCCTGGCTGGCCATCCAAATCTGACACAACTGGCTGATCAATCAGCTGGGGCAAGGTAGTGTAATCACCCTTTGCTTTAGCTATAGTATCCCTATATCTAACCCTAAAATGGACACATATATTCCTATCAGTCACTCCTATGGAAGGCCTTATCAGTCCTGAAGGCAGAGTGCTTGAATTATGTGAGATGGTGCTCTGGCATGAGCTGAGCCCGTTTGCAGCTTGCAGAACCAAGTCCTAATAGCTGTTTCATGATAACGATATACCATGTACTCTTGAGTGCATTATGATCCTCGCGGTCAAATGCTAACTTTGGTATAGCATTATCAAAACATGTCGAGTAAGGTGTCATACAAATTGGAATACTACCCCCTCACCAATTCTGGCTACTGGGGTAGCATTCCTCCCTTCTAGAGGGACACAACATGTATGTAACTGTGAACCCCGTTTAATGTTAACTCGAGCCTCAGCATCACAAAATGGATGCTGCCACCACAGACACAAGTCTGACCTCCTGCTGCTGGGAGTCCTTCCAGCGAGGGAAGCTCGGACAAAGGGTTTACTGCCTTGGGAGGTGCTAGCACCACCCCAGACAGGATTTTGAGTATTAGGTAGGACAGGGCTGAAAGGAATGAGACATGCCTGGGGCACACAAGGTGTCCCTTGCATACACCGGTCTAAACCAGTTCCTGGGGCACTCCAGCCCCAGAGCTGGCGCAAGACCAGACAAAGGAAAGGGGGTGTAACCACCCCCTTCCTGGTCCCACCCAGAGGAGGGACCTAGTCGTAGTGTAGCCCCCTTTAGCTGAATAAAGGTAGGAGCTGGTCCCATTCCAGATTAGATTAATCTTGACAACTTCCTCAAAGAAACTCTTGACCTTCGACCTCCTGAACATCAGAAGACTGAAGAATCTCCCCTATGGTCAGGGAGTGACCATCCTGCTTCGCAGGCACCATCAAGCTCCTGTGCGGTTTGCTGCAAGTCCTTCCATCCCGGAATCCGACAACCCAGCTCGACGAGACCCGGACCTCCAGACCCCTCTGACCTCTACCCACATCTACAGCACAGCTGGGACCCATGGGTGCGACGAGCAACGTGGAGATGGCCATCTTGAAGAAACCTGCATAGCGCTTCCAGCACGACCGCCGAGGGATCCTCGAGTGAGTGCACCAGGGTTTGAGAAGCCCTACACCGACGCAGCTCCTGCACAAAAGACCAGCCCCCCAGCATCCACGTGATCTGCGTGGGGCCCTTTTGCCTGGTTGCTGCTTGTCCTGTTGTCTGGTCACTCGCCGGCTGGCTTGTGACCTCTGAGACGACGATCCGAAGAATCCAACACTGCTGGTCTGGTCCCCCAGACTGGCCCTTGCTTCCTTGTAAAAGAGGAGCACCCCGGACCCTCCTGGTCCGCACCAGATGCCATCTTTGTTCCACCGCGTGGCTTGCATTTGCCAAGGCCTGTTGTCCAGATCGACGATCCGACACCGCCAACAGCAGCAGACTACGTTGGGCAGCTCGTGCCTCCAGCCTGGTCATGAAGAACAGCTCCTGGTCCGCGCAGCTACAGAGAGAAGCGACCCTTCCTCCACCTGAACGCGGCGACAGCATCTGGTTCCCCTCCTGGTTCCAGCACCGTCACTGGCTAGTGACCGAGACTCTGTCCCCTTCCCTTTCAGGACTTCTTCTTCTAAGTTCCATCCTTGGAACCACCGGACTCTTTCAGCTGGCCGCCTGCCAGCAACTCCTTGTTTCAGGCATCACCGGGATCAACACAGCAAACCCGACACTACTTCAGCCCTATGCACCCGCAGCCTGTGGGTTAGGTAACTAAAGCTTCTAGGTGGTGAAGTCTGTGTTCACTATCCTAGTGTTCAGGTCCACTGTTGTTTTCCCTCCATCCAGCTGGGTTCGCCTGGAATCCGTAACTTTGTAAACTGTAGCATCCATAGATGTTGGTGCGCATCCCGCGTGAGAGTTTCCACTCTGCACGTGAGTCCAGTGGGCCTCCTGCTCCTTACTTACCTAGTTTGTAGCGTAGTCCCAGCGATCCTCCAGCCTCTGGATCTCCTTACAGTATTTTCTTTCCTCGCATTCCATTGTTTCAAGTATATGGTTTGTCGTGCCCCCTAAGGCACTTGTGTAAATATTGTGCGAACTCGTATTTCCTTTTTAGTATTGTCATGTGCTTAGCCCTCTGACCTCATAAAGAGTTCAGAGGTGTATGTTAGTTAATAAATATCTGTTTATTTTCATAACAACCTGTGTGGTGTCCTTTCATTTGGTATTCAAGGGGTTGTATATGGTAAAACAGCTGGCTTCACATGCCATTCAGAGTTTAGCCTAAAGACTGCTTTTGTCCACGCTACTAGGATAGCTGGTCTATAAGGTTGACTTTACAACCAATCACCATAAGGGTTGTTTGGACTGATACAAGGTGATCAATAGAATTAGTGAGCATCATATATCAGGCCAACTTCTCACACTGGGTACCTCAAGACCATGGGCTAGATGTATCAAAGGGATTTACCCCTTTTGTGTCTATGGGAAAATGTGTTCATACATATGACCCCATGTGCTTGAAGTCTGCGTTTACTAGGGCACATCTGAGACAATCTTCGTCATTCGACCCAGTATGTAGGATTAGTCTGTGGGGCATGAGGCAGGTGGTTTGCAGGTAGTTAAACCTTGTGTAATTGTATCTAGTATTCCTAGAAACTATGCGGTTGTTCATCCTTCTTGGCTTCGCTAATTAGCTTTTAAAGTCGACAGGCTGCCTTGGCCCATCGAGAGGAGAGTCTTGTACAGCCAGGATAGCAGCTTGCGCCCTCTTCCAAATGAAAGGAGCACCTATTTGTGGTTCTGATTGTCTTTCTACTCAAATGGGCCTCACCAACAGCACCACCGCTGCATATACTACAAACTGATCCTCGGGTAAGCCACCCTCCGCAACTATATAGGCAAAGCTTCTAAATGTGCAATCTTCACAGCAATCCCCTGTGGTGACAATCCCTACATCTGTCCTCATTCTCCCTGCAGTGAAAAATCCTCCACTTGAAGTGGGCAAACCAACCCACACCAGAGCTGGGCCATTCAGTGGAAACTGGTGAGTCTTTGTAACCACCCTCTTCCAGCTACGAAGTGCTATTTTTGCTATTTTGAGGAAATTAGCTTGCTTGACTAGGCACACAGAGGTGCCCATCAATATTGCAGTTAGCACCCTTTCCTGATGCTGTTCACCTAACTATAACATTAGTTTAACCTTTGTTTTTTTCAGTGACTATGTGGAGTTTTTTTTAACATATGTGAATCCTCCCTCCCCACACCAGCGCTGTAGCCAAATTCTCACATGCTGGCAACCCAACGCTGCTCACGGCCTCTGCCCTGCGTGGTAGGAAGTTGGCCTACAATTGGCCTTTGGGTCCCCAGGGCTAAATATAATTAAACAAGGTAGGGAGTGCAGCCCCCCTACATGAGCCTTGTTAGGCCCCAGGGACCTCATCCCCGAAACTTATTCGGCTCTGGGGGATCCCATCCCCTAGAGCTGCATGGCCCCCATCCCGAACCTCATTAAGCCCTGGGGACTGCAGCCCCCAGGGTCTATGTACTTTCCAGGGGAGGGGACCAACACTGACCTAACTATACTACTCAGTGGTGACCGCCACTAGGTGTGTATATATATATATATATATATATATATAATTATATATATATATATATATATATATATATATATATATATATATATTACCTACTGGCGGTCGCCAGTAGGTATATATAGTTAGGATTTTTTCTCTATGGGATTTTTGAAAATTCTATGTCTAATAACTTTGGCGTTTGTGGACGGAATTGGCTGAAATTTTCAGGAAAATGGCACATTTTGTTTCTGAGTAGCCCTTGAAAATTTGGGGGGGGGGTTCTTCAAGGGGGGGCCGAGAAAAAAGGGGGGTCCCAAAACGTGTTTTTAACATTGAGTTTTCCATAGGGCGGTTGGCCTCACTTTTAGCCCGAACGGCTGAATGGATTTGCACGAAACTTGGCAAAATTGTAGGGACTGGTAGCCCGATGTGCCTTTTGTAGGTCTCAATATATGTGCTACAGTGGATTTTGAGAAATTAACGTTTAAAAAAAGATATATATCTGTAACAGCGGACCGGGCAGCGCTCCAGGACGCGTACTTTTCGCGCAACAGAGCTTTGTGAAGCGAAGCTGATTGGTTCTCCGGCGTCTGTAAACATTCCAAACAGTCCGTAGCGGCCGCCATCTTGTCTCTCGGTAGGATCGAGAGACAAGCGGAGGCCAAACCGAAGGGGCAAATGACCATAAGGGGGCATAGTAGATCCTCCCTGACCGTTTAGGTTTGATGTGGAGGTTTTAAAAGGGCCCCGCGGGGCAAAAAAAAAAATAATAATAATAATCGAACAGCTGAATGGATTTGCGCGAAACTTGGCAAAATTGTAGGGACTGGTAGCCCGATGTGCCTTTGCTAGATCTCAATATATGTGCTCCAGTGGATTTTGAGAAATTAACGTTCAAAAAAAGATATATATCTGTAACAGCGCACCGCTTCGCGTACTTTTCGCGTTACGGAGCTTTGCGAAGCGAAGCTGATTGGCTCTCCGGTGTCTGTAAACATTCCAAACAGTCCGTAGCGGCCGCCATCTTGTCTCTCGGTAGGATCGAACAGCTGAATGGATTTGCACGAAACTTGGCAAAATTGTAGGGACTGGTAGCCCGATGTGCCTTTGCTAGGTCTCAATATATGTGCTTCAGTGCATTTTGAGAAATTAACGTTCAAAAACAAGATATATATCTGTAACAGCGCTCCGCTTCGCGGAGATAAAATTATATGTGTATTACCTAGCTGTTGCTAACACCAGTTAGCGATGGCTAGTAGAAGATAGCGACCATCTTGGGCCCCACTTTGCATGTGAGTGATATTTATCACTAATGACATGCAAAGTGGGCATGCCAAGATGTTAGCGACTGGAAACAGTCGCTAACATCGCTATCTCCTAATATCAACTTTTGGAAATATTCGAGATAAGCGCGAATATCTCCAAAAGCTACCACCTGCCCTGAGCAGTTCTTAGCCATGTTATCCAATGGGAGGTGGATAACATGGCTAAGAGCATTAGCTCGGTAATGCATGAATATCGCTGAGTTTTCAGCGATATTAATGCATTGCGGTCGTTTTTTATCGTATTTGCGATAAACCTTGATAATAGCAAGGTTTATCTGCGATAATTTCTGACGGAAAAAAATCGTTGCTAAGCATCGTTAGGGATAAATATCGCTTAACTTTGGTAATATGCCCCAACGTCTGTTAACGTTCGATTCGAAGGAAATCAGGAAGTGTTGAAAAACATTGTCTGCGCCATCTTGTCTTTTTTCAAATGCCACACTTTTGTCGTGCACGGCAGCCATTTTAGATGCCTTGACCAGACCCACTCTGTGCACGCTGTCGATCCTTAGCATGGCTCCCCACCCTCGCAAGCATCTCCCCCAGGCAGTGGTCACCCCCGCTCTCTGTCTTATGCATGGGTAATAAACCTCCCCCCATCTGCGCTGCTCTTCCCTGAGAATCACACCCTGTGCCCGCCCGACACCTCCCTTTCGCCCTATTCACTACCGCACCCTCTGACACTCCTTTTCCTCTGTGTCCGATTGTCCAGGCTGGTCCTAGGGTATCAGCTAGCCCTGCAGATGTAGTTTATGGCCACAGCTGTAAAGAATCACCCCTCTTCAAAGGAGTTATAGTAGATCAAGGCCCACACTCGATGAGATCCGTCACAGCAGAAGCGTTGCTATTATCTGAAAACCATCCTGTATTGTGATTGGGGAGGGGACCGAGCCTGAAGCGGAAGATTCCAGGGATGACTCTTTGTACATCAAAGTTTTTAAAATTATGTGTCACATTAAAAATATATAGCACTCCGACAAAGTAGTAAGATTATAAAACTTTAATAATTTATAAATATATACAAGAAAACAGAAATAGTAATAACATATAAACATTTTTAGGGAAAAACAACGAAGTAGCGGTCGGCTGTGCGAATAGTCCCAACGCAGCACAACGTCCAGATTTCCGGCGTGGGGCGTCGCGGGGGGTGGGTCATCAGTAGCAAACTGTTGTGCGAATAGTTCCAAGGCAGCAGAAAGCGCTGAAATCTAGATGACACGAAAGTGATGTCTAGTAAGTTGCCACCCAGCAAATAACGGCGTGGGGCGTCGCGGGGGGTGGGTCATCAGTAGCAAACTGTTGTGCGAATAGTTCCAAGGCAGCAGAACGATGGCACCAAGGTGATGTCCAGTAAGTTGCCGCACTGGTTTTGGTATCCTACAATGCTGCTCCGAATAACGGCGTGGGGCGCCCCGGGGGAGGCGGCGTGAACGGGCCTCTCCAGGTGGAGTGTCATCTGTTGTAGTGGGGCGCCCCTTTACCGTTTCAGTTGCCATTCCGTCCGTTTTTGGTCCACTGTGTCAAAAGCCGCAATTCAGCTGAGTTGCGCCCACTCTTGCGGTGCAGCGATAGGCGGCTGTCACAGGACTCTCAAAATGGCGGCAGGCTGTTTCCTTTTTGGGCCTGGTCCACTGAAATGGCCCTGGGATACCTTGGAAATCGGACGCTTGTCTGCTAGGTCTTGGACCCCATTCTCGAAAGCGTCCCCTCCGCCTTGAGAATTCATCAAAAGTTTTGGGGGCCCAGACTCCTGCAGGCTTCTGGTGGGGAGCGGCTGCCATGATTGCTCGCGGAATGACCACGACTGAGCTACGAGATGGTGGTGCTCTCATGCTGACGCCAGCTTCAGTCTGAAACATCCAGAAACAAGGTGGGGCTTTCATCGTTTGGGAAAAAAAAAAGTGTTGTTTTTAGGTCATATGATCAAGCCTTCCATCATTAGGAAACCAAAAGTAAAATGAACCAATGAAAAGTTTTATAAACAAGTCACATGACCTGTTATGCGGCATAGGGTATAAAATGCGGAGAAAATACGTTGGCACGTGAGGCGGCGTCAGTAGCGGACCGATGTGCGAATAGGCCGAAGGCAATACAACGCGCCAAGATCCGGATGGCACCGAGGTGGTGTCATAGTTGAGAGTTCTGAGCAGGGGTTGTAACACTGTCTGAAGCTTATTTGCAGCTGCTGCAGCTTCACTACGCGCCAAGATCCGGATGGCACCGAGGTGGTGTCTAGTAAGGTGCACTGGTGTGGCCATCCTACAATGCTGAAAGTCGGCGTGTGGCGCCCCGTTGGCCTGTGAGTTTGCGTCAGTAGCGGACCGATGTGCGAATAGGCCGAAGGCAGCACAACGCGCCAAGATCCGGATGGCACCGAGGTGGTGTCTAGTAAGTTGCCGCACTGGTGTGGCCATCCAACAATGCTGAAAGTCGGCGTGGGGCGCCCCGTTGGCCTGTGAGTTTGCGTCAGTAGCGGACCGATGTGCGAATAGGCCGAAGGCAGCACAACGCGCCAAGATCCGGATGGCACCGAGGTGGTGTCTAGTAAGTTGCCGCACTGGTGTGGCCATCCTACAATGCTGAAAGTCGGCGTGGGGCGCCCCGTTGGCCTGTGAGATGGCGTCAGTAGCGGACCGATGTGTGAATGGGGCCGAAGGTAGCGCAACAATATTTTCGGAATAGAAGACACCACTAGGCGCTGAGATGCCAAGATCCGGATGGCACCGAGGTGGTGTGTAGCAAGTTGCCGCACTGGTGTGGCCATCCTACAATGCTGAAAGTCGGCGTGGGGCGCCCCGTTGGCCTGTGAGTTTGCGTCAGTAGCGGACCGATGTGCGAATAGGCCGAAGGCAGCACAACGCGCCAAGATCCGGATGGCACCGAGGTGGTGTCTAGTAAGTTGTCGCACTTCTGTGGCCATCCTACAATGTTGAAAGTCGGCGTGGGGCGCCCCGTTGGCCTGTGAGATGGCGTCAGTAGCGGACCGATGTGCGAATGGGGCCAAAGGCAGCGCAACAATATTTTCTGATTTGAAGACACCACAAGGCGCTGAGATGTCAAGATCCGGATGGCACCGAGGTGGTGTCTAGCAAGTTGTGGCACTGGTGTGGCCATCCTACAATGGTAAAAGTCGGCGTGGGGCGCCCTGTTGGCCTGTGAGATGGTGTCAGTAGCGGACTGATGTGCGAATGGGGCCAAAGGCAGCGCAACAATATTTTCTACAATATTTTCGGAGTAGAAGACACCACAAGGCGCTGAGATGCCAAGATCCGGATGGCACCGAGGTGATGTCTAAGTTGCGGACCGATGTGCGAATGGGGCCAAAGGCAGCGTAACAATATTTTCTGTATGGAAGATACCAGTAGGCGTTGAGATGCCAAGATTCGGATGGCACCGAGGTGATGTCTAGCAAGTTGCTGTACTGGTGTGGTCATCCTACAATGCTGAAACTCGGCGTGGGTCGCCCCATTAGCCTGTGAGATGGCGTCAGTAGCGGACCGATGTGCGAATAGGCCGAAGGCAGCACAACGCGCCAAGATCCGGATGTCACCGTGGTGGTTTCATAGTTGAGAGGCACTTCATCTGCAGTGGGGCGCCGAGATCCGGATGGCACCGAGGTGATGTCTAGCAAGTTGCTGTACTGGTGTGGCTATCCTACAATGCTGATAGTCGGCGTGGGGCGCCCTGTTGGCCTGTGAGATGGCGTCAGTAGCGGACCGATGTGCGAATGGGGCCAAAGGCAGCGCAACAATATATTCTGAATTGAAGACACCACAAGGCGCTGAGATGCCAAGTTCCAGATGGCACCGAGGTGGTGTCTAGCAAGTTGTGGCACTGGTGTGGCCATCCTACAATGGTAAAAGTCGGCGTGGGGCGCCCTGTTGGCCTGTGAGATGGTGTCAGTAGCGGACTGATGTGCGAATGGGGCCAAAGGCAGCGCAACAATATTTTCTGACTGACACCACAAGGCGCTGAGATGCCAAGATCCGGATGGCACCGAGGTGATGTCTAAGTTGCGGACCGATGTGCGAATGGGGCCAAAGGCAGCGCAACAATATTTTCTGAAGAGAAGACACCAAAAGGCGCTGACATTCCAAGATCCGGATGGCACCGAGGTGGTGTCTAGCAAGCTATGCAGTTGAGTTGTGTGCGCACTTGCGGCGAATAGGTCGAAGGCAGCATAACAATGTTTTCTGAATAGAAGACACCACAAGGCGTTGAGATTCGGTTACCACCGGGGTGATGTCTAGCAAGTTGCCGCACTGGTGTGGCCATCCTACAATACTGCTCCGAATAACGGCGTGGGGTGCCCGAAGGGGGGGGGAGCCGGCGTGAATGGGCCTTCCTAGGTGGAGGCTCGTCTGCTGTAGTGGGGCGCCCCTTTACCGTTTCAGTTGCCATTCAGCTGAGTTTCGGCTGCTGTTGATGCTACAGCGACAGGCGGCTGCAAGAGGACTCTCAAAATGGCGGCCTGTTCTTTGGATTTGGGCCTGGTCCACTAAAATGGCCCTGGGACACCTTAGAACTCAGACGCTCGATTTTTTTTTCCTTTCCTGTACATGCAAAAAAAGGTAAATGCCCGGTACGTTACACGCTTCATCTGCCACGATGAACTCTCCAGAGGAACCGAAAAAAAATATAGTTGTGGTAACTATACCATGCATCGTCATATGGAGAGGTGGCACCAATTAATTATAGTGCTGCATAAAAGAGAGATTTGGAGGAGAACCCCTGACCTGCTAGTACATTCATCAAAGAAGTGGCACTGAGAGCTTCAGAGGCAAGGGAAACGGTCCCAAATATTTAGAAGAACTTTGGAAAGATTAAAATGACATGTTTAGATTGTGGTAAATTAATTTCATGTGGACAGATGAGTGTTACTCTAATAAATACAGCATATGAACATCATCATAGTCGATGGTTGGTAGAGACATTTTGACTATATCCTGGACCTGCCCGTCCTCGCCCAAAATGGCGCCGGAATAAATGGGACTCGTAACTCCTTGTTGTGTACTGGTTGCAGAACCTTGAAATCACGAGATACGTATGCAGTTTTGAAGCACATGGCGGGCGGGGACGAGAATTGATTGAATATTTCGACATCCCTATTGATATTAAGTTCTGATGTGTTATTGATTACTGTACTGTTGAAAGTTCGAATTAACGTCACCCATGGTACTTGCCCGCAAATGTATATCTAGATAATTTTATTGTAACTGGCCCTGTCATATTTTAATTATAAAATGTACGTCCACCGATTCCGTAACTGTTAGACACCTTAGTTCTTGCAACCTAATGGCCCGCCCGTTACGTTCCTCTACAGTGTAAATGTCTATTCATCATATACGATTACAGTTTGATCCGTGGCAGGCCCACGTGGTTATAGGCTCGTATTTGTATAATGAAATTTTCACAATAAAGGTTTTTAAAAGAAAACATGGTAGTAGTATATACATTGGTAAAGTTTTTAATAATAGTCACTGTTTTAGAATCATTAAAAGGCAAGTGAAATAAAGCAGACCAATTACATGAAGGGTAAAAGGTATAATACGAAGGAACGCAGTAAAGATAAATGGTCAAGGGCTGTTGTGTTTTCTATTCCTGCAACATAAAGTGATCGATAAGAATCTCATATTCAGGCGTATCGGCGACTAAGACAGCAGGTCGACCCTCTTTTTCTCAACGGCTCCGTCATGGGACGAAGAAACGCTCTTTTTCTCGAAAAAAGAATATATTTTACTTGCAGGACAGTTGTAAAATTTCCGGGAAAGTACATTAGCCTGGAACATTATAACATATATTTAAGAAAAAATAATGTTCGGAAGTAATGAAAAGCGTAATTTTTAGGTGATATGACCAAGCCTTTCATCATTACAATAAGAAAAGTAAAATGAACCAATGAAAAGTTTTATTAACAAGTCACATGACTTGTTATGCTTACGTTACGCGCTGCGCGCCCCGGATGACTTCCGGATGCGCTAACGCGGCACGTCATATGACGCATTACGCGACAACGCAGGTCCAGAATATAGTCAAAATGTCTCCACCAACCAGCGGTCGGAACACAACCCCTTTCAGCAGGCTAAATAGTTCTGTTAAATGACAACAGAAGGGACAGGCAACAAGAACCATCAGTCAAAGAGGGGAGGGCTAGTTCTTCTCTACCGGGTTACATTGGGGCGCTACCGGAACTGATCGAATTGGTAGTCTACAGTGTTTCTGGATGTTTCAGACTGAAGCTGGGGTTAGCATGAGAGCAGCACCATTTCGTAGCTCCGTTGTGGCCATTCCGCAACCAATCATGGCAGCCGCTCTTTATCGTTATTTTGGGCGGGGTGGGTGGCGGAGCCGAGCTGTTTTGCAGCCATCATTGTGTGGAGTTCAGTTCATCTCACTAGTTTTGTATTTGTCATGAGGGGTTGTTCCTAATGTTTCTATTTTAGCGAGGTCAAAAAGAGATCCCATTAGTGGCCTACTGATTTTACTCGATTCCTTTTCTTTTTTTTTACATGATTTTTCGTTATCTGCAAAGACTAAACAGAGTATTGCGACTCTGTGTTTGTTTGTAAATAGAGAATGAACCAAAGAGAACTAATTCTAAAACAGTAAATACTTGGATAACAATCAATCAAATGGAGAGAGAAGCAGGCACGACGGATTACAACGGGGGCAAAGGCCTGCGTTAACTACCTTTCACTATCTGCAAAGAGAGAGTACTCCTAATAGAAATGAGGGGGGGGCACCATTCAAAGCAGATCAGTGTGCATAAACACGAAAATGTTTTCACTTACCACGTACTTGACATTCGACAGCTTATGATATTTGCTATTAAAAAAACATTGAAATTCACTGAAAAAACCATAGGTTATAGACCATATATAGTTAGGAATTAGCATTTACAAAACCTTGAAAATTCACTGAAAAAACCATAGGTTATAGACCATATATAGTTAGGAATTAGCATTTAAAAAACCTTATTTTACTCACACAAAACCATTGAAATTCCATATATAGTTAGTTGCACTAACTATATATCGCGCACCCGCAATCCACTGCTGATCATGTCACATATTACATCATTCATGACATGGTCAGTGACATCACTGATGACATCACTGATGACATCTCAAATGACATCACTGATGACATCACTGATGACATCTCAAATGACATCACTGATGACATCACTGATGACATCTCAAATGACATCACTGATGACATCACTGATGACATCTCATTTGACATTACTGATCACATCACTGATGACATCATTCATGTGATAATACGATGAACCTCTTCAGACTCTAATATAACCTTAGATACACTCAGTGTAAACAAACACTCACAGACTGTCACTCATCCATGGAGTTACTCACACACCTAGTCAGTCATGCAAAGAATCAATCACACCTCCATTTCCTCAACTATACAGTTATACACACCTTACTTATTCAAACATATACTAACACATATTTACTCTATTATACAATCCCTGATACAAGTTCACAGTGATCCATACAGCCACTCACACATTCACTTGCTCTTATGCACAGTTATTTATATATGTCAACTCTCACATGTACTGTGTTTTACATATGTACTTACTTTGACATGCAGCACTGAGATATCCATTCACTCACCAATACACTCATGCACACAGTCAACCGCCCATACAGCTGTTTCCACATGCACTTTTGAACCCATACATCTAGTGAATCAACTGCTCACACATCTATGCACAGAGTCATACACCTCCCAGCCACCCACACACACACTCAGTCTCCCATACAAATACTTGGGCAACCAATCAATAACCCATATAGTTACTCATATAGCTACTGATCAACACATGCAGCAGTTTACAGAACAACAGACATAATGATGCACAAATTAAGACAGTTTAGTCACTAACCCATGCACTCAGTGAGACACATTTAATCACTCACTCATACAGTCAGGCATGCACCTACTAAATCCTTCATCCAGACACTTATACATCCACTCATTCTTCAATATGTAAGACATATTTTAACTTTACAGAAACATAGTCACTGGATGTTGTCATCAGTGATGTCATCAGTGATGTCATTTGAGATGTCATCAGTGATGTCACTGACCATGTCATGAATGATGTAATATGTGACATGATCAGCAGTGGATTGCGGGTGCGCGATATATAGTTAGTGCAACTAACTATATATGGAATTTCAATGGTTTTGTGTGAGTAAAATAAGGTTTTTTAAATGCTAATTCCTAACTATATATGGTCTATAACCTATGTTTTTTTCAGTGAATATATATATATATATATATATATATATATATATATATATATATATATTCACTGAAAAAACCATAGGTTTCAGGCCCTATATAGTTAGGAATTAGCATTTAAAAAAACATTGAAATTGCTCCTATATAGTTAGTTGTACTAACTATATTTCGCGCACCCGCAAACCACTGCTGATGATGTCACATTTGCTCCTGTTGAACAGTTTTGGAATTCCTGGTTTTGTTTTTCCCCTGAAAAAAATACAAAAAAAATATAAAATCGTTATAAAAAAAGTATAAACAAATATTTAAAAAAAAGAAGAAAAAAAAAGTTTTTTCAGAACTACCTCCAATTCTCAAAAAAGAGCTGTATTCTTTACATATTGTACAACTCTTTTTTTCAGAGAATGTGTACTGAATAAATGAATGAATAAAATGAGTGAATGAAGGGGAGAAAGTGATAGAGGGATCAATTGAAAGAAGACAAGTGAGAGAAGGTGAGTTGTAAACAAGAGTGAGTTGAAGTGGAGAGAACGAAGGAGAGTGACAGGGAGTGACGGAAAGAAAGGAGTCAAGGTGAAAAAAGGGGATTGATATTGAGAGAAAGAGGGTGACGGATGATAAAGTAAAGGGACTGAGAGTAAGGCAAGGGGAGTGAGGGAGAAGGAAGGTGGACTGATTGAGAGTGAGTTGATGACAGTCAGTGTTTGAAGATGAGTGAGGGTAATTGAAGGGAAGTGACAGTGAGGGGACAGAGGGAGTTAGGCTAAGAGAGAGAGGAAAGGGGAGTGAGGATGTGAGAGGACAGAGGGAGTGAGAGAAGGATTGAGTGAGGGAGCGAAGGAAGGGAACAGAGGGGAACAGGACTGAAGCAGAGGTACTAAGAGAAGGTGAAAGTAAGGGAATGAAGGAAAGTGAAGTAAGAGAACAGCACTCTAAGCACTCTAAATTATTTTATTATTATTATTTTTCACTCTAATTTTTTACACTGTTTTTCCCCGTGGTGCGCTCAGGGTACGCGTACCTGTAAGCGCCCATGTGCGCGCACCCTGAGCTTACTCCGAGAATTTTTTAAAAAAAAACGAAAACATTTTTTTGCTTTTCAGAGTCAACCAAGGCCCACCTGATAAAACATAAGGGGGGCAGGGTTTCTCTACCCTGCCCCCTATCAACGTTTTCCACTTTTATTTTTCACCTCTTGTGTCTCTGTTCTTCAGAGTCACAAGATGGCGGACTATGCAGACCATTTAGAATGTTTAAGAGCCAAGTAGCTTTTGAAATTTTGAAACAATTAAAATGTTTTTTTGGTTTTGAATTTGTGTGTGATGAAGTTTCATTGGTTTTCTAAATGAATATACATGAAAAATGAGAGGGAAACACAGCCATTTTGTGATAGTACTCTTTGAGGTACATTTGTGAGGAATTTTTGGTGTTCTATTTCTGGTGTGAAATTTACACAGTACTAACTCTTCTACTGCTTTCTAAAAGGTGATTTGTTAATTTGTAATGGGAATTTAATACTTGATAAAGCTAGTTTTATATTATCTATTACTAAAAACGATAAATTAAAGTGATTTTTTTCTGCAATTTACAGCAAGAAATTTGAAAAGAATATGGATCTGAATGAGGACACCGTTGATATTAATTTAGAAATTTCTGCGACTTTTTTTGAGGCGAATTTTATTGAGGTCTTGAATGGTCTTGTTGATAACACTATCCATGAGAGGAGATGGAATGGGGGATTTTAATGATGAGACTTTGGATGCTGAATTAATCGAATGTTTAGACTATATTGAGTTCCAGGACTCATGTATGGAGACTTCTGATGAGGAGATTCCTGATCAGTTAATGTTAGAAGTTCTTTTAAATTATGAAAATTCAGAAGAATACATTTATATTTAGAAATTATAAATTGTTTGAGACATTTTTTATTATTCTATTTGTAATTTATGAGATAGTAGCAAAATGATTGTGGTATAAAGTGAGACTTATAGTTGAGAGTGCAACATTTACTTCCCTTCTCCCAAAAAGAGTGAAATGTAATACTTCAAAACTTGAAAAGGGAGCAGGGTAGAGTGACCCTCACCCCCTAGACCTTCTCAGGAGGTCCCAAAAGGATCTGTTTCTGCTTTCCTGAGAGACTATGGTTTGATTTGAATATACCACAATAACTTGCATTACAACATGCAAGATATCTACAGAGGAAACAATATACATTTCTGAGATGAGGAAAACAGAGTTTTGCTCTTCAATTTTAGACTCTGCATCAGTACCTACTTATAGGTACTGAAAACACCCACATAACACAACAGCTCTTTTTAGAGCTACCCTACCTCTAAGCAATCCAAATTATTATTAAAAACTATTTTCTTTCACAGTTTTTCCCCGTGGTGCGCTCAGGGTGCGCGTACCAGAGAGCGTACCCGGGAACACACCCAGCGCTTACCCCGCGAAAATTAAAAAAAAAAAAACCAACTTTTTTTTGCCCTTAAGAATCCTTCTAGGCCCCCCTCAGAAAACCTAGGGGGTCAGGGGGTGTCTACTCTACCCCCTTTTAATTATTACCCCCTTTCTTTTTAACCCCAGGTGTCTCGATTCTACCGAGACACAAGATGGCGGACTCTCCGGACTGTTTAGAATGTTGACAGACACCCGACAGCCAATCAGCTTTCCCCTTGCGCACCCTCATAGCGCGCCGGGTGCGCTCTCCGGTACGCGTACCTGTAAGCGCTCGAAGTGCGCATATAGATATATATGTGTTTTTGAAGTTAATTTTCAAAAAAGTCACTGGAGCAATTTTCAGCAAATATACCAAAGGCACATCTGCATACCAGTCCCTACAATTTTGCCAAGTTTGGCGTAATTCCGTTCAGCGGTTCGGGCTGTAGACTTGTCAGACCGTCCTATGGAAATTAACATGGGGAAAACACGTTTTGGGACCCCCCTTTTTTCTCATCCCCCACTTCACGAATCCCCCCGAAACTTCCTGGGAAGGAACGCAGCGGAGCTGGCCTAAATTTTTGAAAATTACACGCAAATTCATCAACCGGCGCCAGAGTTATTCCCAATAGAATGTTGCGGATTTCCTATGGTAGCCAATTCTAACTATAACTACCTACTGGCGTCCGCCAGTAGGTAATATATATATATATACATATATATATATATATATATATATATATATATATATATATATATATATATATATATATATATATATATATATATATATATATATATATATATATGCATACATATATACACTGACAAAACCATAGGTTTCACACATGTTATAGTTGGCTGGACATTTCACTCATACAAAACCATTGAAATTCCCCCCTTATAGTTAGTTCAGCTAACTATAACTCGCGTGCCCGCAATGCATTGCTGATGACGTCACACATTACATCAATCATGACATGGTCAGTGACATCACTCATGACATCATTCATGACATCTCAATGACATCATCCAGTGAATGTGTGTCTTTCTGAAAAATAAATATTTTTTATATATGTATATCTAAAGGTTGATGGAAGAATATATGGGCAAATAAGTGTCTAAATGGTTTTGTTTTTGTAAAATTGTTTGTATAACTGAATTATTAAGTAAATCTTAGTGAATACATGTATTAGCGAGTAATGTTTAAATATGTCAATATCTGTATCAGTGTCTCACTTTGTGTATAAGTGGCTGCATGGGTTAGTGAGTAGCTACATGAGTGTCTATATGGATTATTAGTTGTTTTTTTGAGTATCAGAATGAGTGTCTGTATGGTTTGGTGGGGGTATTACTTAGCGCACAGATGCATGAATGACTGACTCACTGTTTGTATGTGTTTTGAAGTCAGCATGTGTGCAGGACTGTATGGGTGGATGAGTGTGTGTATGGGTGTGTTAGTGAGTGAATGACTGCCTCAATAGTGTCTTTATGAGTAAGTACATATGTTTTAAACTAGTATATGTGAGTATTGATTTATATAATTAAGTATATATGACAGTGACAGATTGAAGAGTTCCTGTATAAATAAGTATGTGTTTCTATAACTGATTGTTTAAGAGAGTAAGTATGTGTACGTTTCTGTAGAAATATGTGTAGTGGCGTGTGTAGAGCTGTATATGCAAGTATATGGATGTTTGATAGTTTATTTGCATGTGTGAGTATATGTGTAAATAACTCTATGTATAAGTGTAGGTGTGTAACATGATGTATAGGTGTATGAGTACATATGATGAGTGGGTACATGTATGAGCGACTATATAGAACTATTGGTGAATGAGTGGATGTGTATGTAGATTTTGGAATTACTGAATATGTTGTTCTAACTGGTATTGGTATCTCCATTTTTTTGAAAATGTTAGGTTCTATTTTTGAATGTGTGTATCAAAGGTTATTTTAGGGTGCGAGGAGGTCTGCCACTCTTTAACAAGGATAATGTAATCAGTAATGTCATCAGTGATGTCATTTGAGATGCCATCAGTGATGTCATGAGTGATGCCACTGACCATGTCATGAGTGATGTAATATGTGACGTCATCAGCAGTGCATTGCGATCGCGCGAGTTATAGTTAGCTGAACTAACTATAACAGGGGAATTTCAATGGTTTTGTATGAGTGAAATGTCCAGCTAACTATAACATGTGTGAAACCTATGGTTTTTTGAGAAAAGTAATTCTAGTCGCAAGGCACTTTAGGGCAATACATAACAATGACTTGGGGTGCCTCACGTATTATGTGATTAATGCGGTAGCAACTCTGAGAAGGGGTGGAGATAGAGAAAAACTACTGAGAAAACTGGAAACTCGCATGATTGTTGAGTTGGATAGCAAAAATCAAAATGGGCTGAATAACACCGAAGATTTACATAATTATTTATGAACATATTTATCCTTTGAAAACCGCTAGGAATTTTAATAGAATTTTAATATGGTGTTTTAATATATGTTTTGTCTACGTATATGGGAAAGCACTTTTTGCACTCTTTGCACTTTATATTCAACAGCACTTTATTGGTAGGTTTCCATTTAGCAGGATCAGTGTCAGTATACCATACATAACCAGGAGACCTATACGTTCTGATTTGGCATTTTAAATCAATGTATATAATAGAATAGGGGGTTTGGATATAAAGCAACATATAACCAAGCATTCATGCAGGAATAAGAGAAACTCCATATTAGGGTTAAGCAAATTCTGAAAATATACTCAAATAATATGCAGTGTATTCCGATACATGCTATAGTATATTGGGTCACTGCAGATGCAATGTGGCAAGTTTTCAGTAATAACAGCCTCAAGATTTTGCACAGTGTACTGTTTACAGATACATACATTTACTTGTACAATTAGTTTTAAGCTTGTATGTATTGCAATAACATGTTATCTGTATATGAGTTTTTATATGTGTTTTATGATGAATTTGACATATTTATATACTTAAATATTTATATGTTATTTATATATTTATTGTATATTTTACACTGAGTATATTACAGCATTATTTACACATATAGGCATTCAAGCCGATTAGAAGCACTGCTTATAAAGATATGGCCAAACAGTAATATGACAAAAGTAACATCAAATATGAACTGACTTGCCGCTATGAGGTATAGAGACTACTGCACAGACAAAAGTATGTCTTCTATGTCTAGCTAATGGTGAACCACATGATTGTTGCACTAGTGGTGGACACTATGCATAATTTAAAAATGACGGCATTGCTGCAATTCTTTGTGTGATCAAGAGCACGGGTGTGCTCGAAACGCGTCGCAGCAGAGTGGAAAGACAGAAATAAATACCTTTCTGCCAAGAACCTTGTGGCCCGTCTCCTTCATTTCGCCGTTACTGGAGGTGGTGAGGGAATGCTGGGAGTGATTTTATATATATATATATATATATATATATATTATATATATATATATATATATATATATATATATATATATATATATATATATATATATAGATAGATAGATAGATATATAGATATATAGATAGATAGATAGAGATATATCATATATATATATATTATTTCACTGGAAAAACCAAAGGTTACAGGGGTGTGATAGTTAGGCTCAGATTTTACTCGCACAAAAACTGTGAAATTCAGTCATTATAGTTAGTGAGCTAACTATAACTCACGCCCCCTCAATGCACTGCACTATATATATATATATATATTACCTACTGGCGGTCACCAGTAGGTAGTTATAGTAAGGACCTAGTTTCCATAGGAAATCCCCAACATTCTATTTGGAATAACTTTGGCGCCAGTCGACCAATCTTCGCGAAAATCTCCAAGAAAATGGCAAGCTCCGCTCCGCTCCTATTCTGAAAGTTTGGGGGTGATTTGTCAAGCGGGGGCTTAGAAAATAGGGGGTCCCCAAAAATATTTTCCCCATGCAATTTTCCATAGGGACCTTTAGCCGCAGCTACAGCCCAAACTGCTGAACGGAATTACACCAAATTTGGCAAAAAGGTAGAGTTTGTTTTGCAGATCACGCTTTTTGTTAAATGGTGTAAATCCATGCAGCAGGTCCTGAGAAAATCAAAAGTAAAATTATAGATTAATATATGGACGAAGTAGGGTACGCGTATCTGCTGAGCATCACCCTTACGAGCACGAGCTGTATGCTAATTGGCTGTCAACTGTCTGTCAACACTCCAAACCAGGAAGTGTTGGCAGCCATCTTGTGCCTTGGTAGAACCGAGGCACAAGAAAACTGAAAAACAAGTTCGCAAAAGACGCAAAGGGGGCAGGGTAGAAACACCACGACCCCCTAGGCCTGCTCAGGTGGTCCCACAAGGACCCCCAAGGCCCCAATTTTTTTTTAAATCGCGCCAATAAAAACAAAAAAAAATTCTTTAGCCCCGGGGGGGGGAGGGGGAAAACCCCAGGGGCATTTGGGGCTAACCCCCCCACACTGCCCAAGGGACCGCCACCCCAGGGGCTTATTTAAATTACATATGGGGGGCTCTCAGCCCCCCCAGCCCCGGGGACCGCAACCCCCCGGGGCTTGAAACAAATGTTTCAAGCCTCCTGGAGCCTTGTAGAGGCCCTGGGGACCGCCACCCCCCAGGGCCGGCTCCTGCAGTGTCCCGGGGTGCCCAAGGCCAATATGTCTGGGTTTAATGTATGCAGCGTTATCACACAGGAGTGAGGCACAAAGGAGAGAGCCAGCAGGAACAGACAGAGAGGGCCACGTTACAACAAAGTAGTCCCTCATGCAGTTCAATGCAAGAACGTGGGTACAAGAGGAAGTATACCCTAAAACAGCCAACAGCATTAGTTGAAAGATGATTACTCCACTAAGATGAGGCAAGACTTTAGTGACAAAATAAAAATTCAATGGCTGAAAGACTCTCGTCGAAGAAAGCCAATAGTTGAATAGGGCAGGCCCAAAGTCCACTCTGAATATTGTTAACAATAGAATTATTTACATCTTTGCTTTCAAAAGTCAAGCCCGAAGCAGTAAAAAGGAAAATGAAAAAAAGAGCAAAAGGTGTATGTATGTAGTATGCAGTACTTGGTTGAGAAGAGCAGAAATAGGGTGCGTACATCATAGGTTTGGTGCCAGAGTATCGCTATAATACGACTGTTGGCGTATGTAAGTATATAGTAACATTGCCAGAATACGTTTGAGGAACACATTTGAGGGTGCCACTGATGCTGGAGGGTGGGGGGGATGGTCACAAGATGGGTGTCACGTACAGGGAAACCACACCCTCTTCCAAATGAAAGGAGCACCTATTTGTGGTTCTGATTGTCTTTCTACTCAAATGGGCCTCACCAACAGCACCACCGCTGCATATACTACAAACTGATCCTCGGGTAAGCCACCCTCCGCAACTATATAGGCAAAGCTTCTAAATGTGCAATCTTCACAGCAATCCCCTGTGGTGACAATCCCTACATCTGTCCTCATTCTCCCTGCAGTGAAAAATCCTCCACTTGAAGTGGGCAAACCAACCCACACCAGAGCTGGGCCATTCAGTGGAAACTGGTGAGTCTTTGTAACCACCCTCTTCCAGCTACGAAGTGCTATTTTTGCTATTTTGAGGAAATTAGCTTGCTTGACTAGGCACACAGAGGTGCCCATCAATATTGCAGTTAGCACCCTTTCCTGATGCTGTTCACCTAACTATAACATTAGTTTAACCTTTGTTTTTTTCAGTGACTATGTGGAGTTTTTTTTAACATATGTGAATCCTCCCTCCCCACACCAGCGCTGTAGCCAAATTCTCACATGCTGGCAACCCAACGCTGCTCACGGCCTCTGCCCTGCGTGGTAGGAAGTTGGCCTACAATTGGCCTTTGGGTCCCTGGGACCTCATCCCCAGGGCCAAATATAATTAAACAAGGTAGGGAGTGCAGCCCCCCTACATGAGCCTTGTTAGGCCCCAGGGACCTCATACCCGAAACATATTCGGCTCTGGGGGATCCCATCCCCTAGAGCTGCATGGCCCCCATCCCGAACCTCATTAAGCCCTGGGGACTGCAGCCCCCAGGGTCTATGTACTTTCCAGGGGAGGGGACCAACACTGACCTAACTATACTACTCAGTGGTGACCGCCACTAGGTGTGTATATATATATATATATATATATATATATATATATATATATATATATATATATATTCACTTAAAAAACCATAGGTTTCAGGGCCTATATAGTTAGGAATTAGCATTTAAAAAAACATTGAAATTGCTCCTATATAGTTAGTTGTACTAACTATATTTCGCGCACCCGCAAACCACTGCTGATGATGTCACATTTGCTCCTGTTGAACAGTTTTGGAATTCCTGGTTTTGTTTTTCCCCTGAAAAAAATACAAACAAAATATAAAATCGTTATAAAAAAAGTATAAAAAAATATTTAAAAAAAGAAGAAAAAAAAAGTTATTTTCAGAACTACCTCCAATTCTCAAAAAAGAGCTGTATTCTTTACATATTGTACAACTCTTTTTTTCAGAGAATGTGTACTGAATAAATGAATGAATAAAATGAGTGAATGAAGGGGAGAAAGTGATAGAGGGATCAATTGAAATAAGACAAGTGAGAGAAGGTGAGTTGTAAACAAGAGTGAGTTGAAGTGGAGAGAACGAAGGAGAGTGACAGGGAGTGACGGAAAGAAAGGAGTCAAGGTGAAAAAAGGGGATTGATATTGAGAGAAAGAGGGTGACGGATGATAAAGTAAAGGGACTGAGAGTAAGGCAAGGGGAGTGAGGGAGAAGGAAGGTGGACTGATTGAGAGTGAGTTGATGACAGTCAGTGTTTGAAGATGAGTGAGGGTAATTGAAGGGAAGTGACAGTGAGGGGACAGAGGGAGTTAGGCTAAGAGAGAGGAAAGGGGAGTGAGGATGTGAGAGGACAGAGGGAGTGAGAGAAGGAGTGAGTGAAGTGGAGTAAGGTGAGTGAGAGAAGGGCACTGAGTGAGGGAGCGAAGGAAGGGAACAGAGGGGAACAGGACTGAAGCAGAGGTACTAAGAGAAGGTGAAAGTAAGGGAAGGAAGGAAAGTGAAGTAAGAGAACAGCACTCTAAGCACTCTAAATTATTTTATTATTATTATTTTTCACTCTAATTTTTTACACTGTTTTTCCCCGTGGTGCGCTCAGGGTACGCGTACCTGTAAGCGCCCATGTGCGCGCACCCTGAGCTTACTCCGAGAATTAAAAAAAAAAAAACTAAAACGTTTTTTTGCTCTTCAGAGTCAACCAAGGCCCACCTGATAAAACATAAGGGGGGCAGGGTTTCTCTACCCTGCCCCCTATCAATGTTTTCCACTTTTATTTTTCACCTCTTGTGTCTCTGTTCTTCAGAGTCACAAGATGGCGGACTATGCAGACCATTTAGAATGTTTAAGAGCCAATTAGCTTTTGAAATTTTGAACCAATTAAAATGTTTTTTTGGTTTTGAATTTGTGTGTGATGAAGTTTCATTGGTTTTCTAAATGAATATACATGAAAAATGAGAGGGAAACACAGCCATTTTGTGATAGTACTCTTTGAGGTACATTTGTGAGGAATTTTTGGTGTTCTATTTCTGGTGTGAAATTTACACAGTACTAACTCTTCTACGGCTTTCTAAAAGGTGATTTGTTAATTTGTAAGGGGAATTTAATACTTGATAAAGCTAGTTTTATATTATCTATTACTAAAAACGATAAATTAAAGTGATTTTTTTCTGCAATTTACAGCAAGAAATTTGAAAAGAATATGGATCTGAATGAGGACACCGTTGATATTAATTTAGAAATTTCTGCGACTTTTTTTGAGGCGAATTTTATTGAGGTCTTGAATGGTCTTGTTGATAACACTATCCATGAGAGGAGATGGAATGGGGGATTTTAATGATGAGACTTTGGATGCTGAATTAATCGAATGTTTGGACTATATTGAGTTCCAGGACTCATGTATGGAGACTTCTGATGAGGAGATTCCTGATCAGTTAATGTTAGAAGTTCTTTTAAATTATGAAAATTCTGAAGAATACATTTATATTTAGAAATTATAAATTGTTTGAGACATTTTTTATTATTCTATTTGTAATTTATGAGATAGTAGCAAAATGATTGTGGTATAAAGTGAGACTTATAGTTGAGAGTGCAACATTTACTTCCCTTCTCCCAAAAAGAGTGAAATGTAATACTTCAAAACTTGAAAAGGGAGCAGGGTAGAGTGACCCTCACCCCCTAGACCTTCTCAGGAGGCCACAAAAGGATCTGTTTCTGCTTTCCTGAGAGACTATGCTTTGATTTGAATATACCACAATAACATGCATTACAACATGCAAGATATCTACAGAGGAAACAATATACATTTCTGAGATGAGGAAAACAGAGTTTTGCTCTTCAATTTTAGACTCTGCATCAGTACCTACTTATAGGTACTGAAAACACCCACATAACACAACAGCTCTTTTTAGAGCTACCCTACCTCTAAGCAATCCAAATTATTATTAAAAACTATTTTCTTTCACAGTTTTTCCCCGTGGTGCGCTCAGGGTGCGCGTACCAGAGAGCGTACCCGGGAACACACCCAGCGCTTACCCCGCGGAAATTTTTTAAAAAAAACCAACTTTTTTTTGCCTTTAAGAATCCTTCTAGGCCCCCCTCAGAAAACCTAGGGGGTCAGGGGGTGTCTACTCTGCCCCCTTTTAATTATTACCCCCTTTCTTTTTCACCCCAGGTGTCTCGATTCTACCGAGACACAAGATGGCGGACTCTCTGGACTGTTTAGAATGTTGACAGACACCGACAGCCAATCAGCTTTCCCCTTGCGCACCCTCATAGCGCGCCGGGTGCGCTCTCCGGTACGCGTACCTGTAAGCGCTCGAAGTGCGCATATAGATATATATGTGTTTTTGAAGTTAATTTTCAAAAAAGTCACTGGAGCAATTTTCAGCAAATATACCAAAGGCACATCTGCATACCAGTCCCTACAATTTTGCCAAGTTTGGCGTAATTCCGTTCAGCGGTTCGGGCTGTAGACTTGTCAGACCGTCCTATGGAAATTAGCATGGGGAAAACACGTTTTGGGACCCCCCTTTTTTCTCATCCCCCACTTCACGAATCCCCCCGAAACTTCCTGGGAAGGAACGCAGCGGAGCTGGCCTAAATTTTTGAAAATTACACGCAAATTCATCAACCGGCGCCAGAGTTAATCCCAATAGAATGTTGCGGATTTCCTATGGTAGCCAATTCTAACTATAACTACCAATATATATATATATATATATATAATTATATATATATATATATATATATATATATATATATATATATATATATACATACATATATACACTGACAAAACCATAGGTTTCACACATGTTATAGTTGGCTGGACATTTCACTCATACAAAACCATTGAAATTCCCCCCTTATAGTTAGTTCAGCTAACTATAACTCGCGTGCCCGCAATGCATTGCTGATGACGTCACACATTACATCAATCATGACATGGTCAGTGACATCACTCATGACATCATTCATGACATCTCAATGACATCATCCAGTGAATGTGTGTCTTTCTGAAAAATAAATATTTTTTATATATGTATATCTAAAGGTTGATGGAAGAATATATGGGCAAATAAGTGTCTAAATGGTTTTGTTTTTGTAAAATTGTTTGTATAACTGAATTATTAAGTAAATCTTAGTGAATACATGTATTAGCGAGTAATGTTTAAATATGTCAATATCTGTATCAGTGTCTCACTTTTTGTATAAGTGGCTGCATGGGTTAGTGAGTATCTACATGAGTGTCTATATGGATTATTAGTTGTTTTTTTGAGTATCAGAATGAGTGTCTGTATGGTTTGGTGGGGGTATTAATTAGCGCACAGATGCATGAATGACTGACTCACTGTTTGTATGTGTTTTGAAGTCAGCATGTGTGCAGGACTGTATGGGTGGATGAGTGTGTGTATGGGTGTGTTAGTGAGTGAATGACTGCCTCAATAGTGTCTTTATGAGTAAGTACATATGTTTTAAACTAGTATATGTGAGTATTGATGTATATAATTAAGTATATATGACAGTGACAGATTGGAAGAGTTCCTGTATAAATAAGTATGTGTTTCTATAACTGATTGTTTAAGAGAGTAAGTATGTGTACGTTTCTGTAGAAATATGTGTAGTGGCGTGTGTAGAGCTGTATATGCAAGTATATGGATGTTTGATAGTTTATTTGCATGTGTGAGTATATGTGTAAATAACTCTATGTATAAGTGTAGGTGTGTAACATGATGTATAGGTGTATGAGTACATATGATGAGTGGGTACATGTATGAGCGACTATATAGAACTATTGGTGAATGAGTGGATGTGTATGTAGATTTTGGAATTACTGAATATGTTGTTCTAACTGGTATTGGTATCTCCATTTTTTTGAAAATGTTAGGTTCTATTTTTGAATGTGTGTATCAAAGGTTATTTTAGGGTGCGAGGAGGTCTGCCACTCTTTAACAAGGATGATGTAATTAGTATTGTCATCAGTGATGTCATTTGAGATGCCATCAGTGATGTCATGAGTGATGCCACTGACCATGTCATGAGGGATGTAATATGTGACGTCATCAGCAGTGCATTGCGATCACGCGAGTTATAGTTAGCTGAACTAACTAAAACAGGGGAATTTCAATGGTTTTGTATGAGTGAAATGTCCAGCTAACTATAACATGTGTGAAACCTATGGTTTTTTGAGAAAAGTAATTCTAGTCGCAAGGCACTTTAGGGCAATACATAACAATGACTTGGGGTGCCTCACGTATTATGTGATTAATGCGGTAGCAACTCTGAGAAGGGGTGGAGATAGAGAAAAACTACTAGGAAAACTGGAAACTCGCATGATTGTTGAGTTGGATAGCAAAAATCAAAATGGGCTGAATAACACCGAAGATTTACATAATTATTTATGAACATATTTATCCTTTGAAAACCGCTAGGAATTTTAATAGAATTTTAATATGGTGTTTTAATATATGTTTTGTCTACGTATATGGGAAAGCACTTTTTGCGCTCTTTGCACTTTATATTCAACAGCACTTTATTGGTAGGTTTCCATTTAGCAGGATCAGAGTCAGTATACCATACATAACCAGGAGACCTATACGTTCTGATTCGGCATTTTAAATCAATGTATATAATAGAATAGGGGGTTTGGATATAAAGCAACATATAACCAAGCATTCATGCAGGAATAAGAGAAACTCCATATTAGGGTTAAGCAAATTCTGAAAATATACTCAAATAATATGCAGTGTATTCCGATACATGCTATAGTATATTGGGTCACTGAAAGATGCAATGTGGCAAGTTTTCAGTAATAACAGCCTCAAGATTTTGCACAGTGTACTGTTTACAGATACATGCATTTACTTGTACAATTAGTTTTAAGCTTGTATGTATTGCAATAACATGTTATCTGTATATGAGTTTTTATATGTGTTTTATGATGAATTTGACATATTTATATACTTAAATATTTATATGTTATTTATATATTTATTGTATATTTTTCACTGAGTATATTACAGCATTATTTACACATATAGGCATTCAAGCCGATTAGAAGCACTGCTTATAAAGATATGGCCAAACAGTAATATGACAAAAGTAACATCAAATATGAACTGACTTGCCGCTATGAGGTATAGAGACTACTGCACAGACAAAAGTATGTCTTCTATGTCTAGCTAATGGTGAACCACATGATTGTTGCACTAGTGGTGGACACTATGCATAATTAAAAAATGACGGCATTGCTGCAATTCTTTGTGTGATCAAGAGCACGGGTGTGCTCGAAACGCGTCGCAGCAGAGTGGAAAGACAGAAATAAATACCTTTCTGCCAAGAACCTTGTGGCCCGTCTCCTTCATTTCGCCGTTACTGGAGGTGGTGAGGGAATGCTGGGAGTGATTTTATATATATATATATATATATATATATATATATATATATATATATATAGATAGATAGATAAATAGATAGATAGATATATAGATAGATAGATAGTGATATATCATATTACCTACTGGCGGTCGCCAGTAGGTATATATAGTTAGGATTTTTTGTCTATGGGATTTTTGAAAATTCTATGTCTAATAACTTTGGCGTTTGTGGACGGAATTGGCTGAAATTTTCAGGAAAATGGCACATTTTGTTTCTGAGCAGCCCTTGAAAATTTGGGGGGGTTCGTCAAGGGGGGGGCGAGAAAAAAGGGGGGTCCCAAAACGTGTTTTTAACATTGAGTTTTCCATAGGGCGGTTGGCCTCACTTTTAGCCCGAACGGCTGAATGGATTTGCACGAAACTTGGCAAAATTGTAGGGACTGGTAGCCCGATGTGCCTTTTGTAGGTCTCAATATATGTGCTACAGTGGATTTTGAGAAATTAACGTTTAAAAAAAGATATATATCTGTAACAGCGGACCGGGCAGCGCTCCAGTTCGCGTACTTTGCGCGCAACGGAGCTTTGTGAAGCGAAGCTGATTGGTTCTCCGGCGTCTGTAAACATTCCAAACAGTCCGTAGCGGCCGCCATCTTGTCTCTCGGTAGGATCGAGAGACAAGCGGAGGCCAAACCGAAGGGGCAAATGACCATAAGGGGGCATAGTAGATCCTCCCTGACCGTTTAGGTTTGATGTGGAGGTTTTAAAAGGGCCCCGCGGGGCAAAAAAAAAAAATAATAATAATAATCGAACAGCTGAATGGATTTGCACGAAACTTGGCAAAATTGTAGGGACTGGTAGCCCGATGTGCCTTTGCTAGATCTCAATATATGTGCTCCAGTGGATTTTGAGAAATTAACGTTCAAAAAAAGATATATATCTGTAACAGCGCACCGCTTTGCGTACTTTTCGCGTTACGGAGCTTTGCGAAGCGAAGCTGATTGGCTCTCCGGTGTCTGTAAACATTCCAAACAGTCCGTAGCGGCCGCCATCTTGTCTCTCGGTAGGATCGAGAGACAAGAGGAGGCCAAAGCGAAGGGGCAAATGACCATAAGGGGGCATAGTAGATCCTCGCTGACCCCCTAGGTTTGATGTGGAGGTTTTAAAAGGGCCCCGCGGGGCAAAAAAAAAAAATAATAATAATAATCGAACGGCTGAATGGATTTGCATGAAACTTGGTAAAATATTAGGGACTGGTAGCCCGATGTGCCTTTGCTAGGTCTCAATATATGTGCTTCAGTGCATTTTGAGAAATTAACGTTCAAAAACAAGATATATATCTGTAACAGCGCTCCGCTTCGCGGAGATAAAATTATATCTGTATTACCTAGCTGTTGCTAACACCAGTTAGCGACGGCTAGTAGGAGATAGCGACCATCTTGGGCCCCACTTTGCATGTGAGTGATATTTATCACTAATGACATGCAAAGTGGGCATGCCAAGATGTTAGCGACTGGAAACAGTCGCTAACATCGCTATCTCCTATTATTAACTTTTGGAAATATTCGAGATAAGCGCGAATATCTCCAAAAGCTAGCACCTGCCCTGAGCAGTTCTTAGCCATGTTATCCAATGGGAGGTGGATAACATGGCTAAGAGCATTAGCTCGGTAATGCATGAATATCGCTGAGTTTTCAGCGATATTAATGCATTGCGGTCGTTTTTTATCGTATTTGCGATAAACCTTGATAATAGCAAGGTTTATCTGCGATAATTTCTGACGGTAAAAAAATCGTTGCTAAGCATCGTTAGGGATAAATATTGCTTAACTTTGGTAATATGCCCCAACGTCTGTTAACGTTCGATTCGAAGGAAATCAGGAAGTGTTGAAAAACATTGTCTGCGCCATCTTGTCTTTTTTCAAATGCCACACTTTTGTCGTGCACGGCAGCCATTTTAGATGCCTTGACCAGACCCACTCTGTGCACGCTGTCGATCCTTAGCATGGCTCCCCACCCTCGCAAGCATCTCCCCCAGGCAGTGGTCACCCCCGCTCTCTGTCTTATGCATGGGTAATAAACCTCCCCCCATCTGCGCTGCTCTTCCCTGAGAATCACACCCTGTGCCTGCCCGACACCTCCCTTTCGCCCTATTCACTACCGCACCCTCTGACACTCCTTTTCCTCTGTGTCCGATTGTCCAGGCTGGTCCTAGGGTATCAGCTAGCCCTGCAGATGTAGTTTATGGCCACAGCTGTAAAGAATCACCCCTCTTCAAAGGAGTTATAGTAGATCAAGGCCCACACTCGATGAGATCCGTCACAGCAGAAGCGTTGATATTACCTGAAAACCATCCTGTATTGTGATTGGGGAGGGGACCGAGCCTGAAGCGGAAGATTCCAGGGATGACTCTTTGTACATCAAAGTTTTTACAATTATGTGTCACATTAAAAATATATAGCACTCCGACAAAGTAGTAAGATTATAAAACTTTAATAATTTATAAATATATACAAGAAAACAAAAATAGTAATAACATATAAACATTTTTAGGGAAAAACAACGAAGTAGCGGTCGGCTGTGCGAATAGTCCCAACGCAGCACAACGTCCAGATTTCCGGCGTGGGGCGTCGCGGGGGGTGGGTCATCAGTAGCAAACTGTTGTGCGAATAGTTCCAAGGCAGCAGAACGCGCTGAAATCTAGATGACACGAAAGTGATGTCTAGTAAGTTGCCACCCAGCAAATAATGGCGTGGGGCGTCGCGGGGGGTGGGTCATCAGTAGCAAACTGTTGTGCGAATAGTTCCAAGGCAGCAGAACGATGGCACCAAGGTGATGTCCAGTAAGTTGCCGCACTGGTTTTGGTATCCTACAATGCTGCTCCGAATAACGGCGTGGGGCGCCCCGGGGGAGGCGGCGTGAACGGGCCTCTCCAGGTGGAGTGTCATCTGTTGTAGTGGGGCGCCCCTTTACCGTTTCAGTTGCCATTCCGTCCGTTTTTGGTACACTGTGTCAAAAGCCGCAATTCAGCTGAGTTGCGCCCACTCTTGCGGTGCAGCGATAGGCGGCTGTCACAGGACTCTCAAAATGGCGGCAGGCTCTTTCCTTTTTGGGCCTGGTCCACTGAAATGGCCCTGGGACACCTTGGAAATCGGACGCTAGTCTGCTAGGTCTTGGACCCCATTCTCGAAAGCGTCCCCTCCGCCTTGAGAATTCATCAAAAGTTTTGGGGGCCCCGACTCCTGCAGGCTTCTGGTGGGGAGCGGCTGCCATGATTGCTCGCGGAATGACCACGACGGAGCTACGAGATGGTGGTGCTCTCATGCTGACGCCAGATTCAGTCTGAAACATCCAGAAACAAGGTGGGGCTTTCATCGTTTGGGAAAAAAAAAAAGTTTTCATCCAATGAAAAGTGTTGTTTTTAGGTCATATGATCAAGCCTTCCATCATTAGGAAACCAAAAGTAAAATGAACCAATGAAAAGTTTTATAAACAAGTCACATGACCTGTTATGCGGCATAGGGTATAAAATGCGGAGAAAATACGTTGGCACGTGAGGCGGCGTCAGTAGCGGACCGATGTGCGAATAGGCCGAAGGCAATACAACGCGCCAAGATCCGGATGGCACCGAGGTGGTGTCTAGTAAGTTGCCGCACTGGTGTGGCCATCCTACAATGCTGAAAGTCGGCGTGGGGCGCCCCATTGGCCTGTGAGATGGCGTCAGTAGCGGACCGATGTGTGAATGGGGCCGAAGGCAGCGCAACAATATTTTCGGAATAGAAGACACCACTAGGCGCTGAGATGCCAAGATCCGGATGGCACCGAGGTGGTGTGTAGCAAGTTGCCGCACTGGTGTGGCCATCCTACAATGCTGAAAGTCGGCGTGGGGCGCCCCGTTGGCCTGTGAGTTTGCGTCAGTAGCGGACCGATGTGCGAATAGGCCGAAGGCAGCACAACGCGCCAAGATCCGGATGGCACCGAGGTGGTGTCTAGTAAGTTGTCGCACTTCTGTGGCCATCCTACAATGTTGAAAGTCGGCGTGGGGCGCCCCGTTGGCCTGTGAGATGGCGTCAGTAGCGGACCGATGTGCGAATGGGGCCTAAGGCAGCGCAACAATATTTTCTGATTTGAAGACACCACAAGGCGCTGAGATGCCAAGATCCGGATGGCACCGAGGTGGTGTCTAGCAAGTTGTGGCACTGGTGTGGCCATCCTACAATGGTAAAAGTCGGCGTGGGGCGCCCTGTTGGCCTGTGAGATGGTGTCAGTAGCGGACTGATGTGCGAATGGGGCCAAAGGCAGCGCAACAATATTTTCTGACTGACACCACAAGGCGCTGAGATGCCAAGATCCGGATGGCACCGAGGTGATGTCTAAGTTGCGGACCGATGTGCGAATGGGGCCAAAGGCAGCGCAACAATATTTTCTACAATATTTTCGGAGTAGAAGACACAACAAGGCGCTGAGATGCCAGGATCCGGATGGCACCGAGGTGATGTCTAAGTTGCGGACCGATGTGCGAATGGGGCCAAAGGCAGCGCAACAATATTTTCTGAAGAGAATACACCACAAGGCGCTGAGATGCCAAGATCTGGATGGCACCGAGGTGATGTCTAAGTTGCGGACCGATGTGCGAATGGGGCCAAAGGCAGCGTAACAATATTTTCTGTATGGAAGATACCAGTAGGCGTTGAGATGCCAAGATTCGGATGGCACCGAGGTGATGTCTAGCAAGTTGGTGTGGTCATCCTACAATGCTGAAACTCGGCGTGGGTCGCCCCATTAGCCTGTGAGATGGCGTCAGTAGCGGACCGATGTGCGAATAGGCCGAAGGTAGCACAACGCGCCAAGATCCGGATGTCACCGTGGTGGTTTCATAGTTGAGAGGCACTTCATCTGCAGTGGGGCGCCGAGATCCGGATGGCACCGAGGTGATGTCTAGCAAGTTGCTGTACTGGTGTGGCTATCCTACAATGCTGATAGTCGGCGTGGGGCGCCCCGTTGGCCTGTGAGATGGCGTCAGTAGCAGACCGATGTGCGAATGGGGCCAAAGGCAGCGCAACAATATATTCTGAATTGAAGACACCACAAGGCGCTGAGATGCCAAGTTCCAGATGGCACCGAGGTGGTGTCTAGCAAGTTGTGGCACTGGTGTGGCCATCCTACAATGGTAAAAGTCGGCGTGGGGCGCCCTGTTGGCCTGTGAGATGGTGTCAGTAGCGGACTGATGTGCGAATGGGGCCAAAGGCAGCGCAACAATATTTTCTGACTGACACCACAAGGCGCTGAGATGCCAAGATCCGGATGGCACCGAGGTGATGTATAAGTTGCGCACCGATGTGCGAATGGGGCCAAAGGCAGCGCAACAATATTTTCTGAAGAGAAGACACCAAAAGGCGCTGAGATTCCAAGATCCGAATGGCACCGAGGTGGTGTCTAGCAAGCTATGCAGTTGAGTTGTGTGCGCACTTGCGGCGAATAGGTCGAAGGCAGCATAACAATGTTTTCTGAATAGAAGACACCACAAGGCGTTGAGATTCGGTTACCACCGAGGTGATGTCTAGCAAGTTGCCGCACTGGTGTGGCCGTCCTACAATACTGCTCCGAATAACGGCGTGGGGTGCCCGAAGGGGGGGGGGGGAGGCGGCGTGAATGGGCCTTCCTAGGTGGAGGCTCGTCTGCTGTAGTGGGGCGCCCCTTTACCGTTTCAGTTGCCATTCAGCTGAGTTTCGGCTGCTCTTGATGCTACAGCGACAGGCGGCTGCAAGAGGACTCTCAAAATGGCGGCCTGTTCTTTGGATTTGGGCCTGGTCCACTAAAATGGCCCTGGGACACCTTAGAACTCGGACGCTCGATTTTTTTTTCCTTTCCTGTACATGCAAAAAAAGGTAAATGCCCGGTACATTACACGCTTCATCTGCCACGATGAACTCTCCAGAGGAACCGAAAAAAAATATAGTTGTGGTAACTATACCATGCATCGTCATATGGAGAGGTGGCACCAATTAATTATAGTGCTGCATAAAAGAGAGATTTGGAGGAGAACCCCTGACCTGCTAGTACATTCATCAAAGAAGTGGCACTGAGAGCTTCAGAGGCAAGGGAAACGGTCCCAAATATTTAGAAGAACTTTGGAAAGATTAAAATGACATGTTTAGATTGTGGCAAATTAATTTTTATGTGGACAGATGAGTGTTACTCTAATAAATACAGCATATGAACATCATCATAGTCGATGGTTGGTAGAGACATTTTGACTATATCCTGGACCTGCCCGTCCTCGCCCAAAATGGCGCCGGAATAATTGGGACTCGTAACTCCTTGTTGTGTACTGGTTGCAGAACCTTGAAATCACGAGATACGTATGCAGTTTTGAAGCACATGGCGGGCGGGGACGAGAATTGATTGAATATTTCGACATCCCTATTGATATTAAGTTCTGATGTGTTATTGATTACTGTACTGTTGAAAGTTCGAGTTAACGTCACCCATGGTACTTGCCCGCAAATGTATATCTAGATAATTTTATTGTAACTGGCCCTGTCGTATTTTAATTATAAAATGTACGTCCACCGATTCCGCAACTGTTAGACACCTTAGTTCTTGCAACCTAATGGCCCGCCCGTTACGTTCCTCTACAGTGTAAATGTCTATTCATCATATACGATTACAGTTTGCTCCTTGGCAGGCCCACGTGGTTATAGGCTCGTATTTGTATAATGAAATTTTCACAATAAAGGTTTTTAAAAGAAAACATGGTAGTAGTATATACATTTGTAACGTTTTTAATAATAGTCACTGTTTTAGAATCATTAAAAGGCAAGTGAAATAAAGCAGACCAATTACATGAAGGGTAAAAGGTATAATACGAAGGAACGCAGTAAAGATAAATGGTCAAGGGCTGTTGTGTTTTCTATTCCTGCAACATAAAGTGATCGATAAGAATCTCATATTCAGGCGTATCGGCGACTAAGACAGCAGGTCGACCCTCTTTTGCTCAACGGCTCCGTCATGGGACGAAGAAACGCTCTTTTTCTCGAAAAAAGAATATATTTTACTTGCAGGACAGTTGTAAAATTTCCGGGAAAGTACATTAGCCTGGAACATTATAACATATATTTAAGAAAAAATAATGTTCGGAAGTAATGAAAAGCGTAATTTTTAGGTCATATGACCAAGCCTTTCATCATTACAATAAGAAAAGTAAAATTAACCAATGAAAAGTTTTATTAACAAGTCACATGACTTGTTATGCTTACGTTACGCGCTGCGCGCCCCGGATGACTTCCGGATGCGCTAACGCGGCGCGTCATATGACGCATTACGCGACAACGCAGGTCCAGAATATAGTCAAAATGTCTCCACCAACCAGCGGTCGGAACACAACCCCTTTCAGCAGGCTAAATAGTTCTGTTAAATGACAACAGAAGGGACAGGCAACAAGAACCATCAGTCAAAGAGGGGAGGGCTAGTTCTTCTCTACCGGGTTACATTGGGGCGCTACCGGAACTGATCGAATTGGTAGTCTACAGTGTTTCTGGATGTTTCAGACTGAAGCTGGGGTTAGCATGAGAGCAGCACCATTTCGTAGCTCCGTCGTGGCCATTCCGCAACCAATCATGGCAGCCGCTCTTTATCGTTATTTTGGGCGGGGTGGGTGGCGGAGCCGAGCTGTTTTGCAGCCATCATTGTGTGGAGTTCAGTTCATCTCACTAGTTTTGTATTTGTCATGAGGGGTTGTTCCTAATGTTTCTATTTTAGCGAGGTCAAAAAGAGATCCCATTGGCCTACTGATTTTGCTCGATTCCTTTTCTTTTTTTTTACACGATTTTTCGTTATCTGCAAAGACTAAACAGAGTATTGCGACTCTGTGTTTGTTTGTAAATAGAGAATGAACCAAAGAGAACTAATTCTAAAACAGTAAATACTTGGATAACAATCAATCAAATGGAGAGAGAAGCAGGCACGACGGATTACAACGGGGGCAAAGGCCTGCGTTAACTACCTTTCACTATCTGCAAAGAGAGAGTACTCCTAATAGAAATGAGGGGGGGGGGCACCATTCAAAGCAGATCAGTGTGCATAAACACGAAAATGTTTTCACTTACCACGTACTTGACATTCGACAGCTTATGATATTTGCTATTAAAAAACCATTGAAATTCACTGAAAAAACCATAGGTTATAGACCATATATAGTTAGGAATTAGCATTTACAAAACCTTGAAAATTCACTGAAAAAACCATAGGTTATAGACCATATATAGTTAGGAATTAGCATTTAAAAAACCTTATTTTACTCACACAAAACCATTGAAATTCCATATATAGTTAGTTGCACTAACTATATATCGCGCACCCGCAATCCACTGCTGATCATGTCACATATTACATCATTCATGACATGGTCAGTGACATCACTGATGACATCACTGATGACATCTCAAATGACATCACTGATGAGATCACTGATGACATCTCAAATGACATCACTGATGACATCACTGATGACATCTCAAATGACATCACTGATGACATCACTGATGACATCTCATTTGACATTACTGATCACATCACTGATGACATCATTCATGTAATAATACGATGAACCTCTTCAGACTCTAATATAACCTTAGATACACTCAGTGTAAACAGACACTCATAGACTGTCACTCATCCATGGAGTTACTCAAACACTTAGTCAGTCATGCAAAGAATCAATCACACCTCCATTTCCTCAACTATACAGTTATACACACCTTACTTATTCAAACATATACTAAAACATATTTACTCACTTATACAATCCTGGATACAAGTTCACAATGATCCATACAGCCGCTCACACATTCACTGGCTCTTATGCACAGTTATTTATATATGTCAACTCTCACATGTACTGTGTTTTACATATGTACTTACTTTGACATGTAGCACTGAGATATCCATTCACTCACCAATACACTCATGCACACAGTCAACCGCCCATACAGCTGTTTCCACAAGCACTTTTGAACCCATACATCTAGTCAATCAACTGCTCACACATCTATGCAGAGAGTCATACACCTCCCAGCCACCCACACACACACTCAGTCTCCCATACAAATGCTTGGGCAACCAATCAATAACCCATACAGTTAATCATATAGCTAATGATCAACACATGCAGCAGTTTACAGAACAACAGACATAATGATGCACAAATTAAGACAGTTTAGTCACTAACCCATGCACTCAGTGAGACACATTTAATCAGTCACTCATACAGTCAGCCATGCCCCTACTAAATCCTTCATCAAGACACTTATACATCCATTCATTCTTCAATATGTAAGACATATTTTAACTTTACAGAATTATACAGTCACTGGATGACGTCATCAGTGATCTCATCAGTGATGTCATTTGAGATGTCATCAGTGATGTCATCAGTGATGTCACTGACCATGTCATGAATGATGTAATATGTGACATGATCAGCAGTGGATTGCGGGTGCGCGATATATAGTTAGTGCAACTAACTATATATGGAATTTCAATGGTTTTGTGTGAGTAAAATAAGGTTTTTTAAATGCTAATTCCTAACTATATATGGTCTATAACCTATGGTTTTTTCAGTGAATTTTCAAGGTTTTGTAAATGCTAATTCCTAACTATATATGGTCTATAACCTATGGTTTTTTCAGTGAATATATATATATATTATTTCACTGGAAAAACCAAAGGTTACAGGGGTGTGATAGTTAGGCTCAGATTTTACTCGGACAAAAACTGTGAAATTCAGTCATTATAGTTAGTGAGCTAACTATAACTCACGCCCCCTCAATGCACTGCACTATATATATATATATATTACCTACTGGCGGTCGCCAGTAGGTAGTTATAGTAAGGACCTAGTTTCCATAGGAAATCCCCAACATTCTATTTGGAATAACTTTGGCGCCAGTCGACCAATCTTCGCGAAAATCTCCAAGAAAATGGCAAGCTCCGCTCCGCTCCTATTCTGAAAGTTTGGGGGTGATTTGTCAAGCGGGGGCTTAGAAAATAGGGGGTCCCCAAAAATATTTTCCCCATGCAATTTTCCATAGGGACCTTTAGCCGCAGCTACAGCCCAAACTGCTGAACGGAATTACACCAAATTTGGCAAAAAGGTAGAGTTTGTTTTGCAGATCACGCTTTTTGTTAATTGGTGTAAATCCATGCAGTAGGTCCTGAGAAAATCAAAAGTAAAATTATAGATTAATCTATGGACGAAGTAGGGTATGCGTATCTGCTGAGCATCACCCTTACGAGCACGAGCTGCATGCTAATTGGCTGTCAACTGTCTGTCAACACTCCAAACCAGGAAGTGTTGGCAGCCATCTTGTGCCTTGGTAGAACCGAGGCACAAGAAAACTGAAAAACAAGTTCGCAAAAGACGCAAAGGGGGCAGGGTAGAAACACCACGACCCCCTAGGCCTGCTCAGGTGGTCCCACAAGGACCCCCAAGGCCCCAATTTTTTTTCTAAATCGCGCCAATAAAAACAAAAAAAAAATTCTTTAGCCCCGGGGGGAGGGGGAAAACCCCAGGGGCATTTGGGGCTAACCCCCCCACACTGCCCAAGGGACCGCCACCCCAGGGGCTTATTTAAATTACATATGGGGGGCTCTCAGCCCCCCCAGCCCCGGGGACCGCAACCCCTCGGGGCTTGAAACAAATGTTTCAAGCCTCCTGGAGCCTTGTAGAGGCCCTGGGGACCGCCACCCCCCAGGGCCGGCTCCTGCAGTGTCCCGGGGTGCCCAAGGCCAATATGTCTGGGTTTAATGTATGCAGCGTTATCACACAGGAGTGAGGCACACAGGAGAGAGCCAGCAGGAACAGACAGAGAGGGCCACGTTACAACAAAGTAGTCCCTCATGCAGTTCAATGCAAGAACGTGGGTACAAGAGGAAGTATACCCTAAAACAGCCAACAGCATTAGTTGAAAGATGATTACTCCACTAAGATGAGGCAAGACTTTAGTGACAAAATAAAAAGTCAATGGCTGAAAGACTCTCGTCGAAGAAAGCCAATAGTTGAATAGGGCAGGCCCAAAGTCCACTCTGAATATTGTTAACAATAGAATTATTTACATCTTTGGTTTCAAAAGTCAAGCCCGAAGCAGTAAAAAGGAAAATGAAAAAAAGAGCAAAAGGTGTATGTATGTAGTATGCAGTACTTGGTTGAGAAGAGCAGAAATAGGGTGCGTACATCATAGGTTTGGTGCCAGAGTATTGCTATAATACGACTGTTGGCGTATGTAAGTATATAGTAACATTGCCAGAATACGTTTGAGGAACACATTTGAGGGTGCCACTGATGCTGGAGGGTGGGGGGGATGGTCAAAAGATGGGTGTCACGTACAGGGAAACCACACACTTTTTACTTACTAGAGTTGCATAAGAGCCAAAATACTCTGTATCCTGCCAGACATCCACAGGCTCTTGAACCTCCTCTGAAGCCTTCATTATGTGATTGGTAGGAACATACCCCTGGTGTCCATTCAGCTCCACCCACAACCAGTCGGGGGTAACCATTTTGTACACTAGAAGTTTGTCCCCTTCTACGAAACTGAGCTACAAACAAAAACAAGCACGCAGCAGCCCAGATATCTGTCAACATTGGAGAGAGGGTGCAGTCTTGGCAGATGAGGAATGCACACTTTTTGTCCAGTGTGGGACTTGGGCAGGAGGAACCGGCTGCCAGCGAACACGGAAGACAGTGAAACCGAAAGCAGCTCAGTACCGGGCTGTGACTGAGAGGGCAGGGGCTGCCTGCCCATGCGCGCTATTTGTTATGGAGGGGGCCGGGTGAAGACCAGCGGAAAGCACTGCGGAGCTCCCATGCCCAGACTGACCCACTGGCTGCCGAAGGAGAGAGGGACACGGAACACGGGGAAAGAGCCCGGTGAGTGGGGGCGGGGGATGTGTGTGCGTGTGTGTGGGCGAGTGTGTCTGTGTGTGCGTCTGTCTGTGTGTGTGCGCGCAGCAGCGGCAGGGGGGGACATGTGTGTGTGTGTCTCTATGTGTGCTTGCGTGTATGTGCGCTCGTGTGTGTGCGTGTGTGTGTCTCTGTGTGTGCGCTCGTGTGTGTCTGCTTACAAGGAGCTAAAAGGGAAACAGGAGATGGTGAACGCGCGTGCGACCTGATCCAATTCCGCTAGGATGCGCGTGCCCATTTTTCAGTGAATATATATATATATATATATATATATATATATATATATATATATATATATATATATATATTCACTGTAATAACCATAGGTTTCAGGCACGTTATAGAAATTAGCATTTAAAAAACCTTAGATATTCACTGAAAAAAACATAGGCTTTAGGGAAAGTTATAGTTAGTTGAACATTTCACTCGTACAAAACCAGAAAAATTCCCCACTTATAGTTAGTTCAGCTAACTATAACTCGTGCCTCCGCAATGTACTGCTGATGACGTCACATATGACATCACTCTTGACATGGTTAGTGACATCACTGATGACATCTCAAATGACATCACTGATGACATCATACAGTGACTGTGTGTTTTTGTAAAGTTTAAATACGTTTAATATATATAGGGAAAGGTGTATTGAAGAATTAATGGGTGTATAAGTGTCTGAATGGATGATTTAGTAAGTGCGTGACTGACTATAAGTGAGTGATTAAACGTATCTTACTGAATGCAGGGGTTAGTGACTAAACTGTGTGAAGGTCTGTATCTGTCTTTTGGTGTGTAAGCGGCTGCATGGGTTTGTGAATAGCCACATGAGTGTCTATCTGGGTTATTGATTGGTTGTCTGAGTATCTGTATGGGTGCCTGAGAGTTTGTGTGGGTGGGGTGTGTGTGACTCGGTGCATAGATGTGTGAGTGGGTGATTCAGTGGGTGCATTGTTTCAAGAGTGTATCTGTGATGGACTGTATGGGTGGGTGAGTGTGTGTATGGGTGTGTTAGTGAGTGAATGTATATCTCAGTGGTACATGTGTGAGTAACTGCATATGTGAAAGGCAGTATATATGTGTGTTGGAGTATATAAATGGCTATAAGTTGGAGTGTGTGATTGTGAGAGTGGCTGTATGGATGAGTGTGTGCTTGTATCAGTGATTGTATAAGAGCGTAAGAATGTGCTAGTATTTGTATGACTAAGTGAGTTGGTGTGCGTATAACTGTATAGGAGAGTACATGGCAGTGTGATTAATTTCTTGCATGACTGACTAGGTGTGTGAGTCACTCCATGGATATTTGGTGATGTGTGAGTGTCTATACAGGTGAATGAGTGCATATGATAGCCAAAACGGCAACATGTGAGTCTTTCAAGCTAGTTTGTGGCTTGCTGAATGTCCGGTCTCTACGCAAGCACAAACTAGATATTTATGATCTTCTTAGTGGAAAGCAATGGGACCTAGTCTTCTTCACGGAGACATGGCTAGACTGTGGCTCTACCTCAGAGGCCCTTGAAGCCATTCTGGAGAGTTACACCCTGGTAAGGCAGGATCGACCGAAGGGTAGAGGTGGAGGGATAGCTATTGCCGCCAAGCAGGGCCTTCGCTGCCATCTGGAGCAGACTGTGGTCACAGAAAGTGAGGCGGGTGTGTTCTCCATTCAGGTAAATGGGGGCTACACTGTGAAGGGCCTCTTGATATACAGGCCACCTGGCCCGTCCGCCAGATTTGGCTACAGCCTGGTCGAAGGTATTACAGAGGCAGCTTTGCGCACGGATAAGTTCCTGGTGTTAGGTGATCTGAACCTACACCTGGATGATCCTACGGATAAGATGGCTGGGGACCTCCGTAAAGAGATGAGTGCGCTCCAGCTTGAGCTGATAATTAAACATCCCACCCATATGCGGGGCCACTTACTGGACCCTATCTTTGCCAACTGGGGACAGGTGGAGGCCCTGACCCCTGTACCCATTCCTTGGTCAGACCATTATCTGGTGCCCTTTTTGATACACATTCCGGGAGCTAGAGTGACGGAACAGGCAGCATTACATCGTCCGAGTCGGAGATGGGCTAACTTCTCTCAAGCCAGGTTTAATGAGGCACTTTTGGTGGGGGGTGATCCGGGGGGGAGGATGTGGAGAAAGCCAACAACAATCTGGACCAGCGCATCATGGATGCCCTGGACCAGGTTGCTTCGCTTGCCATGATGAGAACGGGGGGACGTGCGCAGAGATCAGCACCTTGGTTCAACGAAGAGGTGCGCGTGACCAAGGTTGCGTGTAAACGTGCAGAAAGGCAGTGGAGATCAGCCTTCGCAACCCAAGCTAAAATTTACAATGTTGTTAGTAGGCGCACCTACCATAGATTAATTAGGAAGGCTAAAAAGGCGTACTACAACACCAGGATTAGGGAAGCAGAAAACTCCACGAAGGAATTGTTCTTAATATACAAATCACTCTCGGTTGGGAAGCCTATGGCAGTTCCAGAAGAATTCTGCACGGTGGCCAGCTGTAACCGAGTAGCGGAGTTTTTTTCCAACAAGGTAGCAACCATCTATTCCGCCTTTCCAAGCCGGGCTATCTTAGACCCCGAGATTGAAGAGGTGTCTGGAGTAAGGGGAGAACAACTGGTGCTAAACACATTCGTCACCCCGTCTACTGAGAAACTTATCCAGATCTGTGGATCTATTAAATCAAGCTCCCCTAGGGACTCTACTACGCCCAGACGCCTGATGGGTAGTCTGCACGTATTAGAGCCGTATATCCGCCATCTCCTGGACATCTCTTTTGGGACTCATACTGTCCCTGAGGCATGGAAACGGGCGGTTGTCCTTCCTCTCCAAAAGAAGCCCAATATCAGCTATGATAGGTTAGAAAATCTTCGACCTATTTCTCTTTTGCCATATATGGTGAAGGTAGCTGAGAAAACTGTGAACCTCCAGCTGATGGGCTTTGTGGAAGAGGCTTCCTTACTTCACGACTCTCAATTTGGCTTCCGTCCACGACACTCGACGGAGTCAGCACTGCTTATGGCAGTAGAGTCCATACGGCAGGGAGTGGACGAGGGCCAGACTATGGCCCTGATCCTTCTGGATCTAAGCGCAGCATTTGACACTGTAGCTCATTCCACCTTGCTACAGTGTCTGAATGGTGGAGGGGTATCAGGAGCTGCGCTTAGATGGATCCGGTCTTTCCTGACAGGTAGATGCTTTCAAGTCCGCCAGGGAGAATGTTATTCTAGGGAGATTAGGTTGGGCCAGGGCGTGCCGCAGGGCTCGTCCCTGAGCCCAACTCTGTTCAATCTGTACGTCTCCCCGCTGGTGGCTATAGTTGAAAGCTATGGCTTGTGCCTCGTGTCCTATGCCGACGACACACAGCTGGTCATATCCCTGTCACGTGTGCCTGGTCTTGCGGCGGACAACTTCAGAGTTTGCATGCAAGAACTGGCAACCTGGATGTCCGCCAACTGCTTGAAACTCAATGGCAGTAAGACCGAGGTGCTCGTGGGGGGGGGGAGGACCAGCTGTATGGTCATCGGCATGGTGGCCACCCTGTCTAGGAGAAACACCTGTTCCTTGCCAGGAAGTAAGGAATCTTGGGGTATGGTTGGATGCTGACCTTGCCTTTGGCCCTCAGATTGGCCGGGTGGTGGGGGCATGCTTCGGAGTTTTAAAAACCCTGAGGAAGGTCTTGGACCTTCTGCCCATTACAGCTCGTAGGACGCTGGTGCATGCCCTAGTCACCTCGCGCCTAGACTACGGCAATTTGCTGTATCTGGGGGCCATGGGAAGGGTTTTCGATCGCCTCCAAGTGCTGCAAAATGCAGCCGCTCGCCTAATTCTGAGGCTCCCCAGGAGATCCTCCTCAAAGGCAGCGCTCCAGGCCCTGCACTGGCTTCCTGTCAGGAGCAGGGTGGAGTTCAAGGCTCTTTCTATGTGCCACCGCTTCCTGGGCGGCAAAGCCCCAGCCCCGTTACAGAGTCTGGTGAGCCTACAAGGAATCTGCGCTCCTCCTGTACAGGGCTACTGAAAATCCCTAAAATAAAGAAAGCACGAATGGGGGGTAGGTCTTTCAGATATCTGGCTGCCTAGCAGTGGAATGACCTACCATCAGAGCTATGTTTGGAGCTTTCAGACTCCATGTTCAGAAGGAAACTCAAGACTCACCTATTTGGAAGATAGGCGGATGTGATGGCTGCTTGGACTGCTTACCCCACTTACCATAGCACGGGGACACGCCGGTGCGCATAAACCATGCGCTTTATAAATTTCCCTAATAATATTAATAATAACATTAGTCCTGTACTGAGTGACCACAAGTATGAGTGACTGTACGGATGAGTGAGTAGATGTGTCTGTAAACCTAAGAATCAGTGAGTGGGTATGTAGTTATTGGTGTTGGAGTGTCTATGGCTTTGAGAATGGCAGTCTGTAATTTAGAGTGGGTGTATCAAAGGTTATATTAGGGTGTGAGAAGATGCAGCAAATTATCACATGGATGATGTCATCAGTGATGTCATTTGAGATGTCATCAGTGATGTCACTGACCATGTCATGAGTGATGTAATATGTGATGTCATCAGAAGTGCATTGCGGGGGCGCGAGTTATAGTTAGCTGAACTAACTATAAAAGAGGAATTTCTATGGTTTTGTACGAGTAAAATGTCCAATTAACTATAACTTTCCCTAAAACCTATGGTTTTTTCAGTGAATATATATATATATATATATATATATATATATATATATATATATATATATATATATATATATATATATATATATATATATATATATATATATATTATATATATATATATATATAGATCTGGAGAGAGAGAAAGGTGAGAGTGACTTACACTCAAAGGCATTTAGGTGCTAATTTAGTAGAGACAAAATAGATCCATTAAAACTAAAAGCGACACAAACAGGATGCCAGATTTTTAGGGCTTTCTTGAACTTTAGCAAATTGGATTCTAGGCATAGCTGAAGGGCCTCAGACTAAGTTAAACATTTATGAAAAGGGAAGACGCAGAGGTTGCAGCACCAGACTATATAAATCTCCATCCGAACAAGTTGTATCAATCCCATTCTTTCAGACACGGCAAGTACCTGTTTAAGCCAAGCTGCATATTACATTCTGGGGATTCCTGAATCAATTGTATCTTTGTCTGTATAGACTCAGAAAGCAGAGCGCGAACAGTGTGCTTCAGTACCATCAGGGTGCTTTCTCTTTTCGAGGTCCAATTAGTTCAGTCTTTTTCTTTGCCTTCTGCATTCACACTGATGCATGGATGCTACGTTGGGATAAAGAAGTGCAAAATACCCAAAATGCAAAGAGTAAATCTGGCATTGGGTGTACCACCCAATTTTTAACTTGGAAACTTTGCTCTGTAACTGGGCAGGACATGTCAGCTTAGCAATGGGGGCCCTCGGAAGGGAGGTGCTCTCTTACGTATCATTGTCTCACAGATGACAACATACACTATGACTGCCTCAGCTCTAATAAAGGGATTGCAGATGATGAAGGATCCAAGTAAGGCAACACAGCTGGCACTGAGTTGTCTCTGTTTAGCCAATGATTTGTCTGTAAGTGCCCAACAGTGGCCTTTCAGAGACATCTTCTTCAATATCAATGGATCTGACATTGAGGTCATCATGGTCACAGAGTATGACACAAAAAGATTTTTAGATGATGAGTTAGATGCAACAGCTCCAAAAATCCCTTCAGGTTGAAGTTGGGGCCATACTGAGTCCCTCCAGAAACATCTGTGCTCAGGGAAGCAGCACAGAAGAAGCATCATTAAACCAATGTCTACTTTTTACAAAGGGCTGATCAGGGAGCTCAAATAAGGTACAGGGATGCAGAAGTTTTCTAAATGTTGCCTTTATCTGATTAAAATATTGTCTTAATCTGACTAACAAATGATGGCACTCATCTATCTCCAACACGCTGCGTACCCCTAACTTTAACCTCACTTGAGCTCAGCGTCTCTTGGCTTCACACTGTATTATTCAACAGTTTTCTTTGTCTCTAAAGCAATCAGCTTTTACAAGTGGAATCAAATGATCATTAATCTAATGATGTACTATGGCTGGAATTGCCGGCATAGGTTTATGTTAACACCTTTTAAACTCAACATTTTTTTAAATCGCTTAGTCTGTTTTCCTGTGATGAAGGACTGGTCTGAGTATCAGAACATGTCCCTGTAATGGCTTCTCTAATCAAGGCGCTTTACATATTATGATTTGTTGCACTTTTTATGCACCGTTTTGCAAACATTTTATTCTCCGTGAATCCAACTTTAGACAGTGCCATCCTGCATTGTTGTTTTTATGACAACTGAATTCACTAGCATGGGACTGCCCTAGAGTTATCTCCATTTGTGAGGGAGTATTGGAGCATTTGAGACGCGTTACAGGGTGGTCAATTCAACGCTCGAATAGGCAGGTGCTACTGGGACTTCTCAAGACCCAAGGGCAAGAAACTTTCAAGACGATTTTTACAGCTGGGTTTAGTGTTGGGCAAAGAGGCGGTGGCGATTCATTGAATGAGTGCGCAGCCACCTACACTACAGAATTGGGCCAGGAACCTGGTAGAATGGGCAACGGCAGAGGTAGTTTGTTGGAGACGAGTCCGAAATGATGTCAAACTAGAAGATGACATGAGTGCATGGCATTGAATGCTTGTGGAGGCTCCGCTTCGGGAGGAGGTCGAAGCCTCTCCCTCACAGATTACTGCGGGGATGCTGGGGGTGCAATCTGAACACGACGACGGGTTATGTACATCGCCCGTGATAGCCTAAAGGGCACACGGTGTAACTGAGTTATTGCACTGGTTTCATACTGATTATCATGATACATATGTGATGGGAGGGGTGTATCTAGCTGACCCTGGTGGGGGGAGGGAGGGAGTTCTTTGTTTCTTTGTAAAGGATTTGGATATTGTTCTTTTGGATCCTCCTATTTAGGGAGGTGTACAGTATATGGTATCTGGTAGATGCTCTTCCTACAAAATGACACTGTATTGCATTGTTCTTGATTTATGTAATGGGAATATTTGTTTTATGATTGTGGGAATTATGATTGTAACATACTGAGTTACCTGTGGAAGAACAAGTTAAAATAAATTTTTTTTTAAAAAACGGAATTCACTAGCAATCTGTTGTAAGATCTCCGTGGTGCGGTTAAGATAAAGTATGGCTAGGCGCTAATGACGTTTTGCAGTCATGGTTTCTTTCAGAAAATCAAATAAAGCTGATTATGATAATGGTGACGTACCTCCATGTCCCCATCTCTTGGACTCACCAGAAGTATAGCAGATTTGCAATAGACAATTGTCACTTTGTCACTGGACGTTTCAGGTTTTACCTTTTAGACTCATGACCATCCCCACAATGTTCACAAACGTTCTGGCTCCAGTCCTGTTGTTGCATTCTCAGAGGACCATAGTCCACCCTCACCTGGATGATCCGTTGATTCAGGCTGCAATCCGGGCCAGGCACTGACCACATATCAAATGCTTCGGACCCCGTATCAACTGGAAGAGATCCTATTTGACACCATGTCAACGTCTGGAATATACATGAGCAGTATTTGACTCCACCCTTGGACTGGTCTCCTTACCAGAAGCCAAGAGGAAGCTGCCACAATGTCGCTGGCAGAGTTATTGACCAGGTCAAAGGCTCCAGTGAGAAAGTGGCTATAGGCTGGGGAGAAATGGTAAGAAGTTGCCCTTTCTTTTAACATGCACAACTTTCTGAAACTCATGTTTTGGTTCACTGGACTGTGTTCAGATTGTTTTCTGTCTTTCTAGGTGGCAACCGAGAATCGTTCCGCTAGCACAGCTATATCCAGAATAGAGTTTTGGTGATATCCAGAACAATGGGACTCCTCACACAAAAATTAAGAAAAAATTATCCCAGGATGCTTGTTTCCGGTCCAGGGAAGACAGGGCTTGGCAGTTCGGGCTTGACTGTTCCCATGAGGCACAGGGTCAGACTGATTTACGTATGGCCATGTCTGAACTGGGGTGGTGGAGTGAGCTAAAGAATGGTGATGGATTAAACCCAGATCAGTTGACTGGGGGTGAGTGTTTGATTTGTTCAAACACTCCATCCATCATCCCCTTTGGTGTTGTTAAAATAATAAACTTTGCTTCATTTCTATATGCATCTACTGCACTTTGGTTTCTGTTTTGCAGATGAGTGGTATTGGCTTGGGCTTATCTCATAGTAGTAAGAAATGAGACAAGAAAGATGTCATGAGTGATGTCACTGACCATGTCATGAGTGATGTAATATGTGACGTCATCAGCAGTGCATTGCACGCGCAAGTTATAGTGAGTCCAACTAACTATAACGTGGGAATTTCAATGGTTTTATGTCAGTAAAATTTCCAGCTAACTATAACTGGTGTGAAACCTATGGTTTTTTCAGTGAATTTAATAGGTTTTTTAAATGCTAATTCCTAACTATAACTGGTGTGAAACGTATGGTTTTTTCAGTGAATTTCATAGGTTTTTTAAATGCTAATTCCTAACTATAACTGGTGTGAAACCTATGTTTTTTTCAGTGAATTTCATAGGTTTTTTAAATGCTAATTCCTAACTATAAGTCTCAGTTTATAAGTAAGACTGTTAGCGCTCTAGTTGTTCTGTCATTGGGCTATATTTGGGCTACATCTGGCTGATATTTGTTTTTTTTTGTCTCTGGTGGCCATCTTTGGGCTACATTGGGCTACATTGGGCTACATTGGGCTACATTTGGGCTCTAACATATATATAGCCGAATGTAGCCCAATATATATTTTTTCAAAGTTAATTTTCGTAAAAACCACTGGAGCATATATCTTGAGACATAGCAAAGGCACATCGGGCTACCAGTCCCTACAATTTTGCCAATTTTTTTTTCCGGTGCATCTTTAATCCATAACAGCATATGTATATGAGGAGCACCTCTCGCTTGATATTCCTTCCTCCAAAAGAAATCCAAAACCTCTCCAAGGGGAGGATTTTTTTTGTTGGTAATAAAAGACATCATAGCTTCAAATCTATGATTAAAATATCTGCAAACATTCACTGGATCCAAAGAACACAGTTCTCCAGGTGTTTTCAATTCTATATTTTGTATGTTTTCATTTGCCTCTCGTAGAAATTGAAGTAAGTCGTCCCATGCATACTCAGCACAGCTAAGAGTGAGGAACCATGTAGGAGTTCCTAAGTTTCTTAGCATACATTTCAATTCCCCATGACGACGGAACCAATACTCATTTGTTCCACGCTGACATGCCATGAGATTGATTAGCTGAGATTCCAAAATACTGTCTTGCAGATTGACTTTCTCCATAAAGTCCCTTGCTGAAACATTTTGCAGATGAGCTCCACTTTTCAATATATGATTAACTGCATAAGAAAGCCCAGACAAATCACTTTCATACAGTAGATGAAACAAATACAGAATGCATTCCCGAAACCTTGGATCTTCAGCATATAATCTTAAAGTCCGGTATTCAGCTGCCGGAATTTGAACTGGTCGATCGTCATATCGTCCACCACGACATGTTGGAAATAACTGAGGAAAACAACGAGCTTCCAAACTTTCTTCCCATACACTAATGGGACTTCCTTTTGCTGATTTCATTTGAAACAAGTCAATTGCATTCCCCATTACTTCTTTGGAATGCAAAGGATGAACAGTATAATGTTCATATATTTCTTCACTTCTAGACACATCAACTTTTTCAATTTGGCCAACTGAAAAATCACTGTCTTCTTCTGTAGCTGTTTCCTCTGCTCCAACACTTACATCTTTATAGTACTCATTGTTTTTGACCAAATACAACGTTGCCTTTTTGACTTTCCTAACATCCACTAAATCTTGCCAGATTTTCTTACTCTTTGTCGGAACCCCATTAACTAGAATAACCAGAGGATCCTCTTCTACTCTTTCTACACCAATTGTATCAATATTTTTCTTGATATCTAGAGGCAAATAAACAACTCTTCCCTTTAATCCTCTTTGTAAATCTGTAGGAGGTAATTTCCCTATCTTAGGCTCCATGCGAACAATAGCTTGAAAAGGATGGACACATTGAATCAAAATTGATTCATAATTATTTAAATCCATCAATTCAGAAGGAATATCTATCAACTGAAGATTATTATGAGCAGCTCTAGCAGGCATTCTATTTTCATTTAATTTTTTCAAACAATAATTACAAATACACTGATCAAAACTCAAATCAAAAGAATTCTCCACCAACAAATAACTTACAAAATCCTGCCATTCACTATTATTTTCCAATTCGCATTTTGCATATAAATCAACTAACCTAGTCTGAATCTTATAATGAGTCCGTCGACAATGCACACAAGTTAAATTAGGCCTTTCACTTGATTTCACCTTAAACTTGGTAATTTCATCTTCAAACTTTTCTGTACTTGAAATCTGTACATTGTCTTCCACATTACCATCCATTACTATATCCATTTCTACACTGTCCTCTTTGTTCCCAAAATAACAAAACTCAATTTCTTCACAAATAGTCTTCACATCCACTTCAGATCCATGCAAAAGAGCACTGTTTAACTGTTTAAGCTTAAGTGCTGGACTTTTTGCATAATACAACCTTCTCACTAATTTCCTCACCTTATTATGATGCACTGCTAACATCCTAAAATGATGAAAAACACTCTGACATACTTTTCTAGAAAGACAAGCCAGTGAATGCCCATGCAAACCTGTGCTTTCTCTCACTCTGCAAGGATCTAACTCTTGCAGGATCTTCATTTTTTGTTTTAGACTTTTCTTACTATATGTACGTAAGAAATTTCGAAGCAAATCGATTGAATCCTGTCGCACACTACAAATACTACTGCACTTCCATGTGTACACTGGACCCTTAGTACATCTCCCTAAAACTTCATCACTTAACACCTCTTCTGCATCTCTAGACACAAGTTTCTCTTTTTCCATCACACAACCATCTTTCACCTCATATGCTCAACCACTGGTGTCAACTGCATGCACCAAATCATTTTCCTGAAAGTAACTCTCCTCATTAAAAAATGGCTCAGAACTTGAACTATGCATCCATTCTCCAGAAAATACTTCACAAAAATTAGTCCGATTAATAATTCTTTTCCATCTACTGTTCGATTTGAAAACATCAATTACCTTATTAAGTATTCTAATTCTATTGATTACTAAAAGAAATATTTTTTTCTTAACTTCAAAATCCTGATCAACAATCTTCTCTACACTTTTCTTTTTCTTGTAAAAAGCAGCTCTCTGTTTACCTTTCTTTTCATTTTTAAGCAAATGTAAAACTACCCTATTGCGAAACATTCGTCTACGAATGTCCCTAAATTGATTTAACCTTCTATTGCTATCCATAGTCTTATCTCCTGCTCCAATAGAGAAATTTTTTGAGGGCCTCTCCTTCCTTTTTAAATTTGTTCTCTGCTTCTGGATCTTCTTATGACCATTAACATTACTTTTTGATCTACATAAATTGTGAAGAAAATACTTAATTGTCTTACCAGGAGCTTTTCTGGAGTTTTTTGAAGTACTTGTTGTAGAGGATTCTTTTATTTCCTTTGATGATTTTGTTTTTTTACGTATGGTATTTTTTCTATTCCTTTGCCTTAATGGCATTTTTGCTTGCTTTTAAAATGTTGATTTCAATCTGTGGTTCTGAAAAAAATAACACATTAAAGACCACTATTAGCAAACAACAAAGTAATGACAAAAAGAAAACAATATAAACATTAATTTGCAACATATTAAAGTTTATACCACAGCAACTCAGGGCCTTATTTATGACGGCCTTGCGCCATCAGTGCATCCCATGTTAAAAGAGACGCACCGGTGCCACAAGGCAGTCATAAATAAGGACCAAATGTAAATACCATTGATTTTCCCCCATTGTTTTTTGAATAACATTTAAGAAACACTGCGCAGAACCTATGTACAACCACTCAATATCACTTTTGAAACCTCACTGTTTCCCAAAATACAAATCCTCTATCTTGCAAATGTTGATAGCAAGTATTATCTAAAAGCAAAAAACAAACCAACAGCAAACAAACTCAGGGCCTTATTTATGAAGGCCTTGCGCCACAAGAGCGTCACTTATTTCCCATGTTTAAAGTGATGCACCGGCTGCAAAAGGAAATCATAAATAAGGGCCACATGAAAATACCATTGATTTGCACCCAAAATCGTTTTTTGAATAACATTTTAGAAACACTGCGCAGAACCTATGTACAACCACTCAATATCACTTTTGAAACCTCACTGTTTCCCAAAATACAAATCCACTATCTTGCAAATGTACATAATAAGTATTAGTAAAAAGCAAAAAACAAATCAACAGCCAACAAACTCAGGGCCTTATTTATGAAGGCCTTGCGCCACAAGAGCGTCACTTATTTCCCATGTTTAAAGTGATGCACCGGCTGCACAAGGCAATCATAAATAAGGGCCAAATGAAAATACCATTCATTTACACCCAAAATCGTTTTTTGAATAACATTTTAGAAACACAACACAGGACCTATGTACAAGCATTCATTTACACTACTGAAACTTAACTATCTGCTTCCAAATATTCTCCATAGAGCAAACAAGTCTCTATCTAAATTAAATAAATCATTACTTACCTTTACAAATGCTTTGGGAGATTGAAAACAGTGTCAGACACACACACACATTTTTCTTTAGCAGAGCAAAAGGTGTGCACTCAATACTCTGAAACCAAGACTGGCATAGAAAATCTCTAACTTTACACACATAATCCTTATTTCAACCAATCAAAAGTCTTCCCTCACTATTTTCAAACCAACATCCTTCCCCCTCTCAGACCTTTCTATCTGTTACCATAGCAACTCCCTCCTAACTGAACTCTCAGGTTCAAAAGTTTATTCTACAATGTTGCAAATTAAGGCAGCAAGGATGTTTGTCCTCATAGTACGCGCACCGGAAAGCGGTCCGGGAGCGTACTATGGGGAAACAAGATTGATAGACTTTTTAAATATTGTATGTTTTTTGATTGTTCGTTTTTTTTTATATATTTTTTTTTATTTAAGTAGCAATATGTAGGTACCAATGCAGAGTCAAAAAATGTATATACACCGTCTCCTTTGTAGATATCTTGCATGTTGTTTCAGAAGTTATTGTGGAATATGGAATTCATACCATAGTGTTTCAGGAAAGTAGAAACAATATGGAGGCAGGAGATGATAAAGAGATGTTAAATACACATTGGAGATAATATAGTTGGAGAAAGGAAGTAACTATGAGCAAAATTACTGTGTAACATAATAAAGTTGCACAGTATACTATAAGTCTGACTTTACATTATAATCAATTTGGTACTAGTTTATGAATTACATATAAAAATGTTTAAAGACTCGAACAATTTTTGATTATTAAATATAAATTTATTTTTCTGATTCTTTTTCAAAATTTAATAGACTGTCTAACATTTGACTGTCCGAAATGTCCTCTTGTTGAGTGAACATAACTTCCCACATTTTATCGTCCTCATAATGAAGTTAAAAATCCACAGATTCTACACATTGTAGAAGTTCTTGGTCTCGTGATTCGTCCATGAATTCAAAGTCAATGCGTTCAATGATTTCCTCATTGTTCATCTCTAGGGCAATTTCAAAGGAAACGTTCTGTTCTCCTTCCATTTTTGTGCTGAAATTTGCATAACAAATAAATATATCAGTAGAGATAGGGCAATGTTGGGTTTAAGTTCAGACAGGTACTTGTGAGTTTATAACAGAGAAGTTATCTATGGGCACTGTATGGTTTCAGGCGTGAAGTAGTACTATTAAAAAGTGCCTGCGAAAAAGCCTAAGTAAATTCATAATTATAACACAGAAACGTAAATCAATCCATAATTATAATAAACAAGCCTTTCTCAATGTCTAACTCTTACAGAGGGATAGTATATAACTATCTGAAAATGTTTTCCAAATTAATTTAAATTGCATAACATAGTTCTCCGGTCAAATTTATAAAATAACATCTTACCTTTTAAAAACAAGTTTAAGTTGTCAGTGAAAATGCTCTTGCAATGTACTTCAGGAAGTAGTAGTCAAAATGGCTGTGTTTTTCTCTCTTTCTTTATATATATTCAGGTACATAATCAATCAAATGTCAGGTAAAAAAAGTAGAAAATGAAAGTAACATTTTAATTGGTTGTCAATTCCAACACTACAGATGTGTTTTGTGAAGTAATTTACCTCAGGGAATTTAGAGAGGTCTACATGCTAAATGGCTAAATGGAATTCCAACCAAATTTGTGAAAATGGTAGGGATTGGTATGTAGTATGAGCTAATGTATATTTGGTGAAAGTGTCTCCAGTGGTTTTTCTGTAAATTACTTTCCCACCTTTTTTAAGCGAGCGCTTCTCAGTGCGTGCCCCGGTACGCGAACCTGCAGCGTTACGGGAGTCCTCCATTTTGTGTTTCGGTAGAATTGAGATACAAGATGGAGGGTAAATAATGTTCAGAATGGGTAGAAGGGGGCACGGTAGATGTATCCTGACCCCCTAGGTTTTCTGAGGGTGGATGAGGAGGCCCATATGTGCGAGAAAAAAGAAAATGTTTTTTGAATTTTTCGCGCGGTTAGCTGCCGGTACGCGAAACGGGTAGCAAACCGGGAAGCGAACATAAGTGAAAATTAGTGAATAAAGGTACATTCGAAATTTTTAAAGAGTAATTATAGTTAAGGTAGCTCTGAAAAGAGCTTTTGGGTTCTGTGTAAGTTCTAGGTACTTATAAGTAGGTACCAATACACAGTCTTAAATTTTGTATGAAAACTCTGTTCCCCTCATCTGAGAAGTGCACGCCATCTCCTCTGTAGATATCTTGCATGTAGTAACGCAAGTTATTGTTGTAGATGCAGCCCATTCCATGGTCTCTCATGTAAGCTGAAACAGACTTATTTACATGCTTCCTCGATTTCTCAATTTGTGGACAAAATTGATTGGACCACCTCCATTTTTGTCTTTGGCATATATTGGAATATACCAAGGCAGTTTGAGGAAAAAGTGCCATCAATTGCTCAAAGGTGTCCTTTAAGAGCATTTCCAGACCTACCCCAGTCAAAGTGCCCAAATCATTTCCTCCACAGTGCACTATTATGAGGTCAGGGTTTGGCAAATGCAAAAAGGTTTTCACCAATGGTATCAATTGGTGACATCTCAATCCTCTTTGCCCAATCCATTTGATTTCCACATTTTGTAAATTGAGGTTGTGTAAATTTCTGTTATCAGCATACCTGTGAGCCCAGTGGATGTAGCTATGTCCAATAATCCAGAGAGAAAACATGGTGAGAGGAGGTTCTGTTGCAGTCAGATGAAGTGTGTGAATGAAATGGCAGTTGAAACAGTAGGAGTTTGTAAAGAAAAAAAACTGTGGAGTTTGAGTGCTAATGATTCATTAGCAGTGATTGGTGGATTTCCATTGCTGAAAACAGAAAGTTAGGGTGCATGGATGTGTTCTTTGAAAGATGTAATTTGAATGGTTAATAAAAAATGATTTTAAGAAACACTGCAGTGGATTAGCAGGTGTAGTGAGAGTTCAGAGTTCATTTGAAACATTGTTGTGTGAACTTGTAAACATGAGAGGTCTGTCAGGAGGTAGTTGCTATGGAAAAAGGGCAGAAAGGGCAGAGGGGGAAGGGTGTTGATTTGAAAAAAGTGAGGGAAGAGTTTTGATTGGGTGACATGAGAGATATGTGTCATGAATATCAGCATTTTTGTGCCTTTCTTGGTTGCAGCCTCTGGAGTGCATACATTTTGCTCTGCTAAAGAAAAATTGGTGTGTTTCTGAGACTGTTTTGAAATTCAAAAAGCATTTGCTAAGGTGAGATATGGTTCCTTTACTTTAGAAAGAGACGAGTATGCTTTTTGGAGAAAATAAGGAAGCCAGCTGTGCATTTAAAATTATGTTTTGTGTCAAGTGTTTGCATTATGTTTTCCAAGAAGATTTTGCTTCTTTTACAAATTGTAATTGGAGATAATGTGAAATATTAGTACTGACAAGGTGTGGTTGTACATAGGAGCTGTGCTGTGTTTTCAAATTATGACCAGAAAATCGTTTTTAAGGAAAAGGAATGCTTTTTAAATTTATGAGAATTTATTTACTTGCGATGTGACTCCTGCAATGCGTCGCTTTTGCGGAACAGATGCATGATGCATCTGTGTTGTTTTTGCCCCATGGTGCTCCACAGTGTACATGTTAAAAGTAATGCATAAGTGGTGCAAGGGCCTTGTAAATACACCCCTATGTGTGGTTGGTCATTTTAAGTCACTTCCCCCTGGGGAAAGGGTCTTCTAAATATGTCCTCATGTGTGATTTGCAATTTTAAGTCACTTCTCTCTGGTGCAAGTTCTTTGTAAATACGCCGTCATGTGTGCTTGGCCATTTCAAGTCACTTCCCTCTGGTGCAAGGCCAGGGCCTTGTAAATACGCCCTCATGTGTGCTTGGCTATTTCAAGTCACTTCCCCCTGGTGCAAGGTCCTTGTAAATACGTCCCCATGTGTGCTTGGCCATTTCAAGTCACTTCCCCCTGGTGCAAGGGCCTTGTAAATACGTCCCCATGTGTGTTTGGCCATTTCTAGTCATTTTCCCCATGGTGCAAGGTCCTTGTAAATACGCCCCCATGTGTGCTTGGCAAATTTTGATTTTGATTGTTTGAGTTACATAGCCATGTTAAAAGTGATGGAAAAAAGGTGCAAGGGCCTTAAAAAAACGCTTTCATGTGTATTAGGGCATTTTAAGTCAGTTCCCCATGAATGTAGGTATATAATTGTCTTACATAATAGGTTTAAAAACGTTTTTTGAAATCAATTAGGTTTCTTGATATGTACTGCTAGTGTTTCATAGGTTGTTTGGGGCATATTTACAAGGCCTTTGAGTCCCTTTGATGTTATTTTTCCCATTTTAATTTAAGACATTTCCCCGTGGTGCAAGGTCCTTGTAAATACGCCCCCATGTGTGCTTGGCTAATTTAAGTATTGATAGGGTGTGCTTCTACATAGGACCTGTGTTGTGTTTTCAAATTTAGACCAGAAAATCGTTTTTTTTAAAAAAACACTTTTCACATTTATGAGAAGGTCATATTGGTGTCTGCTTCTTTAAATAAATATTGAACTGAGAAATATTAAACTGAGGCTTCAATAAGTGTCAAGGGAGGTGAGTAATGTACATTGCTCTGTTGTATACAGTCCTCATCTTCTGCGTACTCTTGGATATGCTAGACTACATCTGCACAATGAGATAACTAAGCTGAAGAAATACAGGTGATGTGATTGTTAAATGTGCAAAAATATTTGCACGTTTTTCAATTATATCACCTGTGTTTCCTAACATTACGAATCACATTGTGCAGATGAGGTTTAGGCGTGTTCAGGGAGATAGAGGAGGTCTGGCCTTTGTTCAAGAGTGCAGTGGACATGATTCACTTCATTGGTAGGCCTGCACATGTATTATCACCTCTGTACTCTTCAACAAGCCTAAATTTCATCTGCAACCCTGAGTAGGCCTCACCTCAAACAAACCTCTAGATAGTCCACACCTTATCGTCATCCTGAATCAATCATTTAAAGTGTTAGGGGCAGATTTATGATGGCTGTGCACCTCTTTTGTGCTGCTGTTGCGTCACTTTTATAATGCAGCAGTGATTTACAAGATGTACCATGTTGCAAGATAGCAGCCGGCCGCGGGCCGTGGAGGGAGTTATGGTGGGGCAGGGAGGCGGGGAGGGGGAGGGGCAGGGTGGAGGGACCTAAACACTGGCATATGGATTATTGCAGGTAAGTACACAATTTAACGTGCATCAGGTTTCACGTGGGCGTTTTTTTGCAGGGTGGGCAGTCATTTGCATGAAAGCCCTGTAAAACTAACACAGATACAAATTAAGTAGATTTCACTGAATCATCTTTATGGCATTGCTGAATCCAATCCTTACTGTTATTGATTTACTGTTTGGTAATAGTGGTTAATAACATTTTTTATTATATTTTACCACAGATTCAACTGCAGATCATTACGAAATTAAACAATGCCGTCTAAGGATAGAATCCGAAAGGCTACAAAACGACAAAAACAGCAGATTACTAAATGCTTGCAGCAGTCCTCTACAATAAAATCTCGTCAAGTCACGAAGAAAGCTCCGGGTAAGAGAACAAAATCATTCCTTAGAAACATTTGTAGAAACAAAAGTATAACTACAGAACAAGTTTTAGTCCAGAAAAAGAGAGCCAATTTAAACGGAAAGGAAAGGCCAATCAAAAATGTTACTGGTAGAGCAGGAGATAACTCTGTGCATGGCAGTAGAAGGAAAGATCAGTTTAGGGACATTCGTAGACGAATGTTCCGCAACAGGATAATTGGCAATTTGTTAAAACATTTTAAGAAAGGTCAACAGAAAGTGGCTTTTTATAAGAGAAAGAAAAATGTAGAGAAAATTATTGATCAGGCTTTTGAAATTAAGCGAAAGTTATTTATTTTGGTAATCAATAGAATTAGGAAACTAAACAAGGTAATTTATGATTTCAAATCAAATAGTAGATGGAAGAGAGTAGTTAATCGTAGTAATTTTTGTGAAGTTTTCTCAGGAGAATGGATGCATAGTTCAAGTTGTGAGGCATTTTTCAATGAGGAGAGTTACTTTCAGGACAATGAATTGGTGCATGCAGTTGACACCAGTGGTCGAGCTTATGAGGTGAAAGATGGTTGTCCGGTTGAAAAAGAAAAACTTGTGTCATCAGAGGCAGAAGAGGTGTTAGGTAATGAAGTTTTAGGGAGACGTCCTAAGGGACCAGTGTATACCTGGAAGTGTAGTTCTATTTGCAGTGTGCGACAGGATTCCATCAATTTTCTTTGTGATTTTGTACGGTCATTTAATAAGAAAAGTTTAAAACAGAAAATAAAATTGTTGCAAGAATTAGATCCTTGCAGAGTGAGAGAAGTGACAGGTTTGCATGGTCATTCACTGGCTTGTCTTTCCAGGAGAGTATGCCAGAGTGTTTTTCATCATTTCAGGATGCTAGCAGTGCATCATAGTAAAGTGAGGAAATTAGTTAGAATGTTGTATTATGGTAAGAGTCCAGCAATTTTGCTTAAACAATTATGCACTGCTCTTTTGCATGGTTCTGAAGTAGATGTGAAGAATATTTGTGAAGAAATTGAGTTTTGTTACTTTGCAAGTAAAGAGGAGCATGTTGAAATTGACCCAGAAGAAGAAGGTAATGTGGAAGCTAGTTTACAGGTTTCCAGTACAGATAATTTTCAGAAGGAAATTGCCAAGTTTCAGGTGAAATCAAGTGAGAGGCCTAATTTCACTTGTGTGTGTTGTCGACGCACTTATTATAAGAATCAGACTAAGTTAGTAGATTTATATGCGAAAAGTGAAAGGGAAAATCATAGTGAATGGAAGGATTTTGCAACATACTTGATGGTAGAAAATTGTTTTGATTTGGGATTGGATCAACGTGTGTGTACTTATTGTTGTAACAAATTAAATCAAAACCAGATGCCTGCTAGAGCGGTTCATAATAACCTGGAATTGGTTGACATTCCTTCTGAATTGAAGGATTTAAATACTTATGAATCTATTTTGATTCAAAGTGTGCATCCCTTTCAGGCTATTGTAAGAATGGAGCCAAAGACTGGGAAATTGCCTCCATCAGATTTACAGAGAGGATTAAAGGGAAGAGTTGTTTATTTGCCTCTAGATTTGAAGAAAAACATTAATACAATTGGAGTAGAGAAAGTGGAAGAGGAACCTCTGGTTATCTTAGTTAATGGGGTTCCGACAAAGAGTAAGAAAATATGGCAAGATTTAGTGGATGTTAGGAAAGTCAAAAAGGCAACATTGTATTTGAAGAAAAAGTACAACAAGAATGTATATGTTGCAGAAGAGGAAGTAAGTGAAGAAGAGGATAGCGATTTGTGTGCTGGTCAAATTGAAAAAGTAGAACCCTCTAAAAATGAAGAAATATATGAACATTATAGTGTTCATCCTTTGCATTCTAAGGAAGTCATGGGGAATGCTATTGAGTTGTTTCAAATGAAACAAGCCAAAGGGAGTCCCATTAGTGTTTGGGAGGAAAGTTTGGAAGCTCGGTGTTTCCCACAGCTATTTCCAACAGGTCAAGGAGGAAGATATGATGAGCGACCTGATCAAATTCCTGCTTCTGAATACCGGACTTTACGATTGTATGCAGAAGATCCTAGGTTTCGTCAATGCATTCCCTATTTGTTTCATCTACTGTTTGAAAGCGATCTGTCTGGACTGTCATATGCAGTGAACCACATCTTGAAAAGTGGTGTTCAGATGCAAAACATCTCGGCAAGTGACTTTATGGATAAAGTCAATGTGCAAGACAGTATTTTGGATTCTCACCTGATTAATCTCATGGCGTGTCAGCGTGGTACTAATGAGTACTGGTACTGTCGTCATGGTGATTTAAAATGTATGCTGAGGAACTTAGGAACTCCCACATGGTTCCTCACTCTCAGCTGTGCCGAGTACGGCTGGGAAGACTTACTTGAATTTCTACGAGAGGCAAATGGAAACATTGAAAATATCGAATTAAAGACACCCGGAGAACTGTGCTCTTTGGATCCAGTGAATGTATGCAGGTACTTCAATCATAGATTTGAAGCTATGATGTCTTTCATCATGAACAAGAAAAATCCACCTCTTGGAGAGGTGTTGGATTTCTTCTGGAGAAAGGAGTACCAAGCAAGAGGTGCTCCTCATATACATATGCTGCTGTGGATCAAAGATGCTCCCAAATTTGGAACAGATCCAGATGACTTAGTGATGAGTTTATTAGAACAGTATTCTACATGTGCTGTTCCAAAGACAAAGGAAGACAAAAGTCTGAGAGAACAAGTTTTACGGTTTAAAAGCCATCGTTGTGGAAAGTACTGTCGTCGTAAATTCAGAAACAAGAACAAGTACTATACAAAATGTCGTTTTGGATTTCCACGATCAGTGATATCTAAAGGAAGAGTGAACAATTTGATGTCTTCTCTGCGACATAATGTGACGAGGAAATCACCCAAAAATACATACAATTTGAAAAGGAACGAAGAGTCCAAGTATATCAACGACTACAACCCAGTGATTTTGTCCATGTGGAATGCTAACATGGATATACAGTTTGTGGCTGATAACTGTATGGCTGTGGCTCGGTATGTGACATCTTACATCACCAAAAAAGAAAAGACAGAATTGAAGGATATGTGGGAGGACATTTCCCATGAAAAGAGCCTCAGTAAGAAGTTGTACAGTTTCAGTCTGAAGATGTTGTCGCATCGAGAAATCGGAGCTTACGAATGTTCTGACCGGTTGTCTTCAACAAGTCTCTATGCCAAATCCAGGAGTATCATTTGGGCGAGTCTTGGTCTTGCTGCAACGCGTAATCGAGTTCTGAAACCTGTATGGGAAATTGAGTATTTGGCGGAAAAGGAGCCAAACAGTACAGATATTTTGAAGACCAACATGTTGGATACATATTATCCAAATAGAAGCAGTCACCTCGAAAATGTTTGTCTGTATGAGGTTCTGCAAAATTACATATTCAAAAGGAACATTAAAGAAGATATTGATAAAGGAGTGTATGCTGTAATTGGAAGTGAGGGATGTCTGGTCAAGCAAAGAAAATGCCAATTGGTAAATCATCGAAAATTGAGTGGTGAATCTCCTGAAAGAAAAGAGTTTTTCTATTTAGCTCTTTTGCAACTTTTCAAGCCTTGGCGTGCAGAAGATGAACTGCTTGGAGATTTCCTCTGTTACGAAGACTCTTTCAATGCAGCCAAGGAGACCATAGAATGTCCTGTTTTTCCCAAATATCTAGAAATGTTGAATGCGGAAATCGAGCAGGAAGCAACGATTGCAGCCGAGATTGCTAGAGACAGTTCTCAGGACAGTCAGAGTTCTGTTTCATTGAGTCAGGATCCACTAGGAGGACCAGTTATCGAAAATGAAGCTGCCACTGCTATGATTGAAGTGGAAAGAGCCATGGCACATGCTCAGGAGGATGCGGTTAACTTAGAAGACTTGGAAAGACAACTCAACGTTGAGCAGAGGAAAATATATGACGAAGTTACCAACCAAATTGATCATGGATTAAGTCATGAGAAGAAAGAGTGCTCATGTACGTCGTTGAAGACTGTCCGACTGTACGTGAGTGGAGAAGCGGGAACTGGAAAAAGTTTCCTCATTAAAGCAATTTCATGTTATTTGCAGAAAAGGACTGAGTCATCGCTGTCTTGTGTTGTCACCGCTCCAACTGGACTGGCAGCACATAACATTAAAGGTATTACTTTGCATCGTCTACTGATGCTGCCAGTGGAGCATGATAACAAATTACAATACCACAAGTTATCTGGATATGCTTGTTGTGAAGTTTCAAGAGACTTGAGGAAAATGAAACTTCTTATCATTAACGAAGTAAGCATGGTTTCCAATGTCATGCTTGCCTTTGTGCATTTGAGAATGCAAGAAGTTCTCAAAACAGAGTATGATGTGTTATTTGGTGGCAAACACATCATTGTTTTCGGTGATCTTCTGCAGCTGACACCAGTGAAAGGACAACCTGTGTTCAAAATGCTCACGCATGAAGATACCAGGAAGTGCCTAGGGAGTATTGGCAACGTCAATATATGGTTAAACTTCAATTATGCTGAACTGCGTGAAAATATGCGTCAAGCAAAGGATGAAGATTATAAGAATATTCTACAAGATGTTAGAATTGGAAAAGTGACCGAGCATGGGAAAGAAGCTTTACATGCACGATTACTGTCAAATTTGTATCCAGAAGAAGACGTTGTGCCTGAGAATATTTTTCGGAAAATTACTGAGAAGAAATCTGGAATATGTTTGATGCCAACTCTTGCAGAATGTGCCATCTTCAACAACAAAATTTTGCATTTAGAAAACCAAGAGATTGTGAAACTGGAAGCTATTGACAGAGTAGAGCATATGGGAGCAACAATTATTTTGTCTGAGAATTTGAAATCTAAATTTGATTCATTAGAGAAGACTATATCTAAAACTGCAGGTTTTGAAAAGACTCTGAATGTGTGCTTAAATTGTCGTATAATTTTAAGAAGGAATTTACATGTTGAAAGAGGTCTGGTAAATGGATCAATGGGTAATGTTGATTTTGAGAAATACAGAAATAGAGATGGAATTGAATTTTTAAAAATTAAATTTGATGGCATTGAGGAAGTACAGCTAATTGGTCGTTGCTCTGCTAGGTGTTTGCTTGTAAAAGACTTATATGTTCGCCGTAAGCAGTTTCCTGTTTGCTTGGCATATGCGGTGACAATCCATAAATCGCAAGGTTTAAGTGTAGACAGTGCATTGGTGAATATTGGCAGTTCTGTGTTCAAGGAGGGCATGGCATATGTGGCATTGTCACGAGTCAGAACTTTATCGGGATTGTATTTGATTGAGTGTGATGTCACAAACATTTGTGCGGATCTAGATTGTGTTAAGGAATACAATCGGTTAAGAAAAGAGTATGCGCCACATTTGCCTCAATATCCTTTGTTTGAGAAACGTGTGGTAGGCCGGAAAGGAAGAAATGTGACCAATAGTCGGGAGGTTGTAGCAAAAAGACAAAAAGTCGATGAACCTGATATTATAAGCAGAAAGAAAAAGGATTCTGTTGAAGATGTTGTTGGTTTTCAATTTGAAAACAGTTCTGGTGTCAACTGCTATGCTAATGTAGTGGTTAATGTTGTCTTTTCTCTAGAAACTTTAAAAGAACAGATTGTGATCAATTCGGATCAAAGTTTTTGCTGCTTGCTGAATTCTGTGTTAGAGAAATGTAGCACTGATAGATCAAAAATAGAAAGTGTGTCTGAAATTCGAAATCTGTTAGACAAATGTTCAGGTCAAACGCAATTCTCTCAAAATATTCAGCAAGATTGTCAGGAGTTTTTAATGTATATGCTTGATGTATTACAAGATGAAGGTGTAGATGTAGATCACCTGTTTGGCCTTTCTTATCAATGGCAGCATGACTGCGAGAACTGTAGGCTATCAAGTACTAGTAGTGTAGACTCAGAAAGATTTATATATTTAACTTTGCCAGACAGTAAATCAGTGTCCTTTAATAAGCTAGTAAAATAAGCCGATCACAACATGGAGTGTAGCCAATGTAAGTCAGCAATGCTGTCCACATTATTTATACGAACATATGGCCAGTATGTCATTTTAATGTTCCAACGATGTAGGCCTGATGGAACAAAATTGACAACTTTAATTAAAAATGTTGTGGCTTCGCAGTTGTCAATATCAGGAAGGACTTTTGTAACTGCAGCAATTATATATCATGACGGTCCTTCAACAACATCAGGACATTACACGGCTTATTTAAAGTCTAGAAACGGCTGGTCATTCTGCAATGATTCTGTTTTAATTTTCAAAAAAAAAATTGCCTTTTGACCTTAAAAATTCTTACCTGGTGTTTTTAAAACCAAAATTTTAGGGAAAGAATCTCGGGATTTGTTCTGAGGAATTTCAAGAGGTTCTAATGGCTCCTACACTATATAGCCTTGTGGATAAGTGTAGTACAGAATCAAAAGTTAAATGTGGAAATGTAGAACATGAGTGAGCAAGAAGGGTGAGATATTACTAGTACAGGATTGTGAAAGTGATCTTGAACGTTTTCTTTCTAAAAGTTGCGGAAAAAGAAAATAACGGGATTTGCTTAGAGGAATTCCAAGAGTTATAAATGGCTCTTTCACGATTTGGCCTTGAGGAAATGTGCGGTAGAGAGCGAGAAGTCATTTATTGTATGTAACATATTTCTCAAAACGATGGAGCTTTTCCTTCAGAAAGTGGCGGGCTGAAAATAATAGCAGCACAACAGAGTATAAGCTGTTCATAGGACATCCTTTGACGTCATGGAAAGTAAGTTACTTTTAAGGAGTACAGATTTCTGATTGGTTATGTTATATGGGTTTTTTAAACACAATCATTTTGATTGTGGTTTTTTTCCCCGCTGTTATATGATGAATACCTTCAACTCACTGTTTTTAGTGAAATTTGATACATTCCGATAACAGCAAAAATAAACCATTTAACATGTATAATTAATTCTGTACTTTTTGTATTTATGATATACATTGAGAACTGTGTAGGAGGCATGGAAAAACTGAGGCTTCTGTAAGTGTCAAGGGAGCTGAGTAATGTACATTGCTCTGTTGCATACAGTCCTCACCTTCTCCGTACTCTTGGATATGCTAGACTACATCTGCACAATGAGATACCTAAGCAAAGGAAAAACACAAGTGATGTGATTGTGGAATGAGCAAAAAAAATTGCAAGTTTTTCAATTACATTACCTGTGTTTCATAACATTACGAATCACATTGTGTAGATGAGATTTAGGCCTGTTCAAGGAGATAGAGGAGGTCTGACGTTTGTTCAAGAGTGCAGTGGACATGACTCACTTCGTTGGTAGGCCTGCTCATGTATTATCTCCTCTGTACTCTTCAATAACTTAAATTTCATCTGTAACTCTGAGTTGAACTCACCTGAAACAAATCTGTGGATAGGCCACACCTTATCAGCATCTAGAAACAATCATTTAAAATGTTAGGGGTAGATTTATGATGGCCGTGCGCCTCTTTTGCGCCGCTGTTCCATCACTTTTGTGACGCAGCAGCAGTGCAAAAGATGCACCATGTTGCAAGATAGGCCTCACTTCATCTTCAACAAGATACCGTCAGTTTAAAATGTATATATTTAGGACTGTGTAGGGGGCATGGAGAAGTGGAGGCCTCTAACTTTATTTCTTTGTAAAATTGGATGATTGTCAATCTTTTCCCTTGTCTTTTCTAATTTTTAAATACATGTTTTAATATTTTTCAAATGTTTGTTCTTTCTTTCACAGATTGAAAGTATAAAAATAACAAGTAACTAAGTTAACGACAATTATAAGGTAAATGTTTTGTACTCTTTTCGTTACGTTTCTATCACATTTAACTTCTATTAGTTCCACTGCTTCATTTCTTTAACCCTCAGTTTTCAGCCTTTGCTACTTACCTCATTCATTTCTCTATTACTTACTTACTCTACTCCTTCCACTCCTTTTCTCAGTCCCTCTTTAAGCAGTATCTCTGTGTTACTCCCTCTAACTGTCTTTCTTTTAACATTACTCTCAATTTACTTTGTCTTTTTTTTTTAAATACATTTTTTTTTAGTTCGCTTCCAGTTCGCGTACCGGTGCGCGAACCGGGAAGCGAACCAAAAGAAATAGAGTTTGTCAGAGTGCTAAACATTCTAGCAAATTCTTATAAAGGGGAGGTAGTTCTGAAAAGAACTTTTTCTTATTATTTTTGTTGTTTTATATTTTTTTTATTATTTTTCTGAACCTTTTTTTTTTTTCTTTTTGAACGGTTTTATATTTTTTTTGGGGGGGGGAATGAAAATGATTTGTTATGAAGGGCTCAACAGGAGCAACAAAAAAAAAAGATAATTTATTTTCGGGGGCGTTTGGGACATTGATGATTATCAATAGCTAAATTGATTAAATGTATGCTACTCTCTCTGTAGGAAATGAGTTGTCCACAATGAATACAGACATGTTTTATGCTCCCAAATTTCATTTGAATATTTGGGACCATGTCGCTCGCCTCTGGTCCCGTCATTGCCTCTTCATTGGTGGATGTTCTGGCCACAGGTCGGGGGTTATCCACCAGATCACGTACTTGAGCAGCACTGTAGTTGATAGGGTGCCACCTTTCCATATGGCGATGCATGGTATAATTACCATAACTGTATTTTTTTTCTGTTCCTCTGGACAGTTCATTTTTACAAATCAGGCAGGTAACATACCGGGCATTAACCTTTTTTTGTTCCTGGGGAAAAGAGAAAAATTGCCATATATAATTTGGTTTGACATGGGACCTCCTTGGCTGTTCAGGTAAAAACCTCCCTGTCCCTTGCTCCTCTTCCTCTTCTTCCTCTTCTTCCTCCTCTTGTTGGAGGATGTCCTGAGGAGGTGGTCCTCTCTTCCTAGGAGGTGGTGGTGGTGGTGGTGGGGGTCCACCAGCTGCAGCAATCATTGAAGCTATTTGTAGGGTAGTCAATGTAGGTGTTTCTCTCATAAAAATTAAAGTCAGAGTGAGGAAAAAAGGTGGGGCTTTCATCATTTGGGAAAAAAAAATGTTCTAAACCAATGAAAAGTGTTATTTTAAGGTCATATGACCAAGCCTTCCATCATTAGGAAACCAAAAGTAAAATGAACCAATGAAAAGTTTTATAAACAAGTCACATGACCTGTTATGCTTACGTTACGCGCTCCGCGCCGCGCCCCAGATCGCTTCCGGGGCGCTGCGCTTCGAGCCTTGGTTCGCGCTCCGGAGCGCTTCCGGGTGCGCTAACGCGGCGCGTCATAAGACGCATTACACGACAACGGGATACGTCGCGCATACGCGACGCGTCACGGTGTTGTTTTCTAACGCGGCAGTTGCGCAAAGAGAACGTTTACCGGTTCGCAGACCGAGTCGCGGCACCAAATTGAGGTAACGCTAAGCTACCCGGTTCGCCGACCGGGAGCGAAACAAAAAGAAATAATAAAAAAAAAATACATAAAAAAATTGTATTAAAAACATATAAAATATATATTTCGATTAAAAGAAGAATACATTTTAAAGCTTTTGATATTTGCTATTAAAAAAACATTGAAATTCACTGAAAAAACCATAGGTTATAGACCATATATAGTTAGGAATTAGCATTTACAAAACCTTGAAAATTCACTGAAAAAACTATAGGTTATAGACCATATATAGTTAGCTGGACATTTTATTGACATAAAACCAATGAAATTCCATATATAGTTAGTTGCACTAACTATATATCGCGCACCCGCAATCCACTGCTGATGATGTCACATATTACATCATTCATGACATGGTCAGTGACATCACTGATGACATCACTGATGACATCTCAAATGACATCACTGATGACATCACTGATGACATCATACAGTGACTGTGTGTTTCTGTAAAGTTTAAATATGTTTTAAATATTGAAGAATGAGTGGATGTATAAGTGTCTGGATGAAGGATTTAGTAGGTGCGTGACTGACTGAGTGAGTGAATAAATGTGTCTTACTGAATGCATGGGTTAGTGACTAAACTGTCTGAAAGAGTGCATCAATATGTCTGTTGTTGTGCAAGCTGCTGCATGTGTTGATCAGTAGCTATATGAGTGGCTATATGGGTTATTGATTGGTTGCTCAAGTATTTGTATGGAAGACTGAGTGTGTGTGTGGCTGGCTGGGAGGTGTGTGACTCTGTGCAGATCAATGTGTACTTGTATCAGTAATTGTATAAGAGAGTAAGTATGTGTTAGTATATGTTTGAAAAAGTAAGGTGTTCTGTGTTTAACTGTATAGCTGAGGAAATCGAAGTGTGATTGATTCTTTACAGGACTGACTAGGTGTGTGAGTAACTCTATGGATGAGTGGCAGTGTGTGAGTGTCTGCATAGGTGTATGAGTGCATATGATAGTGTTGTAATAATGAGTGACTGTATGTATGAGTGATTGTATGGGTGAATGAGTGAATGTGTGTGTAGACGTAGGAATCAGTGAGTGCGTATGTAGTAACTGGTATTGGTGTGTCAATGGTTCCAAAAATGATACCCTGTATTTAACACTGGGTGTAACAGAGGTTATTTTAGAGTGTGAGGAGGTGCATTATATTATCACATGAATTATATCATCAGTGACGTGATTATTGATGTCAAAAGAGATGTCATCAGTGATGTGATCAGTGATGTCAATTGAGATGTCGTCAGTGATGTCATCAGTAATGTAATTTGAGATGTCATCAGTGATGTCATCAGTGATGTCATTTGAGATGTCATCAGTGATGTCATCAGTGATGTCACTGACCATGTCATGAATGATGTAATATGTGACATCATCAGCAGTGGATTGTGGGTGCGCGATATATAGTTAGTGCAACTAACTATATATGGAATTTCATTGGTTTTATGTCAATAAAATGCCCAGCTAACTATATATGGTCTATAACCTATGGTTTTTTCAGTGAATATATATATATATATATATATATATATATATATATATATCAAGGCTCAGCAGTCCCTTCAGTTGGTGAAAAAAGAAGACTCAAGCACTCCGGGTAAGGCGGCAAGATTTATTCACACCTGCAGCAACAGTGAAATGACAAACGCGTTTCAGACAGAGTCCTTCCTCAGTGTCAGCAGTAGGCTGCGCATGGCTCATTTTATTATACGCCCTCACAGAAGGTGAAAGCGGACTGGGTTTTAATGACAGATGCATTTACGCTAAAAGCGCTGGTAAAATGTGTCAGCCATTAATTCATACAACATGAATACGAGTGAAAATAACAAATGTATGCAGGGTACATCCCTCTCTGAAATGAAATCATCACTCAGGTTACAAACCACTGCCAGTCAGTAATGTAATCTCGCCGTGTATCAGCAAATTACTGGCTTAATTACCACAGAAAGCGCTACAGAGATCCAAACAGATATACCTTGCACCATAGACATACTAAGAAGGCAAAACATAATATATATATATATATATATATATATATATATTGTAAAAGTACACTCACTAACACACACATATACACACTCATCCACCCATACAGTCCTGCACATATGCTGTCTTCAAAACACATACAAACAGTGAGTCAGTCATTGATGCATCTATGTGCTAAGTAACATCCCCACCAAACCATACAGATACTCATACTGATACAAAAAAAAACATCTAGTAACACATATACACACACATATAGCTACTCACCAACCCATGCAGCCACTTATACACAAAGTGAAACACTGATACAAACATTTAAATATTTAAACAATACTCGCTAATATATGTATTAACTAAGATACACTTAATAAGCCAGTTAACTAATCATTTTTTTTTTAAAAACACTTATTTAAACATTTATTCTTCCATCGACCTTTACATATACCTATATAAAACATATTTATTTTTCAGAAAGACACACATTCACTGGATGGTGTCATCAGTGATGTCATGAGTGATGTCACTGACCATGTCATGAGTGATGTAATATGTGACGTCATCAGCAGTGCATTGCAGGCGCGCAAGTTATAGTGAGTCCAACTAACTATAACGTGGGAATTTCAATGGTTTTATGTCAGTAAAATTTCCAGCTAACTATAACTGGTGTGAAACCTATGGTTTTTTCAGTGAATTTCATAGGTTTTTTAAATGCTAATTCCTAACTATATATAGGGCCTCAAACCTCTGAAATGTAATATTTTTTATAATGAATCCTATATTGTATATTTATATAATACTATTTTTTATTTTTTTTGCCCTGGAGCGCTCCCGGTGCGCGCCCCGGTGTGTGTGCACCGGAAAGCGCAGTTTTTCAGCACGCCCCGGGGCGCGCACCGGTTAGCGTCCCATTAGCGCTATTGCCGCGAACGAAAACATCACCGTGACATATCGCGTAGCCTCGTCGGCGTGATACGCACGGCGTAAGCGCACCCGGAAGCACTCGAGCGAATACGATCGCGCAACGTAAACATCGGACGCGCTTACGCTTATGCGACGTGACCCGGGGCGCGCGCTGCGTAAGCGCGTCGGGTCATGTTGATGGAGCAGATTTCATCTGCAGTCATGCATTGTTTTATTTTTTGTGCTTCAGACAGGCTGCATTTAAATTGCCACGCACATTTTGGTGCAGGTTAAAAACATGGCACATGAAAAACATGAAAAGTGAGGCCTATTCACTTCAGACTGAAAATGCTTTTGCTGAATTAAATTAACATGTGTTTTTTTTGCAATGTAGAGAAAAAGTGGCTTTTTTACCTTTGAAGATTTTTAATAGAATGTGTTTCTCTCTTCCCAGCACATCCATGTAAACTAAATGTATTATTCCTGTCTTAATAGACTTTGACTTGTTGCATATTTTGATAAACATTTTCAGTTAATAACACCTCTTTTTATAATGTGTGTGAATTAATAAGGCACTTGGGACACATAATGGACTGATTTACATGAAATTAATATTATCTTTGTGTTTGTTTTATTTTTGGGGCCTACACAAAACATGGCTGCCTGTGAATCCATCAAGGCTTTGACTTTCAATTTAATGAGAAGGGAGCATGCGCAGACTGTGGCAGCTTTCCTCATGACAAGAACAGCGTGAACTGCACATTCTTGTCATTCTGCCAATGTACCAGTTAGTTAAAAGTGTCCATCTACTGCGCTGAGAAGGAAGGAAATATGAATTAGATTGAAACATTTTTCCTAGTAAATGTTGCAATGTTTATAAATGTAGTTATTCATGTATGCTTCTTTTGTTAAGACTAGTGAAGTCAGGTTTTTAGAATGAGTCAGGGAAGTGTGACCTCATGCCTTTATGACTGACCAATCACGTAAGGTTCTCCTGAAAAATGTTACATCTTTGTGTACTCTGCCAATAATTATGGTATAAATACTGTCCTCTCTGGATGGGAGCCACCACTTCTTCTTTTTCTCAGCTCAGCTGGCTTCTATGGGTTAGGTACGAGAAACGTCCCGGGAGATTGCTGAAGGGCGGGCTTGCGTCCGAGGAGTGTCAGGGGGAGGTTTCTGGCTTCCACGTCATATCTTGGCACTTTATGCCACATTCCTTTGAGGCCTGTGAAGGGCGGGCTGCTTTCCTCTTTAGATACAGACAGACAGAGAGTGCAGTGGATCAGGATAGGATTAGATGCTAATATGTTTTGACTAATTAATTAGGTCTGAAAAGATTTATTTGATTTATGCATTTATTTCTCTTAATAGCATATTTTTGCAAACTATTTAAGTACTGATTAGCTTTGCAAGACTATTTTTCTTAGAAACTCTTTAATACTTTTGCGCCACATTTTTCATAACTACATGTAATGCTTATATGCAGACTGTAATGTGTTCTGTATTATTGATATTTTTCCTGTTTTCCAAAATTCTGTAACCTAATTGATATTTTACTAATGAATAAAGGGTCAGAGAAAAATTAACTTTTTGACTAGAAAATAAAACCCTTTAAAATAATCAACAACTCTCTTTATTGGCTTACAATAATAATTGCATTTTGACTGTTCATCTTTATTTAAATTTCTCCTGATGGTAATACATGGTGTGAAGGGCCCAACACCTTTTGAGCGGTAAAATAGAGGTAGCATGAGGGTTTTGCATTGAGAAACTACCAGAAGAAATTACCGCTCTCCATCAGTTTTTGGTAAGCAGAGGATGGTCATTATTGATTAGTTTGGTGATTAGTAATTTTTGATTTCACCATCAACTACTCAACTAATGGATCATTGACCTTAAGAGGGAAATAAAATAATTGCCCAAGTTAGATAAATGTCCAAGTCCTGATTCCTGACTCCAATGCTCAGAACCTGAAGACTGGCAAAGCAGTACTGGCAGGTGATGCAAGAAGTGGTGTGAGTATCAATAGGGTTGTGAAATGTTGTTAATATGCTTGCATGTTTTTTGAAGTGTTGAAAATAGTAAGGATTTTTTACTGTTGGTGACATTTTGCTCATTTTGAATTGATGGTGTTATTGATTATATTGGTAATTTCATAGGACATAATTTTTGGTTATTGATTACATGTTTTAACTCTTCATGTTAAGTTAGTGTCTTGTTCTATGTTGTCTGGAACACGCAGGTATGCACACCTGTGGAATCCCGGGAAGGAATAGCGGGTGGTAAATGGAAGCCACACTGCACTGAGGTTACTCGCCTGTTGGAATAACACTGAGAAGCTAGGTAGGGCTGGCAGTGTTAAATTAGGGACTATTTTCTGTGTGAGTGATTAATAGCAAAGAGTTCGCTGGTGAAACTTTGGTCTGATATCACCTAGAAAGGGTCACACCAAAGGAGTAGCATGTTCTTCTGAGCTTGATTGATAGCAAAAGGGTTCGCTGGTGAAACTTTGGCCTAAGATATATCCTGAAGGATAAGTCCAAAGGAGTAGCAGGTTCTTCTGAGCTTGATTGACAGCAAAAGGGTTCGCTGGTGAAACTTTGGCCTAAGATATATCCTGAAGGATAAGTCCAAAGGAGTAGCAGGTTCTTCTGAGCTTGAGTGAAAGGTAAGCGGAAGGGATTTACCTGTAGTGTTTGAAGAGTAAACGGAAAGTCTTACTTTGTGAAGGGTAAGCGGAATGGGTTACTCGCAGTGAATATAAATCTATCCTTTATTTAGCACAACAGACAGAGTAGCGAATGTATTTATGTTGTTACTAACAGAGTTATTGATTAAGAGAAATATTGCAGTAAGATTTTGTGGAGGGTCAGTGGTAGGAGTAAAACTGACTGAAATTTAGATTGACAGCTTTGGAGAAAAGAAATTGCATTGAACTATTGCAAAAATGAAACTGTTTGAAGGTTTAAAGAAGCTGTTAGGAGGTAAAGTGAAAAATTCGTTTTTTATTGGTGATGCTCCTGAAGGAACACCTGTGCATTTTATGTCTACCAGTTTGGGACAAAACACATGTATGTGGGTTCAACAATGGTGCAAGATTACTGAAAAAGAGGGTGCTTTGAAGTTTCCAAAAGATGGTACTTTTGAATTGCAAATTATTGACAAATTAAGGGAAGTCTTATGTGAAATAAAGACACCATCTAAAGCTGCACAATTTGAGGCCTTAACCCCTTAAGTGCTGCCGTCGGCCAACGGTCGTCACGGGCACTACCTCCCCAGTGCTGCGTGCGACCGCTGGACGTCCAGTTCAGCACCGGATAATGGACAGCGCAGCACTGGGGAGGTTTGTTTACTAGCTCCCAAGTGGTTAAGCCTGTGGGAAAAAGCAGCAAGAGAGAAAGCAAGTGAGGATGAAAAGGTAAAGCACCATATACAGGAGAAGGGAATTAATGCTGAAAAAGAGCTTCAAATAAATAATAATTCAGGGGATGAAATAATGGATGCATTGTTAACTGAGTGTCCACCACTTTATGTGGTTCCCATGAAAAATACTGAAAATAGTGCACCAGTAAATACTACAGGGGCTACTGCTTCTGTTGAACAGAGAGAAATACAGACTGAGAGAACTGTGCAGACATTTTATATTGAACCATTACCTGTTGATTCAGTACTGACAGTGATACCTCCAGGTCTTACTGCTTTAAATGTGCCTGATTTAGTCCAAGAATTGCAAACTGCAGATGCACAGATAATGCCTAGAAAAATTATGACTGTCCCAATTAATATGGTCCCTACTGAAAAGGTTCAAAGAGCTGCAGAATCAGTGATTTTGCCAGGGTTTATTTCAGAAACTAAGAACACACAGATTATTGAACAGAAAGTACACCAAGCACTGAAAGGTGAGAGAAAAATGGTATTTACAACATCTGCAGCCCAGAATAAAATAAATATATTTGAAAATGGGATTTTTCAAACCTGCTCTGAGGAAGCAGCAGTGATTAAAAATATAGAAAACATGGGGGAACATATTAACACAGGCCCTGAAAAAGAGAAACAGCTTAGTGTTTTAAATTCAACATGTGAACATGAAGAAATTAACTGTCCCTGCTGTTTAAATAATGAAAATGTGAACCAGTGTCAAGAAAAAGAATTAATTTCCCTGAGTAAGGAAACAGCTACATGTTCATTAATTACTCATAATGGACTGACAGATTTGGCTCAAAAATATGAAAATGATGTTTCAGGAAGTTTTCCATTTCAGAAAGGTTTCAGGGTACACATGGATGATGAAGCAAATGAGAAAATGTGTTCTTCAGGAATGCAATTGCACATTGCAGAAATAAAATATTTTTTCAAATGCAATGGGTTTGAGAAATTAGGAGACAAATGGGCACGAAAACATGAGAAGAAAAAGAAACGACCAGACCTAGAAAGGAAACTGGCTAAGGAAAAGAAGCCACCAGATATAATTGAGAAAAATAATAAGCAGAATGAGGGAGAAGCTTTTGCTTACTCATTGAGAGAAATGGTGGGAGAAGTGCATGTTCATATGCCACAGAATAAAAGTGAACTTGCAGCATTTCTGAACACAATCCCACAATTGAGAGACAAATTTATGCTGTGGTACCCACAAGTTGATGGATTTGATGAATTTTTAAAAGAGTTGTGCATTCATTTGGAAATGTTCTTTTACATTGCCATGCAAACGGAATTGTGGTTTGAATCTAAAGTTGTGGAAAGGCCAAGTGAAGAGACAATGAAAAGGGTTTGCATGAATGCACCATCATTTTCTGTTGTTATGGAGGAAAATATAGCAGTGATTTATTTCCTAAAGGGCAGAGTGCTAGCAAAGGATGTTGATTGGGTACAGATTAAAAGAACACAGGATGGAAGTAAAGGTGTTTTGGTTTGTGCAAATTCAGGTATGGATGTTGTACTGCTGGAAAATGTGTCCTTTTGCCATCTTTATAACAGATTTGAGCATTGGAAGAAGAAAACTAAATTTAAACATGATGCACAAAAACATGGAGAAATGCAGGTGCAAAATATGCCAGTTAAGCAAATGCAAATGTCAGTTCAGAAACAGGTACCAATGGCAGAAATTTTTCAAGCACAGATGGTCCCACAAAATATGGAAAATGCTAAAATTAATTTAAATGAGTTGCCCAGAGTAAATGTGAATTGTTTCCAGAGACAAAAACAGAACCCAGTCCAACAGGTTGCTCTTTTTGCAAATGAGAGTTTTAACACTCACACTTCTGAATTTACCAATTCCATTGTGAGGGCAGTGGAAAGTCCAGATTTAGTTGCAGGAGTTTTAAGCAGAGAAATTACAAACACAGTGTTAGAAGAATTTGCACCAAAATTAGGCCCATTTGAGGAAGATTGCAAAACTGTTGTCTGTGACTCAGGCCTAGCAGGAAAACTATTATTTTGCAAATTAAGCAGCACAGATTACTGTACACCAGATAATGCTATTTTTCAGATTCCTGATGAGGATGTACATTTTAAAATGGCCCATCAAGAGACAGTTGTAGCATTGTTTTCAGAAAAGACAGTTGAAAAATTACCTTCTGCTTTGGAAAAAATATTAAACACAGAAATAAGAGAGTTCACAGAGAAGGATGCCAGGCTAATAAAATGTGCTGAACATGTCTTATTAAAATTTGAACCAGATGACATGTATTCAGGAACACAATCAGTTGCAGGAATTTTACCAATAAAAGGATTTTTGATGGAACTGATTGGAAGTTTGTGTAACTTTCTGATCATAGGTTCACAGAAAATAAATGAAAAGAACAGAATAGTGCAGGAGATTAAAAGCATATTTTTTCCATGTTGTCCTGTGGTACCGAATCCAGCCAATATATTTTTTCACATTCCATGTGGTGAAGAATGGCTTACTTTTATTGATTTTTGCCAAGTTCATGTCACAGTGCCATTGCATGAGAATAGTCAGGAGTACTGTCAAAAAGAAGATGAATATCTGGGACACAAAATTGGAAAGGGAGGTAGAAAGGTGTCACCAGAGAAGGTGGAAATAATTTCCAAGATGAATCCACCTCAAATTCAGAAAGAAGTCAGGACATTTTTGGGAATGGTTAGCTGCTGTAGAGAGTGGTTAATAAACAGTTCCCTAGTGGCTAAGCCTTTACTGAGGCTGACACACTCAGGTGTGTCTGATCCGCTTCCATTGGACAACAATTGCACAAAAGCATTCCTAGAGTTGAAAGAGAAAAAATGGCGCGCCCCAGCACTAGGAATGAAAGTTTATTTGAAAGAAAATACACTAATTTGCAGTGAGAGGGAGGGCTGCGCTCTCTCATTGCTTATTCAAAAAGATGAATGTTTTCAAGGGTCTGTGATGTATTGCCCAATGGCCTTTGACCCTAACTTCACAGAAATGTCAGCAAATGGATTGGATTGTGATGAAACTGAAAATGAGTGTCTAAATATCATGAAAATATGCATAAAGCCAAATTCAGACTTGAAGGATGAACATCTGAGTCAGCCCAACAATGTCCATTTTGTAGATGGCCCATGTTTGAAAGTTGACACATTAAAAGCAGCACATGCTGTGCTCCTTATACATGATGTTGTCAAAGCTTCATGGCTTTTAGTAATTACCCCAGCCCAAAATTCGAAATTGATTGCCCTTACCATAACATGCAGTATATCTGCTCAATTGGGAGTCACTGTTGTCATGGGAGAGAGAAATGCTAATTCAGTTGCACAAAATTGTGTTCTGTTAGCATATACATTCTATGGAATCTTCACAGTTAAGTTTAAAGAGGCTCAAGAAAATGTTTTTGAAGCAGCACAACAGGGTTGTATCAGAACTATTTTTGAGAGAAATGACAACTGCATAGTGGCAAATGTGTTATTGCAAAGACTGATGCCCAGGTATAGATTGCCAGTTTCTCTGAAATCAGATCATAATGTGGTCTCAAAGATAATGAGTGCAGAACAACAGATTGGACAAGAAATGGATTGTAGCTATCTGCCTGAAGTGTCACGCATAATAAAGCAAAACAATGGCAGCACAGAGTTACCTTTTGCAAAAGACTGTTTTTCAGCATTACCAAAGTGGCTTGAAAATGCATATGCAAATGCACTTGTGGAAAACACTGAGGAGAACACTAGCCATTGCTGTGTAGGTCTGGTTGATGTACAGTGTGCAGTTTCTCACCAGATTGCAGCTGCTACACAAGATCTGCATAATGGATGGTGCAACGGTTTTGATCTGAGAGATGTTGTGGTGAAACATCTGAATCTGATCAAAGTGAAAATAAGAGTGAAAGGCCTTGGTTGAAAAAGTGCAAAGGATTGATGGTGCTCTGTCAGAGTTTCTCAGCACCTAAGTAGTCCAATTTGCATGGAAAGTATGAGCCATACTGATGACAAGCTGATGACAATGAGTAAAGAAATGCTGAAACTGTCCTGTTGAATTCCTTTTTTATTATTTTAGTTACTTATTTTAAAGAAGACTAACTGTTCCAAGAAGCTACTTACAGATCTCTGCACTAAAACATTTGAGCTTGGCTATATATGATCTGATTACAGACCAACTTGTGTTTGCCTTAGAAATAGAAGTAACATTCTTATATGCTCAGCTTTTGCAATTTAAAAAAAAAAAAAAAAAAAAAAGAAAATTTGTCACTTATGAAATGAAATATGTGTGATGAATTATAAATCATTTTATTATGATTTGAATTATCAAGAGGGTGGATTGATGGAGCAGATTTCATCTGCAGTCATGCATTGTTTTATTTTTTGTGCTTCAGACAGGCTGCATTTAAATTGCCACGCACATTTTGGTGCAGGTTAAAAACATGGCACATGAAAAACATGAAAAGTGAGGCCTATTCACTTCAGACTGAAAATGCTTTTGCTGAATTAAATTAACATGTGCTTTTTTTGCAATGTAGAGAAAAAGTGGCTTTTTTACCTTTGAAGATTTTTTATAGAATGTGTTTCTCTCTTCCCAGCACATCCATGTAAACTAAATGTATTATTCCTGTCTTAATAGACTTTGACTTGTTGCATATTTTGATAAACATTTTCAGTTAATAACACCTCTTTTTATAATGTGTGTGAATTAATAATGCACTTGGGACACATAATGGACTGATTTACATGAAATTAATATTATCTTTGTGTTTGTTTTATTTTTGGGGCCTACACAAAACATGGCTGCCTGTGAATCCATCAAGGCTTTGACTTTCAATTTAATGAGAAGGGAGCATGCGCAGACTGTGGCAGCTTTCCTCATGACAAGAACAGCGTGAACTGCACATTCTTGTCATTCTGCCAATGTACCAGTTAGTTAAAAGTGTCCATCTACTGCGCTGAGAAGGAAGGAAATATGAATTAGATTGAAACATTTTTCCTAGTAAATGTTGCAATGTTTATAAATGTAGTTATTCATGTATGCTTCTTTTGTTAAGACTAGTGAAGTCAGGTTTTTAGAATGAGTCAGGGAAGTGTGACCTCATGCCTTTATGACTGACCAATCACGTAAGGTTCTCCTGAAAAATGTTACATCTTTGTGTACTCTGCCAATAATTATGGTATAAATACTGTCCTCTCTGGATGGGAGCCACCACTTCTTCTTTTTCTCAGCTCAGCTGGCTTCTATGGGTTAGGTACGAGAAACGTCCCGGGAGATTGCTGAAGGGCGGGCTTGCGTCCGAGGAGTGTCAGGGGGAGGTTTCTGGCTTCCACGTCATATCTTGGCACTTTATGCCACATTCCTTTGAGGCCTGTGAAGGGCGGGCTGCTTTCCTCTTTAGATACAGACAGACAGAGAGTGCAGTGGATCAGGATAGGATTAGATGCTAATATGTTTTGACTAATTAATTAGGTCTGAAAAGATTTATTTGATTTATGCATTTATTTCTCTTAATAGCATATTTTTGCAAACTATTTAAGTACTGATTAGCTTTGCAAGACTATTTTTCTTAGAAACTCTTTAATACTTTTGCGCCACATTTTTCATAACTACATGTAATGCTTATATGCAGACTGTAATGTGTTCTGTATTATTGATATTTTTCCTGTTTTCCAAAATTCTGTAACCTAATTGATATTTTACTAATGAATAAAGGGTCAGAGAAAAATTAACTTTTTGACTAGAAAATAAAACCCTTTAAAATAATCAACAACTCTCTTTATTGGCTTACAATAATAATTGCATTTTGACTGTTCATCTTTATTTAAATTTCTCCTGATGGTAATACATGGTGTGAAGGGCCCAACACCTTTTGAGCGGTAAAATAGAGGTAGCATGAGGGTTTTGCATTGAGAAACTACCAGAAGAAATTACCGCTCTCCATCAATGTGACCTGAAAATAACACTTTTTATTGGTGCAGAACAGTTTTGGTTTCCAAATGATGAAAGCCCGGGTCATGTGACCTGAAAATAACACTTTTCATTGGTTCAGGTCAGTTTTTTTTTCCAAATGATTAAAGACCCCACCTTTTTTCCTTATTCTGACTTTGTCCTTTGACTGAGGAAGACCTGTTTCAACATCTTTGAGAAATATTTTGTACTTTAAAATGGCTACAGTAGTAGCAGCAGCTGGAGCATCTGCACCACCACCACCACCACCACCACCACCACCAAGAGGACCACCACAACATTACATTGGTGGTCAAGAAGAGGAGGGGGAGGAAGAAGAGGAGGAGGAGGGGAGAACGTGGCTGCCAGAAGACAATACCCCATACAAGCCAAGGCCACACATTGTATGGGAGTTTTTTTCTATCCCAGAGGGCAAGAAGAAAGTCAATGCGGCCAAGGTGACTTGCCTAATCTGTGGCAAGGAACTTTCAAGGGGGAACCCCAACAAAAAATATTCTTTTGGTAATAATACCATGATTAGACACATGCAGCGCAAGCATCCGAACAACTATTCTGCTGCAGAGATGAGAGAACTGGCCAGTAACCCTCCCCAATCTTCAACCACCATCTCCAAAAGAAAGCAACCCACTCCATCGGGACCAGAGACAAGGGAGACGATCCCTTGCATACAACCACGGTTTGGGGAATTCAGAATTACATGTATTTTTTGTGGTAAGACCATCTCCTATGGTGAACAGAGCATAAAGCTCATCCTCCTTGCTGGTGACAACCACAATTGCCCCAAAAAACCCTAATTTGTTCCTTTTTTTTCTTTGCTCCAGTTGAGCCATTTTCAATTCCCTGTTTTTGTTTCTCCCCATAAAAATAACAAAAAATATATAAAAGCCAAAAAATGTACAAAATGTTCAAAAAACATAAAAAAAATATAAAACAACAAAAAGAAGAAAAAAACAGTTCTTTTTAGAACTACCTCCAATTTATAAAAAAAGGTTATATTTTTTAAAAACTCTGTCATTCTTTTTTCCTCATGGAACGCTCCCCGGTCCGCTCCCCGGTGCACGTACCGGGCGCTCCCCCCGCGCAAATCAATTATTTATTTTTTTTTGCCACGCGGGGCCCTTTTATAGCCCCCACATCAGACCTAGGGGTTCAGGGGGGTCTACTCTGCTCCCTTATGGTCATTTCCCCCTTTGTTTTTGCCACCTCTTGTGTCTCGATCCTACCGAGACACAAGATGGCGGCTGCTCCGGACTGTTTGGAATGTTGAAAGACACCCGAGAGCCAATCAGCTTTCCGAGTGCGAACTCACATAGCGCGCTTGTTAGCACCCCGGTGCGCGTACAGGGGCGCGGCCATAGATATATATATTTTTTTGAACCTAAATTACTCAAAGTCCACTGGAGCACATATCTTGAGACATGGCAAAGGCACATCGGGCTACCAGTCCCTACAATTTTGCCAAGTTTGGTGGAAATCCATTCAGCCGTTCGGGCTAAAAGTTAGGTCGACCGCCCTATGGAAATTAACATGGGGAAAACCCGTTTTGGGACCCCCCCTTTCATCTCGGCCCCCGCTTCTCGAATCCCCCCCAAACTTTCAGGAAAGGACCGGAGCGCCGTAAGGTAAATTTGAGGACATTTTCAGGCAGATTCCTCAACCGACGCCAAAGTTATTCACAATAGAATGTTGAGATTTTGCATTAAAAATAATCCTAACTATAACTACCTACTGGTGACCGCCAGTAGGTAATATATATATATATTTATATATATATATATATGCACCAAACTCCCGGAGACCAGGAAATGTATATATATATATTACCTACTGGCGGTCGCCAGTAGGCATATATAGTTAGGACCTAGTTTCCATAGGAAATCCGCAACATTCTATTGGGAATAACTTTGGCGCTGGTTGATGAATCTTCGCAAATTTCTCAAAGAAGATGGCCTGCTCCGCTCCTTCCCTGAATGTTTTGTGGGGATTCGTCAAGTAGGGACTGAGAAAACAGGACGATTTGACACGGCTACAGCCCGAACGGCTGAACGGAATTACACCAAATTTGGCAGAGAGGTAGAGTTTGGTTCGCAGATCACGCTTTTGCTTAAATGGTGTAAATCCCTCCAGTAGTTCCTGAGAAAATCAAAAGGAAAAAAATATATATATCTGGGCGGAGCCTAACCACACATCTCATCGTGAGATCTGATTGGCTGTCAGCACTTCATTCAAGAAGTGTTGGCAGCCATCTTGGGACCAATATACATGATAGCACCTCATTAAAAAGCAGTGCAGTTAATAGAGGGTTTTAGGACTTTAGTTACATTATAAATCATTTGTTGATGGTACCATACTCATTTTAGGAATTGTGGTGTGTTCTAAGGTGATTTTACCATGTGAAAGAGCCTTCTGCTGGGATATCATGAATCATGTTTGAAAGAAAACTATTATCTCATGATTTTCCCACAGTGGCTTGGAAGGGGATCTCTAAGCTAAGCTGAAAGCATATTTTCTGTAAATTCACATTATCTTTCTCAGTCATGTGAGAATGAAGTCTGACATTGTCAGTAAAACATGTACATCCAACAAGGACAGAGACTGTCAGTTGATTCCTTTGTGTTCTACTGCAGCCTCCTAGAGTGTTCTAAAGAACAACTAGAGCGCTAACAGTCCTACTTATTACAAAGGTATGGCACACCTGAAGCCATCTTGATTGGAATAAAGTGGTAACTCTTAAATCATTTAATTTAAGGGGTTGGGGGGAAGATGGCAGTCGGGTAACACGTCCGGTCGGAGGCTCCTGACTCAACCATGCAGGACTTCACGTAGAGGCGCCCAATTACATCTAAAATTGTAAAACCATACAGCCACGGACATCAAAACAGTAACGGCTACGTGTGGGAAAAAGAAATGAAATGGTAACCTACTCTTCGAGCAGCAACGGAGAACGCTGGCCACATCAAGGTCGAGAGACACGGGAGACGCAGAGCGCTGCTGGGCAGTTTTTCAGGACGTGGACGACTGCTGCACTAGCAAGGAGAAGCCTTCGGAGCGCTGCCGGGAGACTCTGCTTTCACTTCCGGGGGGAAAGTGGCAGAGCTCGCTGGGGGTGTGCGGACCTAGCGTTACAAGCAGAGTATTCACTGGCCCCGGCTGAAGTGATTCTTACCGCAGCATACAAGCACACCCATACGCATCAAGACTGCATTAGGGGTTTTAAATTAGTGAAGAAAAGCACCGCAGCCCCGAAGGAAATATTTATTTGCCGCGAAAATAAAGGAGAGGATTATCCCGGTGTATTGATACAAGCAAAGCTTTCGGTGGAGAAAGAAACAGGCGGACAAGAAGTCCTTTGTGAGATCCTGCAAGAGAAAAACAGCAAGTATCAGCCCATGAGCAAGGCATCGGGCGGGGGGCGGACAAAGGGCTTTCAGTGGGATTGACACCTACACTGACACTGAAACTGAAACTGACACTGACACCGACACTGTCATTGAGGACCCCAGAGAAGAGATCAATAGTAGAGAGAAGAAGAGCACCAAGACACCTGCTACATCTCTAGCCACATATTCTCTGTGGGAGCAGAAGGGGTGGCAGAAGGGGGGTAAAACCTCAACCAGAACAGACCAATCTTGTAAGATCTTGTTACAGCCTCAGAAGTAGACAGTACCTCAAGCAGGACGGCAACTCCCCTGCACTCAAGGCCACCACACCGAATAAGTCCGGTAAAAAAGCCAGGAAGGTACGCCCAATACCTAAGTGCAGAGCAGAGAAGCAAAAATCAGAAGAGAAGGGACAGGTCCCAAAAATAAGAGTTACTCCTTCTCTGAAAACTTTTTTTAAAGTCCAACAACTCGCACAAAACGCACAGAACGGCGAAGACCTACCCGGTAAGAAACAGAGACAGCAATAGCAACCGGCCATACAGGACCCCTTTTCCACTGACACAGGAGTGCAACCTTCAAACCTAAAGACACAATTCAGGGGGAAAGACCTCACAATTTCCGAAGGTATAGATACGACAAATATGGAAGAGGTAGATCGCACAGGAGAAGCGCCTCCATTGAGCACTGAGGGGAACCCAGTAGGAGAGGAAGTAGAAAATACCACAACTGGCTCTGAGTCTCAGGTTGACTCTATGGAGAAATTTTTTGAGAAAATATTAAGCGAAATGAGAGACAAATTTGCGATATCCGAGGCCAACTAAGGTAAAATTCAAGATGTATGCGAGGCACTGGACTGCAAGTTAAATGCGCTTGGTGACAGGGTAACAGCAGTGGAAGAGGAGGTGGGAGCCCTCAGCAAGAAGGTCGATGCCCACCAATGAGAGATTAGATCTTTAATACAGGAGGGCAAAAACATGAGTGAGAAACTCGAGTCACTAGAAAACCAGGCCCGAAAAAACAACGTAAGAATTTTGAATGTACCGGAAAATCAAGAAGGTGCTGATATAAAAAATTTGTAATAACACTTCTTGCAGAACATTTCTCGTGGGCAAGTAAGGAACTGCTCGAAGAGGATATACAAAGGGTTCACCGAGACCCATTCGGAAAAGCCAAAGAAAGGAAAACACCCAGGAAAATTCTTGTCAATTTTAAGACATATATGTTGAAGCAGAGAATCCTTGGTGAGGCGCTAAAAAAAGGAATTTTCAGTAAGGACAACTGGTCCTTCAGGATCAGGTCAGATATGTCCAAAACCTCGCAAGACAGGCAATTGGAACTGGGGCAATTCATGACGGAACTAAAATCTCTCGGTGCTGTGGTGCAAATGAAGTTCCCACCGTCACTAAGAATCATGTGGAGGAATAAAATGCGCAACATACGAGACCCTGAGGAGGTTAAAGAATTTCTTGAGATGGCCCGAGACAATATCAGGTCTGAAAACCCCATGAACCATTAGAAAACTACATTATGGAAAAGGCAGAAAGAACAAAGTATAGGCGCAAATAAAAAATATAAGAGTCTAGGAGCCTGAAAAGGGCAAGGAGAATGGCCCAAAAAAAAGAAGAAGGAGGCTTCCCCAGGGAGGGTAAACAAGATATACATAAAGTTAAAGCAAAATATATGAAACAAAACACGGGTGGGGAGCAAATTAGGGAAAAAAAATCAAAAAAATCCTGAATAATTCAGAAAAATTGGAAAATCAAGGTTCCGGCCAGTACAGTCACAATGACTACCTTTACTCAGCAATAATAGATGGGGTCAAACAGTAGAGAGTTTAATATACTCTCATTGAACGTAAACGGACTCAGGGTGAAAAACAGAAGAAACAGGATTTTAGAGTATTCAAAGACATCAGACAGTGAGGTTATCATATTACAAGAAACACACCTCCTGAAAAAAGAATGGAATCAAATAATGAAAAATCTAGGGTGGGTGGATATGTATGTATGCACAAATCAGGAATGCAACATAAAAGGGATAGCTATAATCTTTAAGAAAACTCCTAAAATCAATCTTGAATATTCCGATGAATACAACAAAGGTAGATGGGCATAGCTAGGGTAAGAATTGGGAATAACCTCTATACAATAGCAGGTTATTGTGGCCCGAACATAGACGATCCGGGACCTTTACAAAAGTTGTACACCCACTTATTGTCAGCTACCTCTCCAATAATTTTAGGTGGTGATTTTAATATAATTATGGACCCTAAAATAGACAGATCACCCCCGGGAAGATATGCAAATCTCCCAAAAATGAGAGAATGGCTTGGAAACTATAGGAGGGATCTAGACCTAATGGACATTTGGAAAATAAAAGGGGACAAAAGACAACCTTTCACCCTACACAACAAGAAACTTGGACATAGGTCAAGAATCGATTATTTTTTAATTGATAGAAGCCTCTCAGAAGAGGTAACAAATCTGGAACACCTTCCAGCTCACCTGTCAGATCATTCTGCAGTCCGGCTTACAGTAAAAAGAACTAAAATTAAAACGCAAAGTAGACTGACGATTGAATGGGCTATTCTGCTCGACCAGCATTGTATACAGGAACTCAGGTCAGAAACAGAAAACTTCTTTGGAAATAACAGAGTAGGTACATCAAGACAAATTACATGGGATACCTATAAGGCAGTCATTAGAGGGAAACTACTAAGCCAAGGGGCATTTAGATCAAAGACAATAAAACATAAGATAAGGGACTTGGAAAACTCTATAAATCTTCTGGACGCACAAATACTGGGTGAGCAAACAACAAACAAAAGGGAAGAGATGGAGAAAGAAAGACAAAGGCAAAAAGAATGTCTTGCTGACATCTTAGAAGACAGAGTAAGAACGAAGTGGGAAGCGTGTAAATTAGCAAACCACGAGTATGGGGAAGGCTGTGGGAAACTACTAGCCTGGAAACTAAAATCAGATCTAGCAAGGAATAAGGTAGTAAATATACAACAAGACAGCCAGTCATCACCATCATCTGAGGAAACGGTAATAAGGCAGGAATTTACAAAAGATGTCAACCCATCGGAACAACAAATAGAGGTTTAATTAAATACTCTACCCATTTTAGCCCTAACAGAGGAAGAGAAAAAAGATCTAAATTAAGAATTCTCCAAAGAAGAAGTAGAGGAAGCAATAAAAGGGTTGAAAAAAGGGAAAGCTGCAGGGCCGTATGCTCTTCCAAATGAGTTATTTATAGCACTTAGAGAAACGCTGTCGCCACAAATCACAGACCTACTCAATCTGGTGTATAAACAACACGAAAAGATCCCAGACTCTTGGAACGACGCCATTATAACTATAATCTTAAAACCTGGAAAGAAGCCCACAAGATGTGATTCATACCGGCCAATATCACTACTCAACTGTGATTATAAGATCTGCACAAAAATCTTGGCAAAAAGGCTGGGGAGAACGATGACTCAGTTGGTTCATAATGATCAAAAAGGCTTCATCAGAGGAAGACAACTCCAGGACCTGACTCATGAACTATTTGGGGCAATAAACGTTGCTACCTCCGAAAAAAACCCTCTTACAATACTCACCTTTGATGCCGCAAAGGCGTTCGACCGGGTTAACTGGGTCTTTTTAAATAAGGTAATGAGAAAAAATAACCTGGGCGAATCTTTCTTACATATGGTGAAAGAGATCTATAAGACCCCAAGATCCAACATTTTGGTGAATGGAGATCTTACTAATAACATACGCATTGAAAGAGGAACTAGGCAAGGTAGCCCCCTATCGCCATTACTTTTTAACTTGTATATTAAGCCACTGGCAAACCTTCTAAGGGAAAATGAAAAAATACTACCATTCAAACACCAGGGGTGGTCCAAAAAAGAAGCTCTATATGCCGATGATTTAATGCTTTTCACCAATGACTATCAGTCTTCCATATCTGAAATCAAAATTTCCCTTGAGAATGTTGGGAAAGTCTCAGGTTATTTGATTAACCACTCCAAAACTGAGATTATGACTTGGAACACAAATTTCACCAATCTAAATATCAAAAATGAAATTAAATATCTAGGAATTACATTAGTTCATGACCTGGGGAAAATTTCACAGATAAACCTAAATCGTGTGGCAGTCGAAACAAGAAAACTTTTAAAAGTCTGGACTGACCTCCCCTTAAGTTTCCTAGGCAGATCAAATATCATAAAAATGAATATTTTGCCCAAATATACCTACCTGTTTAATACAATTCAATTAGAATTCAAAAAGGAATTCTCTGAAAAAACTACAGGGAGAAATCGCGAGCTTCATCTGGGCTTCTAAGGGAACCAGAATATCTTGGAGGAAAATTAGGAGAAGAAAAGAGCACAGAGGGGTAGCCAGCCCTGATCTACAGAGCTTTTTACTTTAAGAACATGAGACCATTGTTGAGGGTTCACCAATACTATCCCGAATACCTTCAAGCAATGACTAAGAGAGATGACCACTTCCTATATAAATTCGGCCATCCAAAATGTTTTAAAAAAATAAAATTGAAGGTCCTGAAAGACGCGGCCAGGCTATGGTTTCAGATCAGAGGGACCTTAAACATCTCATACTATAGCCCTCTGGCCCCTATATGGGACTCCCCGGGCACCCCAGACTGCCTAAAAGACAGCTTGGCAAACCCTCTGAAAACAGCCGACATTAAGTACCGGGGTCAAATCATAAGCGGATCAACTCTGATCTCATGGGAAGATCTTCATACTATCACTAAGTTTAGCATCTCTAAATTCAAATACTAACAGCTTTCTAGTTGGGCAAAAAGCCTCACAGAACACGAAAAGGATACCGAAGAGCTGGAGAAAGATATGCAGAAAGTTTTACTCATAAAGAAAGAGATAGCCAAGTGGTACTGGGTCCTAATAACATCAGGAGACGAAAATCCTCAGACTGCAGAGTTAATCTGGGGGAAGGATTTACAAATTTCAGACCCAGAGGGAGTATGGTTGAAGTCAATTGAAAAATGCTGGGCCACACTAAAATCAGCGGCTTTAAAAAGAAATCATCTCTTCACGATCTATAGGGCTTATTGGACCCCAAAAAAACTGTCCAAATTTAAAGGGGCCCAAATCAGGAAATGTCCAAAATGCGGAGAGGAGAGAGCAGACGACATTCACATCTTTAAAGAGTGCCCATACCTGGATGGGTTTTGGTCTGAAGTGGGTAAGACTATAAGCTCGATCTTACAACAGCAACTAACTGTAAGTACCACCCTTGTACTCTTTGGGATCGATAGTAACATAGGAGTGGGTAAGCTAACAAAAAAGCAAGAAAATTTGGTTTTTGTCTTAATCCTCCTTGCAAGAAGAGAGATATGTATTAAATGGGTTAGCTCAGTACCCCCTACGATCGGGGTATGGATGAATTCAGTCTTGAAAATAAACAAACTAGACAGGAGGGGAAAGCATACCAATAGAAACAATTTCTGGACAATATGGGAAAATTATTTTAACCCAAAATCAGTGGCCGAGACGGAATGATGATCCTATGATTAAGCGATGGTAACATTCTGTTGATGGGTACAATACTCATTGAGTAGTCAAGGTGGCTATCTCTCTCCCACAACTGAAAAAACAGAAAAGTTATTTATGTGATGGTTCTAAAAGGTACTCCTCTGCAAAATCTTTGGGAAACTCCCAGTACACACCCGTATTCAGGGGCAGTGCTGGTACAGTTAATGCAGAGGCTGAACCTTGAAATTTCCATAAAACATAAAATCGCAATATGAGGATAAAAAAATAAAATTAAAAAAAATCATTTAATTTAAAAAGGAACAAAATGAGGGGGTTTATTTTGCCATGGAATGTATGATTAGTGCTGCAGAAAGAAAAAATAGGGCACAATTTGAGTGACTTCTCAAATCCTCTTCTATTTCATTAAAAAATTCTGACATGCAGTCTCCCAAGAAGGCCACCAGAGACAAAAGAGCCCAAATGTAGTCCAAATTTCACCCAGAAGTAGCCCAAGTATAGCCCAATGACAGAATGTCCCAGAGTGTTCTAAAGAACAACTAGAGCGCTAACAGTCTTACTTATGACAAAAGTATGGCACACCAGAAGCCATCCTGATTGGAATGAAGTGGGAAGTCTGAAAACATTTAATTTAAAAAGGAACAAAATGAGGGGGTTCATTTTGCCATAGAAAGTATGATTAGTGCTTCAGAAAGAAAAATGAGGGCACATTTTGAGTGACTTCTCAAATCCTCTTCTATTTCATGAAAACAATTCTGACATGCAGACTGAAACATGCACTTTGAATACCAGCAGCAGACCTCCCTGGTGAGCAGTAGCTTTACACCAGTGATCTAATGAGCAACTAGAGTGCTAACATTCAGAATTCATGGCAAATGTGTGACACATCTGAATGCCTTCTTGATGGAACCAAAGTAAATAAGCATTGAAAATGCAATAGATCGTGCCCTCGTTTAAGTTAAAGCCATTCTGTTTGTAATGAGGTGGCCTTTTAGCTTTGCTTTTATTAGTGTTTTTCAAACTTTCATGTAAATAACATGCATATGTATGCATATATGTATATGTATGCATGCATTTATATTTGTATTTATATAGATATGCAGATTATATATGTTTATATATGTATGTATATATATATATATATATATATATATATATATATATATACACACACATATATATAAATGCACATGCATATATATGCCATTCTGACCACACCCGCCAGAAGAGTGCAGCAGCGCCTTGATGGTATCGAGCGTAGCGGTAACCCTGCATGAAACGCTGAGCACCGCCACGCAGCCTCTCGGAAGGAGCCGGCAAGGGCAAGCATCCAGCCTGCTAGAGATACGTATATTCATCCGTCCTCTACTCCACCACCGTGATGTCGCCTGGCAGGCGAGGGGAGACTACCCAACCGCCTTTGCCCACAGGAGGGGCGCCTTGAAAATACAGGACTTCCAGTCCCAACAGGCACTGAGACATTTGGACTGCCCATCTAGGGGCGTGCCATTGTTAAAAAGAGGGCTGGTACCTGTACTCCCGTGATGTGTTCGCCTGTCCTTTGAAGAAGAAGGCGGGAGCCTTCGAAACGCGTCAGGAACAACACGGCGAACTGGGATTTGATTGACATTTTCCTGAGCCTCTTTGCTATTCAAGCACGCTGTGGCAATAAAGGCGTTTGAAAAACCTCCCCGAGAGTTTGGTAGTGTTTTTGACACGCGAGCGCACATATATATATATGTGTATATGTGTGCGTGTAGAGAGAGGTAAAGAGGTAGAGGTAGAGAGGTAGAGACTAGTAGAGAGAGGTAGAGAGGTAGTGTAGCGAGAATTCCGTTCTCCTACAGAACTGTGCATAGAGACCTGGAACCTCGGTGAATTAGGATGGCCCAAAACTCACCTCAGTACCCAAAATCCCCTTACCGAGCTAGCTACAGTGTCTCATTGGTCATCACAAACTCCCAATGCTTAGACAGACCAGAACATGAACTTAGAATTCCTCAGGTATCGTGGAACACATGAACACTCTTTCGCTCTATAATCATTTCAAACCAGAACGTGGAGTAAATGAGGACACGTGCATATTTGAAATATTTATTTACTAATGCAATGTTCTCAAACGCAGTATCCTATATAATACAAGTGAACATATTATAAGAAACAAAGTTATCAGCATGGTTACTAGTCCATAGAAAGCGAACGGTGACAGCATACTAAGATGCTGAAATGAATAGGAATTAACAACATCTATTTCTCACCCTCCCTAACTAGCATAGGATATTATATCTATGAAGGTCTCTTTTGGGTTTTAGCAGGGCGGGCCCATACCTCAAAATCTCAGTGGCAGAGGATCACATCATCTTCCACCAGCTCTCTGCATGCGAAGCACCATCAAGTGTACTCGTGTGTGTTCAGCACAAGAATATAACACCCGCCTAGAGCCAGATTTTGGCAGCAGCATGTGTGTTATGTCTATAGAGGTGCAAAGATCAGACCTAACAACAACACTGTGTCAAGTTATCCTTGTAGCCTTCAGCACACACTGTGCAGACAGAGTACAGAGCAAAACTGATATCAGAGCAATAACATATTGTTTCTCAAGTAAATCACGAAGCTCTTCTGGGTTGAAAGCCAAAACAACAATCATGGGTTGTGTGCAAAAATGAAGCATAAAGGAAAAAAAGGCGTTCAAACATTTAATAAGCTCATGCTAACCTAACACAGTATGTAGAAAAGAATTAGCTATATGACAGTAGAGAGTAGAGAGTGAGTAATAGAGTGTAGAGAGTGAGTAGTAAAGAGTAGTAGAGAGCAGTAGAGAGAGTAGCAGAGAGTGAGTAGTATAGAGTAGTAGAGTGAGTAGTAGAGAGTAGTAGAGAGTGAGTAGTAGAGAGTGAGTAGTAGAGAGTAGTAGAGAGTAAGTAGTAGAGTGAGTAGTAGAGAGCAGTAGAGAGTGAGTAGTAAAGAGTGAGTAGTAGAGAGTAGTAGAGAGGGAGTAGTAGAGAGTGAGTAGTAAAGAGTAGTAGAGAGTGAGTAGTAGAGAGTGAGTAGCATAGAGAGAGAATAGTAGTAGAGAGTGAGTAGTAGAGTGAGTAGTAGAGAGTAGTAGAGATAGAGTAGTAGAAAGTGAGCAGTAGAGAGTAGTAAAGAGTGAGTAGTAGAGTGAGTAGTAGAGAGTGAGTAGTAGAGAGTAGTAGAGAGAGAGTAGTAGAGAAAGTGAGTAGTAGAGAGTGAGTAGTAAAGAGTAGTAGAGAGTGAGAAGTAGAGAATGAGTAGTAGAGAGTAGTAGAGAGTGAGTAGTAAAGAGTGAGTAGTAGAGAGAGAGTAGTAGAGAGTTAGTAGTAGAGAGTAGAGAGTAGTAGAGAGTGAGTAGTAGAGAGTAGTAGATAGTGAGTAGTAGGGAGTGAGTAGTAGAGAGAGAGTAGTAGAGAGTTGTAGAGTAGTAGAGAATGAGTAGTAGAGAGTGAGTATTAGAGAGTAGTAGAGAGTGAGTAGTAGAGAGTAGTGGAGAATATTCCAAAGTTTGGCACAGCACCACTTGCTCAACAAGTCCAATCAAAAATCATATCACTTAGAGTCCTTATTGAAGCGCTGAATCATGGTGTATATTCAAATGCTTTTATGTTCCCTTAAGTTTATGTACCACAGCCAGCCGACGCGTTTCGTTCTGTACAACAGAACTTCTTCAGGGCGTTCTTATTTCCTTCAAGTTATGTCGATATCCTGTTGTCATATAACTAGATATTTCTTCCAAATGTTAGACGAGACGTAAGTACATTCTTATTCAAAGTGACTAGGTATCAATTTTACCCACACAATTCGCGCAGACTTGAGTAATTTATAGCATCCTCAAAGTCAGTCTTTCAAAAATTCCAAAGTATAGGACATGATAATCCAAATCCAAATGTTTCCCAAGAAAAGTAATTTTCAATCGTTCAGAATATCGGCGTTTGGGCAGATATGACCCACGGACACGGTTTATGACTTTTCTTGAGAAACATTTGGATTTGGATTATCATGTCCTATACTTTGGAATTTTTGAAAGACTGACTTTGAGGATGCTATAAATTACTCAAGTCCATGGATGCTGCTGGGAACGCCCCCAGCAACACCCATTGCACACCCCTTTAATGCAGTACACTGCGTTAAAGAGACTGATATTTATCAGGCAGGATTACGCCACAAAAAGTGGCTTAGTCCTGCCTGATAAATATCACTCAGTCTTCTGCGCCACGGGAACGTCTCAAAAAGTGCATCATTCATGACATGGTCAGTGACATCACTGATTACATCACTGATGACATCTCAAATGACATCACTGATGACATCACTGATGACATCATCCATGTGGCAATCAAATACACCTCATCACACACTAGTATAATCTTTCATCACTCACTGTAAAATAGAAAGTGGCATATTTGAAACCATGGACACACCAATAGACATTTCTAAACACCCACTCAGTTATTCATAAAACTATACACATCTAATCACTTACCTATAGATTCAGTGTTATATGCAGTGAATAATCAACAGAATACTATAAATTATACTTATACAATTATTTCAACATTACACACCAGCACACATTGTATTCACTTGTAAAGACGTCCTTCTGACTTATGCAAACAATTGATTATACTTACATTTACTCACCTACACACTTATACAAACACCACTTCATCTATTTATATAGATAGTAACTCACACTTAGTGTGTTATAAAATCCCTAATACAAGTATACAGTTATCCATATAGTGACTCGTACAATCACTAAGTCTTAGGCACACTTAATTAGATATAACTGTCACATACACTGCCTTTTTTTCAAGTTTAATGGAGATGTACCATTGAGAGAAATATTTCATCACCACCACACCCATAAACATATACACTCACTAAAACAACTGTTATAACATGTAGTCTTAACCTCATATACCTACTGAATGAACTATTCATACATTTTTTGGCAATCACACACCCCCCACCAAACCACATAGACATTCATTTACCCATACAAATACTCAGTTAAGAAACCAATAACAAATATAGTCTTTAACATAGCAATTAGGAAAAGGCAATAAAGACTTTCACACAGTTTAGTAACTACAGATTATATATAGTGAGACTCTACAAATTAGTCAAGGAAATAATCAATGACACTGTTACTAAATCCACCATCCACACATTTATATTTATATATCCACTCATTCTTCAATGCAAAGTAGTGTATTTATAATACATATTTAAATATCAAAGCAAACCACATTCACTGGATGATGTCATCAGTGATGTCATCAGTGATGTCACTGACCATGTCATGAATGATGTAATATGTGACATCATCAGCAGTGGATTGCGGGTGCATGAGTTTTAATGAGTACAACTAACTATAACGGGGGAAGTTCAATGGTTTTGTATGAGTAAAATGTGCAGCTAACTATAATATATATATATATATATATATATATATATATATATATATATATATATATATATATTACCTACTGGCGGTCGCCAGTAGGTATATATAGTTAGGATTTTTTCTCTATGGGTTTTTTGAAAATTCTATGTCTAATAACTTTGGCGTTTGTGGACGGAATCGGCTGAAATTTTCAGGAAAATGGCACATTTTGTTTCTGAGCAGCCCTTGAAAATTTGGGGGGGGTTCGTCCAGTGGGGGCCGAGAAAAAAGGGGGGTCCCAAAACGTGTTTTTAACATTGAGTTTTCCATAGGGCGGTTGGCCTCACTTTTAGCCCGAACGGCTGAATGGATTTGCACGAAACTTGGCAAAATTGTAGGGACTGGTAGCCCGATGTGCCTTTTGTAGGTCTCAATATATGTGCTCCAGTGGATTTTGAGAAATTAACGTTTAAAAAAAGATATATATCTGTAACAGCGGACCGGTTAGCGCTCTGGTTCGCGGACTTTTCGCGCAACGGAGCTTTGTGAAGCGAAGCTGATTGGTTCTCCGGCGTCTGTCAACATTCCAAACAGTCCGTAGCGGCCGCCATCTTGTCTCTCGGTAGGATCGAGAGACAAGAGGAGGTCAAAACAAAGGGGGAAATAACTATAAGGGGGCATAGTAGATCCTCGCTGACCCCCTAGGTTTGATGTGGAGGTTTTAAAAGGGCCCCGCGGGGCAAAAAAAAATAATAATAATAATAATCGAACGGCTGAATGGATTTGCACGAAACTTGGCAAAATTGTAGGGACTGGTAGCCCGATGTGCCTTTGCTAGGTCTCAATATATGTGCTTCAGTGGATTTTGAGAAATTAACGTTCAAAAAAAGATATATATCTGTAACAGCGCACCGCTTCGCGTACTTTTCGCGTTACGGAGCTTTGCGAAGCGAAGCTGATTGGCTCTCCGGTGTCTGTAAACATTCCAAACAGTACGTAGCGGCCGCCATCTTGTCTCTCGGTAGGATCGAGAGACAAGAGGAGGCCAAAGCGAAGGGGCAAATGACCATAAGGGGGCATAGTAGATCCTCGCTGACCCCCTAGGTTTGATGTGGAGGTTTTAAAAGGGCCCCGCGGGGCAAAAAAAAAAATAATAATAATAATCGAACGGCTGATGACCATAAGGGGGCATAGTAGATCCTCGCTGACCCCCTAGGTTTGATGTGGAGGTTTTAAAAGGGCCCCGCGGGGCAAAAAAAAATAATAATAATAATAATCGAACGGCTGAATGGATTTGCACGAAACTTGGTAAAATATTAGGGACTGGTAGCCCGATGTGCCTTTGCTATGTCTCAATATATGTGCTTCAGTGCATTTTGAGAAATTAACGTTCAAAAACAAGATATATATCTGTAACAGCGCTCCGCTTCGCGGAGATAAAATTATATGTGTATTACCTAGCTGTTGCTAACACCAGTTAGCGACGGCTAGTAGGAGATAGCGACCATCTTGGGTCCCACTTTGCATGTGAGTGATATTTATCACTAATGACATGCAAAGTGGGCATGCCAAGATGTTAGCGACTGGAAACAGTCGCTAACATCGCTATCTCCTATTATCAACTTTTGGAAATATTCGAGATAAGCGCGAATATCTCCAAAAAGTAACAGCTGCCCTGAGCAGTTCTTAGCCATGTTATCCAATGGGAGGTGGATAACATGGCTAAGAGCATTAGCTCGGTAATGCATGAATATCGCGGAGTTTTCAGCGACATTAATGCATTGCGCTCGTTTTTTATCGTATTTGCGATAAACCTTGATAATAGCAAGGTTTATCTGCGATAATTTCTGACGGTAAAAAAATCTTTGCAATGCATCGTTAGGGATAAATATCGCTTAACTTTGGTAATATGCCCCAACGTCTGTTAACGTTCGATTCGAAGGAAATCAGGAATTGTTGAAAAACATTGTGTGCGCCATCTTGTCTTTTTTCAAATGCCACACTTTTGTCGTGCACGGCAGCCATTTTAGATGCCTTGACCAGATCCACTCTGTGAACGCTGTCGATCCTTAGCATGGCTCCCCACCCTCGCAAGCATCTCCCCCAGGCAGTGGTCACCCCCGCTCTCTGTTTTATGCATGGGTAATAAACCTCCCCCCATCTGCGCTGTTCTTCCCTGAGAATCACACCCTGTGCCCGCCCGACACCTCCCTTTCGCCCTATTCACTACCGCACCCTCTGACACTCCTTTTCCTCTGTGTCCGATTGTCCAGGCCGGTCCTAGGCTATCAGCTAGCCCTGCAGATGTAGTTTATGGCCACAGCTGTAAAGAATCACCCGTCTTCAAAGGAGTTATAGTAGATCAAGGCCCACACTCGATGAGATCCGTCACAGCAGAAGCGTTGCTATTATCTGAAAACCATTCTGTATTGTGATTGGGGAGGGGACCGAGCGTGAAGCGGAAGATTCCAGGGATGACTCTTTGTACATCAAAGTTTTTACAATTATGTGTCACATTAAAAATATATAGCACTCCGACAAAGTAGTAAGATTATAAAACTTTAATAATTTATAAATATATACAAGAAAACAAAAATAGTAATAACATATAAACATTTTTAGAGAAAAACAACGAAGTAGCGGTCGGCTGTGCGAATAGTCCCAACGCAGCACAACGTCCAGATTTCCGGCGTGGGGCGTCGCGGGGGGTGGGTGATCAGTAGCAAACTGTTGTGCGAATAGTTCCAAGGCAGCAGAACGCGCCGAAATCTAGATGACACAAAAGTGATGTCTAGTAAGTTGCCACCCAGCAAATAACGGCGTGGGGCGTCGCGGGGGGTGGGTCATCAGTAGCAAACTGTTGTGCGAATAGTTCCAAGGCAGCAGAACGATGGCACCAAGGTGATGTCCAGTAAGTTGCCGCACTGGTTTTGGTATCCTACAATGCTGCTCCGAATAACGGCGTGGAGCGCCCCGGGGGAGGCGGCGTGAACGGGCCTCTCCAGGTGGAGTCTCGTCTGTTGTAGTGGGGCGCCCCTTTACCGTTTCAGTTGCCATTCCGTCCGCTTTTGGTCCACTGTGTCAAAATCCGCCATTCAGCTGAGTTGCGCCCACTCTTGCGGTGCAGCGATAGGCGGCTGTCACAGGACTCTCAAAATGGCGGCAGGCTGTTTCCTTTTTGGGCCTGGTCCACTGAAATGGCCCTGGGACACCTTGGAAATCGGACGCTTGTCTGCTAGGTCTTGGACCCCATTCTCGAAAGCGTCCCCTCCGCCTTGAGAATTCATCAAAAGTTTTGGGGGCCCCGACTCCTGCAGGCTTCTGGTGGGGAGCGGCTGCCATGATTGCTCGCGGAATGACCACGACGGAGCTACGAGATGGTGGTGCTCTCATGGTGACGCCAGCTTCAGTCTGAAACATCCAGAAACAAGGTGGGGCTTTCATCGTTTGGGGGAAAAAAAAAGTTTTCATCCAATGAAAAGTGTTGTTTTTAGGTCATATGATCAAGCCTTCCATCATTAGGAAACCAAAAGTAAAATGAACCAATGAAAAGTTTTATAAACAAGTCACATGACCTGTTATGCGGCATAGGGTATAAAATGCGGAGAAAATACGTTGGCACGTGAGGCGGCGTCAGTAGCGGACCGATGTGCGAATAGGCCGAAGGCAGCACAACGCGCCAAGATCCGGATGGCACCGAGGTGGTGTCCAGCAAGTTGCAGCACTGGTGTGGCCATCCTACAATGTTGAAAGTCGGCGTGGGGCGCCCCGTTGGCCTGTGAGTTTGCGTCAGTAGCGGACCGATGTGCGAATAGGCCGAAGGCAGCACAACGCGCCAAGATCCGGATGGCACCGAGGTGGTGTCTAGTAAGTTGCCGCACTGGTGTGGCCATCCTACAATGCTGAAAGTCGGCGTGGGGCGCCCTGTTGGCCTGTGAGATGGTGTCAGTAGCGGACTGATGTGCGAATGGGGCCAAAGGCAGCGCAACAATATTTTCTGACGAGAAGACACCACAAGGCGCTGAGATGCCAAGATCCGGATGGCACCGAGGTGATGTCTAAGTTGCGGACTGATGTGCGAATGGGGCCAAAGGTAGCGTAACAATATTTTCTGTATGGAAGATACCACTAGGCGTTGAGATGCCAAGATTCGGATGGCACCGAGGTGATGTCTAGCAAGTTGGTGTGGTCATCCTACAATGCTGAAACTCGGCGTGGGTCGCCCCATTAGCCTGTGAGATGGCGTCAGTAGCGGACCGATGTGCGAATAGGCCGAAGGCAGCACAACGCGCCAAGATCCGGATGTCACAGTGGTGGTTTCATAGTTGAGAGGCACTTCATCTGCAGTGGGGCGCCGAGATCCGGATGGCACCGAGGTGATGTCTAGCAAGTTGCTGTACTGGTGTGGTCATCCTACAATGCTGAAAGTCGGCGTGGGGCGCCCCATTAGCCTGTGAGATGGCGTCAGTAGCGGACTGATGTGCGAATGGGGCCAAAGGCAGCACAACGCGCCAAGATCCGGATGGCACCGAGGTGGTGTCCAGCAACTTGCCGCACTGGTGTGGCCATCCTACAATGCTGCGCCGAAAGTCGGCGTGGGGCGCCCCGTTGGCCTGTGAGTTCGCGTCAGTCAGTGGGGGCTGTTTGAGGATCTGACTGCATTGGAAAGCAATGTGATGCTGTGCGTCGCCCCCAAGATGGAGGTTCCTCGGCTGCAGTGGGGCGCCCCTTGGTGTTTCACTCGCTATGCAGCTGAGTTGCGTGCGCACTTGTGGCGAATAGGCCGAAGGCAGCACAACGCGCCGAGATCTGGATGGCACCGAGGTGGTGTCCAGCAATTTGCCGCACTGGTGTGGCCATCCTACAATGCTGCGCCGAAAGTCGGCGTGGGGTGCCCCGTTGGCCTGTGAGGTGGCGTCAGTAGCGGACCGATGTGTGAATAGGCCGGAACCAGCACAAGGCGCCAAGATCCGGATGGCACCGAGGTGGTGTCATAGTTGAGAGTTCTGAGCAGCGCTTGTAACACTGTCTGAAGCTTATTTGCACCTGCTGCAGCTTCACTATTGCCCTGGTGTGGCCTAAGATCGCCCATGACATAGGCGGCCACCTCCCGGGGTCCGGCGGAACTTTTTTCCTTTTCCTTTCTGCATCTTGTCCCAAATTCGTTTGACCTGAAGACACGACCAGGTCCCTGAATGTGTGCAGGGGGACGCTATTGATTGAATCAAAATGGCGGCTTCACACAAAGCTGACTCAAGCGTTTTCTGGTGGTTTCATAGTTGAGAGGCACTTCATCTGCAGTGGGGCGCCGAGATCCGGATAGCACCGAGGTGATGTCTAGCAAGTTGCTGTACTTGTGTGGTCATCCTACAATGCTGAAACTCGGCGTGGGTCGCCCCATTAGCCTGTGAGATAGCTGTTCTTTGGATTTGGGCCTGGTCCACTAAAATGGCCCTGGGACACCTAAGAACTCGAACGCTCGATTTTTTTTTCCTTTCCTGTACATGCAAAAAAAGGTAAATGCCCGGTATGTTACACGCTTCATCTGCCACGATGAACTCTCCAGAGGAACCGAAAAAATATATAGTTGTGGTAACTATACCATGCATCGTCATATGGAGAGGTGGCACCAATTAATTATAGTGCTGCATAAAAGAGAGATTTGGAGGAGAACCCCTGACCTGCTAGTACATTCATCAAAGAAGTGGCACTGAGAGCTTCAGAGGCAAGGGAAACGGTCCCAAATATTTAGAAGAACTTTGGAAAGATTAAAATGACATGTTTAGATTGTGGTAAATTAATTTCATGTGGGCAGATGAGTGTTACTCTAATAAATACAGCATATGAACATCATCATAGTCGATGGTTGGTAGAGACATTTTGACTATATCCTGGACCTGCCCGTCCTCGCCCAAAATGGCGCCGGAATAAATGGGACTCGTAACTCCTTGTTGTGTACTGGTTGCAGAACCTTGAAATCACGAGATACGTATGCAGTTTTGAAGCACATGGCGGGCGGGGACGAGAATTGATTGAATATTTCGACATCCCTATTGATATTAAGTTCTGATGTGTTATTGATTACTGTACTGTTGAAAGTTCGAATTAACGTCACCCATGGTACTTGCCCGCAAATGTATATCTAGATAATTTTATTGTAACTGGCCCTGTCGTATTTTAATTATAAAATGTACGTCCACCGATTCCGTAACTGTTAGACACCTTAGTTCTTGCAACCTAATGGCCCGCCCGTTACGTTCCTCTACAGTGTAAATGTCTACTCATCACATACGATTACAGTTTGCTCCGTGGCCGGCCCACGTGGTTATAGGCTCGTATTTGTATAATGAAATTCTCACAATAAAGGTTTTTAAAAGAAAACATGGTAGTAGTATATACATTGGTAAAGTTTGTAATAATAGTCACTGTTTTAGAATCATTAAAAGGCAAGTGAAATAAAGCAGACCAATTACATGAAGGGTAAAAGGTATAATACGAAGGAACGCAGTAAAGATAAATGGTCAAGGGCTGTTGTGTTTTCTATTCCTGCAACATAAAGTGATCGATAAGAATCTCATATTCAGGCGTATCGGCGACTAAGACAGCAGGTCGACCCTCTTTTGCTCAACGGCTCCATCATGGGACGAAGAAACGCTCTTTTTCTCGAAAAAAGAATATATTTTACTTGCAGGACAGTTGTAAAATTTCCGGGAAAGTACATTAGCCTGGAACATTATAACATATATTTAAGAAAAAATAATGTTCGGAAGTAATGAAAAGCGTAATTTTTAGGTCATATGAGCAAGCCTTTCATCATTACAATAAGAAAAGTAAAATGAACCAATGAAAAGTTTTATTAACAAGTCACATGACTTGTTATGCTTACGTTACGCGCTGCGCGCCCCGGATGACTTCCGGATGCGCTAACGCGGCGCGTCATATGACGCATTACGCGACAACGCAGGTCCAGAATATAGTCAAAATGTCTCCACCAACCAGCGGTCGGAACACAACCCCTTTCAGCAGGCTAAATAGTTCTGTTAAATGAGAACAGAAGGGACAGGCAACAAGAACCATCAGTGAAAGAGGGGAGGGCTAGTTCTTCTCTACCGGGTTACATTGGGGCGCTACCGGAACTGATCGAATTGGTAGTCTACAGTGTTTCTGGATGTTTCAGACTGAAGCTGGGGTTAGCATGAGAGCAGCATCATTTCGTAGCTCCGTCGTGGCCATTCCGCAACCAATCATGGCAGCCGCTCTTTATCGTTATTTTGGGCGGGGTGGGTGGCGGAGCCGAGCTGTTTTGCAGCCATCATTGTGTGGAGTTCAGTTCATCTCACTAGTTTTGTATTTGTCATGAGGGGTTGTTCCTAATGTTTCTATTTTAGCGAGGTCAAAAAGAGATCCCATTAGTGGCCTACTGATTTTGCTCGATTCCTTTTCTTTTTTTTTTACACGATTTTTCGTTATCTGCAAAGACTAAACAGAGTATTGCGACTCTGTGTTTGTTTGTAAATAGAGAATGAACCAAAGAGAACTAATTCTAAAACAGTAAATACTTGGATAACAATCAATCAAATGGAGAGAGAAGCAGGCACGACGGATTACAACGGGGGCAAAGGCCTGCGTTAACTACCTTTCACTATCTGCAAAGAGAGAGTACTCCTAATAGAAATGAGGGGGGGGGCACCATTCAAAGCAGATCAGTGTGCATAAACACGAAAATATTTTCACTTACCACGTACTTGACATTCGACAGCTTATGATATTTGCTATTAAAAAACCATTGAAATTCACTGAAAAAACCATAGGTTATAGACCATATATAGTTAGGAATTAGCATTTACAAAACCTTGAAAATTCACTGAAAAAACCATAGGTTATAGACCATATATAGTTAGGAATTAGCATTTAAAAAACCTTATTTTACTCACACAAAACCATTGAAATTCCATATATAGTTAGTTGCACTAACTATATATCGCGCACCTGCAATCCACTGCTGATCATGTCACATATTACATCATTCATGACATGGTCAGTGACATCACTGATGACATCACTGATGACATCTCAAATGACATCACTGATGACATCACTGATGACAACATCCAGTGACTGTATGTTTCTGTAAAGTTAAAATATATCTTACATATTGAAGAATGAGTGGATGTATAAGTGTCTGGATGAAGGATTTAGTAGGTGCGTGACTGACTGTATGAGTGAGTGATTAAATGTGTCTCACTGAATGCATGGGTTAGTGACTAAACTGTCTTAATTTGTGCATCATTATGTCTGTTGTTCTGTAAACTGCTGCATGTGTTGATCATTAGCTATACGAGAGGCTATATGTGTTATTAATTGCTTGCCCAAGTATTTCTATGGGAGATTGAGTTTGTGTGGGGGTGGCTGGAAGGTGTGTGACTCTATGCATAGATGTGTGAACAGTTTATTCACTAGGTGTATGAGTTCAAGAGTGCATGTGGAAACAGCTACATGGGCAGTTGACTGTGTGCATGAGTGTATTGATGAGTGAATGGATATCTCAATGCTACATGTCATAGTAAGTACATATGTAAAACACAGTACATGTGAGAGTTGGCATATATAAATAACTGTGCATGAGAGCCACCGAATGAGTGAGTGGTTGTATCGATCATTGTGAACTTGTATCAGGGATTGTATAAGAGAGTAAATATGTGTTAGTATATGTTTCAATAAGTAAGGTGTGTTTAACTGTATAGTTGAAGAAATGGAGATGAGATTGTTTCTTTGCATGACTGACTGGGTGTGTGAGTAACTCCATGGATGAGTGGAAGTGTGTGAGTGTCTGTATACACTGAGTGTATCTAAGGTTATATTAGAGTCTGAAGAGGTTTATCGTATTAGCACAAGAATGATGTCAAATGAGATGTCATCAGTGATGTCATCAGTGATGTCATTTGAGATGGCATCAGTGATGTCATCAGTGATGTCACTGACCATGTCATGAATGATGTAATATGTGACATGATCAGCAGTGGATTGCAGGTGCGCGATATATAGTTAGTGCAACTAACTATATATGGAATTTCAATGGTTTTGTGTGAGTAAAATAAGGTTTTTTAAATGCTAATTCCTAACTATATATGGTCTATAACCTATGGTTTTTTCAGTGAATATATATATATATATATATATATATTATGTACTCCGCTGCCTCGCCTCGCTCCGGGATAACACCAGCCAGGGCATAAAAAAGCTCACGGACACGGACCAAAGAAGTTTCCTTACGGTTTATTGCAGTGCAGGTATGTCAATGACGTTTCGGCTCCACGAGCCTTGTTCACATGACAATGTTTGTTAAACGGGTGCAACCTTATAAAGTGCCAGTGAAATTGTAATGATGTCACGTGTTGAAAGTGCAACAAGGACATAGAAGACATACTATTCGTGAAACTTGCATTGATCATTGCATTAACATTTCATCAGTAAATACTGGTATAATACCATATTGTCATAGTTAAAAAGATGTTTTTTTATAACCAACAGAAAAAAATGTGTTTTTGCCGCTAATCCCAAAAATTATTTGGTTATTGACGTAAAAGTATGATACTCAAAAGAGGGTTCAATTACAATTATAATTCATATTGGGATCAAATAATATGCATAAATGCAACCACGATACATGTAAAAAATGATTTAAGAGGTTATCTCCTACACATGATTTAAATTCAGAGTTAAATACTTCCTATTTCAAAAATTATTTTGTATACTCATGTAAAAATCTGGAAAATCAACCTTGTGCCTCACCTACAAATAACTTGATCAACCATATCTTAACACTGGATTCGAATTATCAAAACATAGCAATATCTGAAATAAAGTGCAAATGCATATGTAACCGAATGGGTAATGCCAATATACCCACTCATATGTGCAAATTACGCAATGAATGTGCAAATAGGCTGTTTAATGTGCAAATACTGCAATTTGTGCAAAACCATTGAATCTTGCTATCTTCTAAATCCGATTACTGAATAAATATGTCACCAGTAATTAATTGACTGGGGAGGCAAAAATGAGTAACAAATGTATGGAGATACATCCTAAATATGTTATTTTTTACTTTGGGGGAAAATGTTGTTGGATTCTACCTCCTATGATCCCATGGTGTACTAACTACCCTCAGCGATAAACTACATGCAAGTTTTTAGATGTCCATGTGAAATATCAAAAGTGAAATTACCTTGTGAATAATATTGTTGGGCTGACTAGGTGTGAAAACCTAACACAGTCCACATATTTAAAACGTGTGATCAAAACAACATACACATTCTAACAGATAGCAGCACATCCAATTATAAACAAACCTTGTTGTTTTATTACTGAATTCTTACATTTACCTTAAGCATTAAGTTTGATTTCCTGACAGTGATCCCCAGCGGGGTGATCACTTATAACGCTAAGGCAAACACGTATACAAATCCTCCGTGACATTAAGACCAGATGGTGACTTGGTGTTTCACAACAAAATGTATTTGGTCTCTAACCTTCTCAGTTTAGTATCTCTGTCACCACCTCTTCTGTTGTTAGGGATGGAGTCAATCAAACCACTATTATTACTTTGATGAAATTCCCTAAAATGCCGGGCCACCGGGTAGGTGTTGTCACCGTTAGAGATGGCCCGTAGATGTTGGAGAACTCGTAAGTGGACAGCATTTTTCGTGCTGCCGACATATCTCAATAAGCAGGGACACTCCAAAATATACACAGCATACTCGGTCTTGCATGTTAACACCTGAGATATGCTGTGTACCTTGTCGGTGAAGCCATCCTTGTAGGTTTTTGTGTTTTGACCATGGAGGCAGGCTTTACAAATCCTACATTTGTAAAAGCCCTTGTTCTCTTGCCACCAGGTCGATTTAACAAAGGGTTCAGGGTTGGTGACTACCAAATGATCCCGTAATGAGGGGGCCCTGCTGAAAGTGAGGGAGACCTGACTGGGGAGATCATTGCCTATGATGGTATCGTGGGTAACCAAAGGCCAGTGTTTGTTAAGGATTTTACGTATCTGTTGATGTTGTCTATTGTATCCTGTAATTACTCGGAAACAATTGTTTACCCCTGGTGCATTAGCTGATGTATTCCCAGTAATTGCTTTCTGTCTATTACTGACTTGGGTAAGAAGATCATCCCGGGACGGTACCATAGACTTATCTTTCGCCTTTTGTAACGTATGGTTCGAGTACCCTCGTTCCAAAAAGCGCGTTATACACTGGTCCTGAGCAATTTTCAAATCCACGGGGTTACTGCAGATACGTTTCAATCGCAGCATCTCCCCATAAGGAATACTCGATATCAGATGTGAGGGGTGTGCACTTGCTGCGTGCAGTATGCTGTTGCCGGCAGGCACCTTACGAAAGATCCTGGATTCTAAATGGCCTTCTCTAATGTAAAGTTCAGTGTCCAGGAAAGTTACACTCTCCTGGCTTAGAGTGGCCGTGAATCTCAGATTTAGTTCATTGTTGTTAATCTCCTCTATGAATTTGAGCGCCTCTTCCTCACTACCTCGCCAAATTACCAAAAGGTCGTCGATATAACGAAACCACGCCACCAAATTGTTGCGAATATTGTGGCGATATTCATGCCCAAGGACCAGTTCCTCCCAAGCTCCCATGTGTAAACACGCGAAGCTTGGGGAGAAACTGGCCCCCATTGCAACGCCCTGTAACTGACGGTACAACTGGTGATTGAAAAGAAACACATTGTTTTCCAAACAAAACCTCAACATGTCGAGTAGCATAGTATTATGATCAGATAACTCAGGTCCCCTTCTAGAGAGGTAATGGTCAACAGCTCTGATGCCATCCTCATGCGTAATACTTGTATAGAGGGATGATACATCTAAGGCGATTAGCCAATCACCTGTGACCCATTCCACGTCCTTAATTTTTAACAAAAAGTCACCAGTGTCCTGAACATAAGACCCCAACTGTTGTACATAACCCTGCAAAAAATGATCAATGAAAACGGAGGTATGTTCCAATAGACCTCCCCTGCCAGAAATAATAGGCCTGCCAGGCGGATGTACAGGGTTCTTGTGTATCTTGGGGATAAAATACAACACAGGTGTAACTGGATTGTCAATTTTCAGATATTTATATTCAGGTTCAGATAATAATTTGGACGACTTCCACCTGGAAAGTTTGCGATGGTATTCCAATTTCATAGTTGTTACTGAGTTTATTTGTATGCGCTCATAACATGTGCGATCATTTAATTGGGCATATGCTTCCTTGTCATATTCAGCTTTGGTCATTAACACGACATTGCCCCCCTTGTCACTGTTTCTAACAATAAGATCTTTTTCCTTTGTCAGTTTAGTGGTAAGTGCAATATATTGTTGCAACCTATTGTCAAATTTTCTTTTGGTTTTACCAGTACGTATCTGTAATACCTTGAGGTCAGCTAACACATTTTCATGGAAGATATCCAGATTGTCTCTGGGCAATATCGGGCAAAATGTTGATGCAGGTTTGAAGTTTGTTCCAGTTGAAAATCTATTTCCTTGGTTGTCAAATTTATCGGGATTTTCTGTCCCCGCATTGGTATGATCATAACCTGCGCCTTCAGTTAGCCATAGTTCCGTTATAGTTCTAGTGCCTTGTGAAGTGTTTATTGTCTCATTTTGCTGTTCTGGTGCCTGGATCTGAATATTTTTCGATTTGTCTTTCAAAGCAAAGAATTTGCGGAGTTTTAATTTCCTCACAGCTTTGTACACGTCACATCTGGTCGCTGGGTAATCAAAGTCACAAGGTGCAGCATATGTTAATCCTAATTTCAATATTTCTTCCTCCTTATTGGATAGGACTAACGTGGTTAGATTGACGATAGTTTGATTGATTGTTTTATTTACTGCTGAGGGGCTACAGATCCCTGTCCCCTTCTACCTCTTTTCCATTTCCTTTGATATCCTCCTCTTTGACGCCCACCTCCTCTGGCGCCTCTGGTAATTGAGATATTTTCTCCTCTCCCGACCAGTGAATGGGATCTCAGAGTTTTTAGTCTTTCTTGACACAAAACATCAATTTCCTGGCCGGGGGAGGGTTTTGAGATGCCAGATGCCTGTTCTGATCTGTGACGTTCTGTATCCGATTCAGTTTCAGGGTCTGAACTAAGTGTTGTCAGTGAGGATTCACTTAATGTAACATTGCCTGTCTGCAATTGGCGATTTTTTGTTTTCGGTAGAGGTTTTGCTGTTCCCTTGCGCGCATCATCATATTTGCGCGCGAAAGTGAAGATCTGGCCCATTTCATAATCGTTGCGGTCCCTCTGGAATTTGTAGGCCTTTCTATCAACGATTTTCACTTCTTCTTTTCTGAGACGTTCATTCATAGCCTTAAGTAATTTGTCTCGTTCCTCGTCTTCACCCAATGTATTAATCTCATCATGAATTGCTGCTATTTCACCCAGCAAAACCGTTCTGTCAATATCAGCATTGTCACGGGTCAGACTTGCCAGAGACCCTTAACGCTGATGACTGGTGGTGCGCCACCCCACTTTCACCCTGCGCCTTGTCTCCACAGCAGCAGACTGATACCTGGCACGAGGAAGACGGAGACACCGAGACTGAGTGGCCATCTGGCGTAAATGTGTACGGCTCCTTTAAGGCCGAGTATGGTGACAGCGGAGTCACGCCCCCAGTGACGTCAAAAGACGGAAGCTCCGGATCGAAGACGAGCGGCGTTTCCCTGACGGAGGATATCGAGGCGGAGGGCAGTTCGCAGCGAGAACGAGGAAGAGAAGCAGACGTGAACGTCAAGCCGGGAGGCCAACGGTCGGACGCTTCGCCCTGCCACGCGCCCACGGGAGGAGCGTGGCTAAGAGAGGTACGGGGCCGGGTCGCGGGTTGGGTTGGGAGGCGGAGACAGCCCCCTGTGTGAAACTCCCCGCAAAGACTACCCGTCCTGAGCACAAACACCCTCTAGCACGCCCGTTATTAAGTTGAGCACTTCACCCGGGTGCATTTCCCTCACTCCCGGTCCTTGGTGGTAATGTCAGAGTACAGGCAGTAATCCGCCTTCTCTTTTCCTTTTCTTTGTGGTACCTCGTGGGACCCTCGGGCTGAGACGGATCACGAAGAGGACCTCCACGACCAGAAGGCACCACGACCTTTACAGCGATACAAAGACTAGAGACTTCCTTTCTGTGTTCATGAAGAAAACCTATATTGCCATTAAACCCTCCTTGAAACCCTTACTTAAAGCCCCCGTGTTTCTCTTCGAACCAGCAGCCCCCACACCGGTGGTCGACCCTCCTAGTACTTCAGAGCCCCTGGGACAAGCATATTTGACTAAGACCTGCACCTGTCGCCGTGAAGCATCAAGATTGATCTCAGCCCACTCTTTCATGAGATTAGGATTGGGTTCATCGTAAGTTGGGGCCGTTAAGATCCGCAATCCGCGTGGTATACGGTTCACCTCTAAATAACGTTGCAGGGATTTGGATTCCCACCACTTGGCTTGTTCTTGGCGGGACTTCTTTTCTAAGGTTTTGAATAAATTCTTGATTTTAGATGTGCTGCTACTGTTAGTGTCAGTAGTGACCCTCCCCCAGATGTCTGCAGGGAGGGGGGCATCGTCGGAAAATGTGGTTGCTGCCAACATTTCCCGATCCCGAACATTGTCATTCGACATTATCCCGCAATACTGCTCCTCCTCAAATGTAGGTGGCTCCTAAAACTCCTGGTTCAAATTCACACGGAGGTTAAAGAGCTCCTCCCGATGACTTCAACCACTCGCAAACCCAAAACCAGACAACCCTTTGAGCTTACTTGGTTCTGTGCTACACTTTTCACCGGACTTCAGATTCCGCCGGCTCACCGCTCGAGCCCGAGCAGCGATGCACTCACCAAAGTGTTCCGCTCGTGTCTGGGTTTCTCTTCCGGTCGGTAAGGGTCAGGGTCAGGCGTCCTACTCCTTCCGGAGTTACAGCAAAACTCCCAGATCAGGTCCGAGAGGCAAATTCGATTTGGTCGCCGACCTGAGATGAGTGGGGTCCCGTGTTTAAGCCGGTTCGAATCCAACACGACTATAGATTATGTACTCCGCTGCCTCGCCTCGCTCCGGGATAACACCAGCCAGGGCATAAAAAAGCTCACGGACACGGACCAAAGAAGTTTCCTTACGGTTTATTGCAGTGCAGGTATGTCAATGACGTTTCGGCTCCACGAGCCTTGTTCACATGACAATGTTATATATATACGTGCGCGGACGTGCGCGGACCTTCGCGTGCGCGAGCTGCATGCTGATTGGCTGCCAATGTCTGTCAACACTCCAAAACAGAAATTGTTTGCAGCCATCTTGTGCCTCGGTAGACTGAGGCACAAGAAAGCAGAAAAACAAATGTGTAGAACTCAAAAAGGGGGCAGGGTAGAAGCACCCTGACCCCCTAGGCCTTCTCAGGGGGTCCAACTAGGACCCCCCAAGGTAAAAAAAAGAATTCTTTTTTTCGAAAAATCGCGGGGTGCGCGTACCGTGCACGCACGGGTCCGTGTACGTATGCGTACGGTATGCGGACGGTGCGCGTACCTTTCCGAGAAAGCTGCATGCTTATTGGCTGTCAACACTCCAAACCAGGAAGTGTTGGCAGCCATCTTGTGCTCATTAGACTGAGGCACAAGAAAGCAGAAAAACAAACATGTACAACACAAAAAGGGGGCAGGGTAGAAACACCCTGACCCCCTAGGCCTGTTAAGTTGGTCCCACAAGGACCCCCAAGGCCACATTTTTTTTTTTTTAACCCGGTATGTTTTTTTAAAAATGACCCCCAGGGGGACCAAATTGCGGGGGCATAGTGATAAAGAAGTGTGGGGGTGCCCAATCCCCCCACACTGCCCCGGGGACCGCCGCCCTCCGGGGCAAAGCAACACAGCCCCCTGGCGCATACTGGAGGCTCCTGGTGGGCTAGTTGGCCCCCAGGGACCCACAGTGTGCAAGGGGAATTAGTTACCCTCTTCAAACATGCACGTGGGCTGCGTTGCAGAGAGGTGTAAAAAAGCGTGTGGCCTCATTACACCTCTCGGCAATGCAGCCCCCTGGCGCATACTGGAGGCTCCTGGTGGGCTAGTTGCCCCCTAGGGACCCCCAGTATGCAAGGGAATTAGGTCCCCCTCTGCAAACGTGCCAGGGGGCTGCGTTGCAGAGAGGTGGAACAAGGGGCATAGCCTCATTACACCTCTGTGCAATGCAGCCCCCTGGCGCATACTGGAGGTTCCAGGTGGGCTAGTTGGCCCCCAGGGACCCCCAGTTTTAGTTCCCCCTCTACAAACATGCATGGGGGCTGCGTTGCAGAGAGGTGTAAAAAAGGGTGTGGCCTCATTACACCTCTCTGCAATGCAGCCCCCTGGCGCATACTGCAGGTTCAAGGTGGGCTAGTTGGCCCCCAGAGACCACCAGTATGCAAGGGGAATTAGTTCCCCCTCTGCAAACACGCCAGGGGGCTGCGTTACAAAGAGGTGTAAAAAGGGGCGTGGCTTTATTTTTTAAGATTTTACTAGTGTATGGGTATGTGATTGTCACGTGGATGATGTCATCAGTGATGTCATTTGAGATGTCATCAGTGATGTCACTGACCATGTCATGAATGATGTAATATGTGACATCATCAGCAGTGGATTGCGGGTGCGCGAAATATAGTTAGTACAACTAACTATATAGGAGCAATTTCAATGGTTTTGTATGAGTGAAATGTCCAGCTAACTATAACACCCCTAAAACTTATAGTTTTTTGAGTGAAATTTAAAGGTTTTTTAAATGCTAATTCCTAACTATATAAGGCCTGAAACTTATGTTTTTTTCAGTGAATATATATATATAAATTCATGTATAAAGAATTTCCTGTCCTCCCTGTTTTCTACCTAATTCCCAAAATACATAAGAGCACCTTGCCTACTCCCGGAAGACCGATCATTTCGGCGATCAACAGTGCTGGAGAAAATGTGGGTCGTTATATTGACTATTTTTTACAAGAACTGGTCACCAAATTACCTAGTTATGTGTGTGACACTGGCGACTTCCTGGTAAAAATTAAAGATTTAGAATGGCAAGAAGATATGCTGTTCATTACATTGGACGTAGAGTCCTTATATACAAGTATTGGACACACAGAGGGACTAAGGGCCACCAAACATTTTTTGGATACCCGATCTGCTGACTTATATGAACACAACAAAGTCATTTTGGAATTAATGATTTGGTGTTTGAATAATAATTACTTTGCCTTTGGTAAAGTAGTATGGAGACAATTACGTGGCGTGGCCATGGGTTCCTGCTTCTCCCCCAGCTACGCGTGCTTACACGTGGGCTGGTGGGAGGAGCAGGTCCATGGCTCTACGCATGCAATATGGGTCAGAGAAAAAATTGTCAAATACCTAAGGTACATTGATGATATTTTTATTCTGTGGCAGGGCAGTGAGGAAGAGGCCAATTTGTTTATAAATGAAATTAATGCAAATTCCCTCAATCTCCATTTCCCCTCACACATCAGTGCTTGCCAGATAGAATTCTTAGATGTACTGATATATGTGGAAGCAAACCGACTAACATCTACTTTATATCATAAACCCACTTCTGGCAATACCCTATTACACGCCTCTAGTCTCCATCCTAAACACACCATATATAGTATCCCTCTTGGTGAAATCTTAAGAATCAAGCGTATTTGTAGCTCAACATCCGATTTTGATAAATGTGTCAATGACCTTAGAACCCGTTTTCAAGGAACGTGGTTACTCCAATCAGATTTTCAACCAAGCTTTGGCTAAAGCAAGGTTGAGAAGCAGAGAGAGTTTGTTACAGATGCCTGACCCAGATAATGCTGAGTCGTCCATACATCCTAATACACTTATGAACACTTGTCCCAGGTTTATCACGGCCTATAGCAGTGATGAATATGCCATCAAAAGAATTATCCCCAAAAATTGGCCTATCATTCTAACTGATAACATCCTGAGTCCTACCTTACCAGTAAAACCAACTATAACGTTTCGTAGGGCTAGAAATATGGGTGCATCATTAGATGTTAGCAGTCCAGAATTAAAACAAAAGGACACCTGGTTAAAGGCCAAATCTGGGTTTCGTAAATGCACTCACTGCAGGGCATGTAAATTTGGTGAAAACAAGACACACTACCGTACACCATTCTGCCCTACAGAGATTCCAATAAAGGGTTGCTACAATTGTAAAACTGATTTTGCAGTCTATGTTCTGACGTGCACCTGTGGACTACATTACATCGGAAGTACGAAAGCCCAGGTGCACGTCAGAATCTTGCAACATCTTAGGGCAATATTGCATACTGATCCTTCCTACCCTGTAGCTCGCCATTTTGCAGCTAGGCACAATAAAGATCTCAATTGTCTCAGGTACTTTGTGGTAGGATCAGTATTGCCCTTACGGAGAGGAGGCAACAGAGAGTTGTCATTGCGACAACTCGAAACACGTTTTATTCTAGAGTTCGATAGCAAATGGCCGAATGGCCTGAATAACACCGAAGATTTGTACAACTTTTTGTAATAATACCACGAATTCTCTGTATATGTCTTAAAAGATTCATTTGCCCCTCTTCCAGCAGTATCCTTATGGAACATTTCGCAGTCAGTCTCTGTCACGCACACCTCTCTGATTTAATGAGTAGTCAGGTTCCCTGTTGCTCATTCTCGCATCGTGAATATGGAAATGTACCTATTATCAAGAGCTATACAATTGATAGATAGTCAGGTTCCCTGTTATCTATCAGGGTCTGATATTTATGACTGTTTGCACTTTATATATGTAAAATAATATGAATTTGTTACATAATTTTGTGCAATTTTTCAATTTGCGTCCCTCTAACCATTTTTAGATCTATGGTTTGCTTACCTTATTCCTCTTTTTAATCAACATTTTATCACTATTTAAATTATTTATACACTGACTGATATATTATTTTAGGAAAATAACATTATAATGAAATAATTGTTTTTAGAAATGCATTTTTAGAATGAAAAATAGTTCCTGATTTTATGATGGGTAACTTATTGTTTTTTCATAGTGCATTCTCTCATATTCATTAACATAATGTATTTTATTATCTTTTAGAATATACAGCATGCACTTTATTTCTAGCCTCTTTGCACACTAGGCAGGGTTGTCTTAGCTTTTTTGGTTGTTAGTATTAGAATACTGCTTGGCCCTCTTTTTGTTGATACAATTTAACTCCCCCCTTGTTTAATGTCTATAAAGATAAGAAACAGACTCATGCTATCATCAGTTTATATGTATGATATTGTCAAAAAGATCTATGTTTGCACGATCCACTGGATTTAACCAGTTATTACATCAGTGTATGGAATTTATTCCGAGAGTTGGTTTTATGTATGATTAACATTTATATTAGTGTATGCATTATGCATTTACGCATTACATTGGATGTTCAAATCTTATCAGTGTACATCCACTGAGATAGTCTGTTTTCCTTATCAGTTTGGTCACATGACCATTCAGGGAGGAGGGCGGCAGGCGGGGCACTTAAGCACTTTAAAAAGCACAAAAATTCAGCTATACCCTGCATGTGAACAAGAGCTGCCTAGCCCGAAATGCGTCATGGTTGGTTGGTTTATGAAAAAACTGGAAAAATAAAACTTACCTGGAAAAAGCTGTGGTCTGTCTCCTGCTTCGCCGGTCCTGTGGGATTGGAGGTGGTATTGCGAAGTTCCTGTCGATATATATATATATATATATATATATATATATATATATATATATATATTACCTACTGGCGGTCGCCAGTAGATAGTTATAGTTAGGATTATTTTGAATAGGGAAATCGCAACATTCTATTGTGAATAACTTTGGCGCCGGTTGAGAAATCTGCCTGAAATTTTCCTCAAATTTGCCTCGCGGCGCTCCGCTCCTTCCCTGAAAGTTTGGAGGGGATTCATCAAGCAGGGGCCGAGATAAAAGGGGGTTCCCCCTTGTTAATTTCCATAGGGCGTTTGGACTTTTAGAAGGAACGGCTAAATTGGATTTCCACCAAACTTGGCAAAATTGTAGAGACTGGTAGCCTGATGTGCCTTTGCTATGTCTCAAGATATGTGCTCCAGTGGATTTTGAGTAATTTAGGTTCCAATACAAATGTATATATATATAAGCGCGCCCCGGTGCGCGCACCGGGCGCGCTACGCAAGTTCGCGAGCGGAGAGCTGATTGGCTCTCGGGTGTCTGTCAACATTCCAAACAGTCCGGAGCGGCCGCCATCTTGTGTCTCGGTAGGATCGAGACACAAGAGGTGGTAAAAACAAAGGGGGAAATGAGCAAAAGGGGGCAGGGTAGACCCCCCCTGACCTCCTAGGTTTGATGTGGGGGCCATAAAAGGGCCCCGCGGGGCAAAACATTTTTTTTTTTTTCGATTTTCGCTGGAGGATCGCCCGGTATGCACACCGGGGAGCGTACCGGGGAGCGTACCGGGGAGCGTACCATGGGTAAAACCCAGGGAAACAGTAAAATAATAATTTAAAGTGCTTAGAGGTAGGGTAGCTCTGAATAGAGTTGTTGTGTTGTACACCGTCTCCTCTGTAGATACTCCTCTGTAGATATCTTGCATGTTGTTATATATGTTATTGTGGTATATGGAATCCATATCATAGTCTGTCAGGAAAGAAGAAATAGATCCTTTAAGCCCTCACTGAGAAGGCCTTGGGGATGATGGGTAGTCTACCCTGCTCCCTTATGATGTTTTCAAGTATTACATTTTACTCTCTTCTGAATGTACACAAAATTGGCGGTGATATGGTGCAGTAGAGACAGACAGTGAGAGAAAGGAGGCAGGAGATGAAAAAGAGATGTCAAATACACATTGGAGATAATATAGTGGGAGAAAGGAAGTAACTATGAGCAAACTTATTATGTAACACAAAAAAGTTGCACAGTATACTATATGTCTCACTTTATATTATAATCATTTTGGTACTATTTCATGAATTACATATAATAATGAATAATGTCATCTGGAATCTCCTCATTTTGATTCAAAGATTCTATTGTTTCAACACTGTCAAGTAACTGTTGGTAATTGTTGGTCCAGAGACTGATCCATAAAGTCCAAGTCATCCATATCTTCCTCAGGATTGTTCTCCACAACAATTTCGAAAGAAATAATAATTTTGTCTTGTTTTCCTTCCATTTTCTTGCTGTAAATTGCATAAAAAATAACTATATCAGTAGAGTTAGGGCACTGTTGGGTTTAAGTTCAGACAGGTACTTTTGAGTTTTTAACAGTGAAGTTATCCTTGGGCAGTGTATGGTTTCAGGCAGGAAGTAGAACTATTAAAAAGTGCATGTGATGAAACCTAAGTAAATTCATAATTATACCAGAGAAGCCTAACTCGATCCATAACTATAACAGAGAAGCCTATCTCAATCTATAACTATTATAGAGGGACAGTATATAACTATCAGAAAACGTTTTCCCAAATTAACTTAAAGTGCACAACATAGTTCCCCTTCCAAATTAACCACTTACCTTTGTGAAAGCAGTTGAAGTTTTCAGTGAAAATCCTTTTCAAATGTACCTCAGGTAGTACTAGTCAAAATGGCTGTGTTTCCCTCTCATTTTTCAAATATATGCATGTACTTAAACAATCAAATGTCAGCACATAAAAGTACAAAATGTAAGTAACATTTTAATTGGTTGTAAATTCCAACACTTTCACATGTGTTTTTGTCATGTAATTTACCTCAGGATATTTAGACAGGGCTACAGCCTAAATGGCTTAATGGAATACCACCAAATTTGGGAAAATGGTAGGGACTGCTATGTAGTAGGGCCTATTCTATATTTGGTGAAAGTGTCTCCAGTGGTTTTTATGTAAATTAACTTCCCACATTTTTTGGGGAGCGCTTACCTGTGCACGCTCCGGTACGCGCACCGGGAGCGCTACGGGAGTCCGCCATCTTGTGTTTCGGTCCAATTGAGACACAAGATGGAGGACAAACAACGTTGGAAATGGGTAAAAGGGGGCACGGTAGACAGCCCCTGACCTCCTAGGTTTTCTGATGGGGGCTTAGGAGGCCTATATAGGCCAAAAAAAAAATATATTTTTTAAACTGTTCGCGGGGGGGGGGAGCGCCCGGTACGCGCACCGGAGAGCGCACCGGGGAGCGTACCGGGGAGCGTACTTTGGTGAAAAATTGTTTAAAAAGTTAGAGTAAAATAATCATTTTGAGTGATCAGAGGTAGGGTAACCCTGAAAAGAGCTTTTGGGTTCTGTGTCTGATTTAGGTACCTACAAGTAGGTTCCAATGCACAGTCTTAAATTCAGGAGGAATATTCTATTCCCCTCATCTGAGAAGTGCACTCTCCTCTGTAGATATCTTGCATGTTGTAACGCAAGTTATTGTTGTATATTGAACCCATTCCATAGTCTCTCATGTAAGCAGAAACAGATGTATTCACATGTTTCCGTGCTTTCTCAATTTGTGGACAAAATTGGTTGGACCACTTCCATTTCTGTCTTTGGCATATATTGGAATATACCAAGGCAGTTTGTGGAAAAAGTGCCATCAATTGACCAAAGGTGTCCTTTAAAAGCATTTCCAGACCTACCCCAGTGAAAGTGCCTAGGTCATTTCCACCATAGTGCACAATTAACAAGTCAGGGTGAGGCAGATGCAAAAAGGTTTTCACAAATGGTATCAATTGGTGACATCTCAATCCTCTCTGGCCAATCCACTTGATGTCCACAGTAGGTAAATCAAGGTTGTGAAAATTTCTGATAGCTGCATACCTTTGAGCCCAGTGGATGTAGCTATATCCAATAATCCAGACAGAATACATGGTGAGAGGAGATTCTGGTGCAGTCAGATGAAGTGTGGGAATGAAATGGCAGTTGGAACAGTAAGGCCAACATGCATCAAACTCATTTTTTGCGATTCCTAATTCGCTATTTTTTCCGAATCGCAAGAAAAATGCGAATTTTGACTTGCGAATTCGCAATTTGCAATATCGCAAATTGCGAATTCGCAATTAGATGCATACTAATGAGGACACACCCAGGAAGCCAGTACACTAATTACACACAGCTGAAGCCCAGTTCAAACTGCAGGAGTGGCTTTTGGCAGTTGGAGCTCTGCTTGCAGCTACAGGAGGAGTGTGTTTGGTGTGCTCTTGAAGGAGTAATGGCTACTGAAAGTGCTGTGGAAGACCTGCATGGCAGAAAACGAAAATTAAAGTTTAGTGACCAGGAACTTGAGATTTTAATAGAAGAGGTCACTCTGAGGCATGATCAGCTTTTTGGCAAAGATTCCCTTAAGGTCCCTGAAGGAGTGATAGAGGAGACTGTGGCTGGCCATTCAATCCAAAGTGAATGCTGTGGGGGTTGCCCACAGAGACATTACAAATCTACAAAAACGCTGGTATGATTTACGCAGCCGTGCGAAGGAGAAAATTGTGTGCAGAATAAAAAGTGCGAATAGAACAGGTGGAGGACCCCCAAAGGATAAACCAAATACCCCACTGGATGACATGGTTGAGGGGACCCTGGTCACTGAAGCAGTGATAGGAGTGATTAACATAGACACCTCTGAACATGCTGGTACTTCGCAAGGTAAGTGTGTTATTGTCTTATTTTGCTCTGCAAATGTGTATCAGATACTTGCCTTTTGATTCAACCTCAAATGATATGTTATCACCAGCATCAAATCTCAATCACATACAAAAAGGTTAAAGGAATAGTAATGATTCATCATAGAAGCAATGCATTTTGGGAGATGTAGTCTTTAGCAACATTTTGAAAATTAAGTTTATGATGTAAATGATTTCCAATTGCTAAATAAGTTATCCCATATGTGAGTACAGTTATTTTTTAGCAAAGTAGATGTTTATTTAGAATCACAAATGCAATTTTGCACACTTAAAAGAAAATTCACAGACATTTTAATAGGTAAACTCTACATACATTTTCCTTTTGTAGATTTCCAAAAAGAGGGTGAAACTATTGATTTGGACAACATAGTTAATACTGACATAGAGAACACACAAGTCCAAAATGAAAAGATATCCTCACCAACAGTTGGAAAGAAAAAAACTAATAAAAGGGTTCAGCAACTGCAAGACTCTGACACTGATGAAGAGCCAAATGCACATGCACATTTGCAACAAGCAGTTGAAATGAATGTCAATCCAAAGAGAAATATAAGTCAACGTAGTAGACTGCAACAATTTTTCAGAAGAAGGTCACGTCCAGCAAAGCAGAGGACATCCTCACAAGATGAGTGCCAGGCCAGTGTAGTGGAGAAGAAGCTCCTCAAAGTGCAAAGGCTGCAAGGCAAAGATATAAGGGTCATGAAGGGCAAACTGAACCATATTAGTAACAACATCAGTACCATGAGTGACAGCCTTGTGAGAATGACTAATGTGATGGAAACTGCACATACGGCATCAAGTAATAAACTGGAGCGCATGGCAACAGCCATGGAAAGTATGTGTGAAGCAATACAAGCACAGAACATTGCCAATTGCAATAGGCACTTAAGATTAATGTCAAGCATCCACACTTATACCAGAGCTATACATCGCTTGTGCAATAGCAATGCTAAAATGATAACAACTACACTGTGCATGCAAAAGGAATTAAGTAAATGTTGCAATAAGCTGTCTGAAGGAATGGTTGCCAACACAACTACCAAGGATGTCATGCAGGAAGACATGAGTGTGCTTCCATTAATACATGGGGACAATGAAAAGGAAGGTGCTAAACCCACTTGTGAATCCAAATCAGAAACAGTTGTTGGACGCCGCAGCACAAGACATGTCGCACTGCAAAGCAACACATCTTCAGCTCTGAGGATTACTAAAAGCAAAGCTTTAGGTGTGAGAGGGAGGAAATAAATGGATAGACTATTAAAGGATTGACATCATGACAATACTGGCCAAACACAGCTGAAAATTAAAAGCTACATGTTGATTTCATTTCCACTTCTTTTGCTTTAATGTGACCTTGGTTTAGCATTACTCCTCTTTTGATTATGAATAAATATCAATCTGATTTACTGAATATAACCTGGCTTCTTACCTCTTTTAAAAATAATGCTCTGTGATTTCTGCTCGCCTTCGCCTTCCTTCAGCTGCATCTGGTCCATGAATTCTTGCATGTGGTTGTTGTGGCTGGTTGTCATTGTTTGGTAGAATGTCATCTACATCCAGTTCCAAGCCTCTCCGTGTGGCAATGTTGTGCAGGATGGCACATGTCGCTACTATTTTGCAGCAAACATCAGGGCGATATTGCAGTGCTCCACCAGTTTTGTGCAGTATCCGGAACCTAGACTTCATGACCCCAAAGGTCCGCTCTACAACATTTCTGGTGGAAATATGGGCATGGTTGTAGTTTTGCTCTTTACGGGTTGATGGATTGAGGTATGGTGTAAGTATATATGATCTCACACCATATGCACTGTCTCCTATGGGGGTGTAAAAAGGTAGAATGGAAGTTAACACATCATGCAACAGCATGTGATTGAAATGTACTTTGGGAAACAGAACATTATTTACCAAGCAAATATCCATCTCCAAATTCACCTGACAACAGTCGCCCATGGATGGCACTATGTTTGAAAATGTAGGAGTCATGGGCACTCCCAGGGTAACTTGCAACTAAGTCTGTGATTAGTGTTTTGGAATTACAAATTACTTGGATGTTTAAAGAGTGATAATTTTTTCTGTTGAGAAAAATATACTCATTTACAGATGGGGGAAAGATGGGGACATGGGTTCCATCTATGCAACCTATAACATGTGGGAAATTAGCCATGTTATAGAAGTCCAACTTTGTTTCCAACAACTCTTGAGGATTTCTTGGAAAATGAATGTGATGCTGTATCCTTAGCAGCATTGCATTAAGGAAATCTTGGAAAAATCTTGAAAGTGCACTCTGTGACACCCCCCCAGCAATTGCTATTACTCCCTGGAAGGAACCTGAGACTAGAAGGTGTAGACAACATAAGACCTGCACATGGGTGGGTATGGCTAGGGTCCTACGAGTTTCTCTATGCAAAATAGGGTCTAATTCTGCAATGAGATCTATTATGGAGTCAGCATTCAGCCTATACTAGTCATATATTTCAGCCTGTGTCTGACCAAACAAAGTAATGCACAATCTAAATATCCTTTCACTGAGCATCCTCCTTCTCCTTCCTGCTGCTCTCAACCTCCAGCGACGTGCCAGGACAATGACTGCTGCCATCCTCAAAGAGGTCTAGGTCAACTGTGGAACCCCTTAAGTACCCTACTAATTGGTTTCACATGTTTCCCAAAAAAAAAAAATTACCACCTGCTCTCAGTACTTCTAAATTTAGGAATTCTTAAATGCGATTCCTTAACAAATCGCAATTAGCGAATTTTGAAGCATACACTTTTTTGAGAATTTTTTGTGATTCCTTACAATTGCGACTTTTTAAGGAATCGCAAACACAATTGCGATTTCGCAAAATGCGAAAAATACATTTCTTCTTGATGCATCTCAGAAACAGGAATTGCATTCGCAAACGGCCGATTTTTGCGATTCGCACCGTTTGAAAATGCAATTCTGCTTGATACATGTCTCAATATGAGTTTACAAAAAAAAAATATGTGGAGTTTCAGTGCTCTTGAATCACAAGCAATGATTGGTTGGTTTAGATAGTTGGAAACTGTAAGTTAGGGTGCATGGTTCTGTTCTGTGAAAGAAGTAATTTGAATGGATAAGAAAAAGTCATTCAAAGAAACATTGCCCCGGATAAGCTGTTGTATTGAGAGGTCAAACATCCTTGCTGAGTTTATTTGCAACATTGTAAAATACACTTTTGAACCTGAGAGCTCAGTGAGGAGGGAGTTGCTATGGTAACAGGCAGAAAGGGTTGAGGGGGGAAGGGTGTTGGTTTGAAAATAGTGAGGGAAGAGTTTTAATTGGATGACAAAAGAGATATGTGTGTAGAATTAGAGGTTTTCTGTGCCAGTCATGGTTGCAGTGTCTGGAGTGCATACCTTTTGCTCTGCTAAAGAAATATTGGTGTGTGTGTCTGACACTGTTCTTAATCTCTCAAAGCATTTGTAAAGGTGAGTAATAATCCATTTAATATAGATAGAGACTTGTATGCTCTATTGAGAAGATTTGGAAGCAGATTGTGTTTTTTTAATGTTGCTTTGTGTCATGTTTTATGATAATGCTTGGTAAAAAGATTTGGCTGCATAGAGGAATTGTATTTTGTAAAATTGAGAAGTTTCAGTACTGACAAGGAATGCTTGTACATAGGAGCGGCGCTCTGTTTCTAAAATGTGATGTGAAAAACGATTTTGGGGTAAATTAATGGCTTTTATAATTTTTGAGAAGGAATAAATAGTGTCTGAAAGATTAAATTAATATATTTGAACCTTTCACAATGATGTTACCTGTGTTACCTCACATTAGAAAGCAGATTGAGCATCTTTCTTGTTGGTTTGTGTCATGTTTTTTGATAATGTCTGCTATCAACATTTGCAAGATATAGGGATTGTATTTTGTAAAATTGAGAAGTTTCAGTACTGACATGGAATGCTTGTACATAGGAGCTGTGCTCTGTTTCTAAAATGTGATGTGAAAAACGATTTTGGGGTAAATGAATGGCTTTTACATTTTTGAGAAGGAATACATAGTGTCGGAAAGATTAAATCCCTGTGTTACCTCAGATTAGGAAGCAGATTGAGCTTCTTTCTTGTTGGTTTGTGTCATGTCTTTTGATAATGCCTGGTATCAACATTTGCAAGATAGAGGAATTGTATTTTGTAAAATAATGAGGTTTCAGTAGTGAAATTGAATGCTTGTACATAGGAGCTGCGCTCTGTTTCTTAAATGGTATTTAAAAAACAATTTTGGGGTAAATGAATGACTTTTACATTTTTGAGAAGGAATAAATAGTGTCTGAAAGATTAAATAAATATAGTTTAACCTTTCACAATGATGTCACCTGTGTTACCTCAGATTAGGAAGCAGATTGAGCTTCTTTTTTGTTGATTTGTGTCATCTCTTTTGATAATGCCTGGTATCATCTTTTGCAAGATAGAGGAAATGTATTTTGTGAAATAGTGAGGTTTCAGTAGTGAAATTGCATGCGTGTACATAGGAGCTGCGCTCTGTTTCAAAAATGTTATTTAAAGAACGATTTTGGGGTAAATTAATGGCTTTTCCATTTTGAGAAGGAATAAATAGTGTCTGAAAGCTTAAATAAATATATTTGAACCTTTCACAATGATGTCACCTGTGTTACCTCAAATTAGGAAGCAGATTGAGCTTCTTTCTTGTTGGTTTGTGTCATGTCTTTTGATAATGCCTGGTATCAACATTTGCAAGATAGAGGAAATTTATTTTGTGAAATAGTGAGTTTCCAGTAGTGAAATTGCATGCTTGTACATAGGAGCTGCGCTCTGTTTCTAAAATGTTATTTAAAAAACGATTTTGGGGTAAATGAATGGCTTTTACATTTTTGAGAAGGAATAAATAGTATCTGAAAGAATAAATACATATATTTGAACCTTTCACAATGATGTCACCTGTGTTACCTTAGATTAGAAAGCAGATTGAGCTTCTTTCTTGTTGGTTTGTGTTATGTTTTTTGATAATGCTTGGTATCAACATTTGCAAGATAGAGGTATTGTATTTTGTCAAAATAGTGAGGTTTCAGATAGTTTGGTTTCAGTAGTGAAATTGAATGCTTGTACATAGGAGCTGCGCTCTGTTTCTAAAATGTTATTTAAAAAACAATTTTGGGATAAATGAATGGCATTTACATTTTTGATTAGGAATAAATAGTGTCTGAAAGATTAAATAAATATATTTGAATCTTTCACAATGATTTCACCTGTGTTACCTCAGATTAGGAAGTAGATTGTGCAGATGAGGTAAGGCCTGTCCAGGGGTGTAGATGAGGTGAGGCCTGTCCAGGGGTGTAGATGAGGTGAGGCTTGTACAGGGGTGCAGAGGAGGTGAGGCCTGTGTTCAAGAGTGTAGTGGAAGAGAGGCCTATCCAGGGGTGCAAAGGAGGTGAGGCCTGTGTCTAAGAGTGCAGTGGGGAGGAGGCTTGATGAAGTCCAGTCCACTGCACTCTTAGACACAGGCCTCACCACTTCTGCTCCCCAGGACAGGCCTCACCTCATCTGCACCTCTGGTCAGGTCTCACCACATGCATCTTGTTACCATCTATTATTTCCAATACATTGAGGCTTGTCCAGGGAGCACAGAGGAGGTGAGGTTTGTCTAGGGGTTAGAGGAGGTGAGTCCTGTCCATTGCACTATTGGATATAGGCCTTACCTCCTCTGCACCTCTGGACAGGCTTCAACTCATCTGCACAATCTGCTTACTAATCTGAGTAAACACAGGTGACATGATTGTGAAATGTGCTAATATATTTCTAAAATCATGCAGATACTATCTAATCCTTGTCCATAAAGTAAAATCAATTCATGTGCCCAAAATCTTTTTTAAATAACATTTAAAAAACAGAGCACAGGTCACATGTACAAGCATTTCATTGCATTATTGAAACCTCATTTACAAAATATAATTCTGTTATACACCAACATTTCTTTACCAAGCATTATCAAGAATGTATTAGTGTCTCTTATATTCTCTTCCTGCCTTATTCTATTTTTCCACCGGTCCCCTTCTAACACCCTCTTTCTGACTTACTGTCTCTCTCTCCCTTTTTCAGCCTCTCTCTGTTTTAGTCTCTTTTACATCCTTTCCCCTTCTAACACCCTGTCTCTGTCTTATATCTTCTTAACCGTCTCTCTGTCTTACACCCTGTTACACCCTTTTTCTGACTTACTCCCTTTATCACTTTCTTTGACTTACTCCCTGTCCCTATTACATCCTTTCTCTGTCTTACAACATATTATACACTCTCTGTCTTATTCCTTCTCTATGTTTTACTCCCTCTACCTGTTTCTTTGTCTGACTCTCTCTGTCTTTTTGTGTTACTCCCTCTACCCCTTTTTCTCTGTCTTACTCCTAGTTACATAGTTGCAGTAGTATAAACTTAGATATGTTGTAAACTACTGTTTACTTTGTTTGCTTATTGTCATTGCTTTATTGTTTGGTAATAGTGGTCTATAATGTGTTATTTTTTTCTTTACCACAGATTGAAATCAAGAATTCAATAATAAGCAAATATGCCCTCAAGGCAGAGGAGAAGGAAATAAGCCAAGCGGAAAAAAACAAAAACAGCAACGGAATTAAAGCACTCTTCTACAACAAATACTTCAAAAAATACAAAAAAAGCTCCTGGTAAGACAACTAAGTCTTTTTTTCGGAACATATGTAGATCAAAAAAAATGTTAATAAGAATGTAAATATACAGAAGGAGAGAGCACATTTGAAAAGGAAGGAGAGGCCCCCCAAAAATGTTACTACTGGAGCAGGAGAGAACAGTATGTATAGGAATAGAAGGCAAAACCAATTTAGCGACATTCGTAGACGAATGTTTCGCAATAGAGTAGTTTTAAATTTGTTAAAAAATATTTTAAAAAGGTAAACAGAGAGCTGCTTTTTACAAGAAAAAGAAAAGTGTAGAGAAGATTGTTGATCAGGCTTTTGAAGTTAAGAAAAAATTATTTATTTAAGTAATCAATAGAATTAGGACACTTAACAAGGTTTCTTAAATGGTATTTAAAAAACAATTTTGGGGTAAATTAATGACTTTTACATTTTTGAGAAGGAATAAATAGTGTCTGAAAGATTAAATAAATATAGTTTAACCTTTCACAATGATGTCACCTGTGTTACCTCAGATTAGGAAGCAGATTGAGCTTCTTTTTTGTTGATTTGTGTCATCTCTTTTGATAATGCCTGGTATCATCTTTTGCAAGATAGAGGAAATGTATTTTGTGAAATAGTGAGGTTTCAGTAGTGAAATTGCATGCGTGTACATAGGAGCTGCGCTCTGTTTCAAAAATGTTATTTAAAGAACGATTTTGGGGTAAATTAATGGCTTTTCCATTTTGAGAAGGAATAAATAGTGTCTGAAAGCTTAAATAAATATATTTGAACCTTTCACAATGATGTCACCTGTGTTACCTCAAATTAGGAAGCAGATTGAGCTTCTTTCTTGTTGGTTTGTGTCATGTCTTTTGATAATGCCTGGTATCAACATTTGCAAGATAGAGGAAATGTATTTTGTGAAATAGTGAGTTTCCAGTAGTGAAATTGCATGCTTGTACATAGGAGCTGCGCTCTGTTTCTAAAATGTTATTTAAAAAACGATTTTGGGGTAAATGAATGGCTTTTACATTTTTGAGAAGGAATAAATAGTATCTGAAAGAATAAATACATATATTTGAACCTTTCACAATGATGTCACCTGTGTTACCTTAGATTAGAGAGCAGATTGAGCTTCTTTCTTGTTGGTTTGTGTTATGTTTTTTGATAATGCTTGGTATCAACATTTGCAAGATAGAGGTATTGTATTTTGTCAAAATAGTGAGGTTTCAGATAGTTTGGTTTCAGTAGTGAAATTGAATGCTTGTACATAGGAGCTGCGCTCTGTTTCTAAAATGTTATTTAAAAAACAATTTTGGGATAAATGAATGGCATTTACATTTTTGATTAGGAATAAATAGTGTCTGAAAGATTAAATAAATATATTTGAATCTTTCACAATGATTTCACCTGTGTTACCTCAGATTAGGAAGTAGATTGTGCAGATGAGGTAAGGCCTGTCCAGGGGTGTAGATGAGGTGAGGCCTGTCCAGGGGTGTAGATGAGGTGAGGCTTGTACAGGGGTGCAGAGGAGGTGAGGCCTGTGTTCAAGAGTGTAGTGGAAGAGAGGCCTATCCAGGGGTGCAAAGGAGGTGAGGCCTGTGTCTAAGAGTGCAGTGGGGAGGAGGCTTGATGAAGTCCAGTCCACTGCACTCTTAGACACAGGCCTCACCACTTCTGCTCCCCAGGACAGGCCTCACCTCATCTGCACCTCTGGTCAGGTCTCACCACATGCATCTTGTTACCATCTATTATTTCCAATACATTGAGGCTTGTCCAGGGAGCACAGAGGAGGTGAGGTTTGTCTAGGGGTTAGAGGAGGTGAGTCCTGTCCATTGCACTATTGGATATAGGCCTTACCTCCTCTGCACCTCTGGACAGGCTTCAACTCATCTGCACAATCTGCTTACTAATCTGAGTAAACACAGGTGACATGATTGTGAAATGTGCTAATATATTTCTAAAATCATGCAGATACTATCTAATCCTTGTCCATAAAGTAAAATCAATTCATGTGCCCAAAATCTTTTTTAAATAACATTTAAAAAACAGAGCACAGGTCATATGTACAAGCATTTCATTGCATTATTGAAACCTCATTTACAAAATATAATTCTGTTATACACCAACATTTCTTTACCAAGCATTATCAAGAATGTATTAGTGTCTCTTATATTCTCTTCCTGCCTTATTCTATTTTTCCACCGGTCCCCTTCTAACACCCTCTTTCTGACTTACTGTCTCTCTCTCCCTTTTTCAGCCTCTCTCTGTTTTAGTCTCTTTTACATCCTTTCCCCTTCTAACACCCTGTCTCTGTCTTATATCTTCTTAACCGTCTCTCTGTCTTACACCCTGTTACACCCTTTTTCTGACTTACTCCCTTTATCACTTTCTTTGACTTACTCCCTGTCCCTATTACATCCTTTCTCTGTCTTACAACATATTATACACTCTCTGTCTTATTCCTTCTCTATGTTTTACTCCCTCTACCTGTTTCTTTGTCTGACTCTCTCTGTCTTTTTGTGTTACTCCCTCTACCCCTTTTTCTCTGTCTTACTCCTAGTTACATAGTTGCAGTAGTATAAACTTAGATATGTTGTAAACTACTGTTTACTTTGTTTGCTTATTGTCATTGCTTTGTTGTTTGGTAATAGTGGTCTATAATGTGTTATTTTTTTCTTTACCACAGATTGAAATCAAGAATTCAATAATAAGCAAATATGCCCTCAAGGCAGAGGAGAAGGAAATAAGCCAAGCGGAAAAAAACAAAAACAGCAACGGAATTAAAGCACTCTTCTACAACAAATACTTCAAAAAATACAAAAAAAGCTCCTGGTAAGACAACTAAGTCTTTTTTTCGGAACATATGTAGATCAAAAAAAAGTTAATAAGAATGTAAATATACAGAAGGAGAGAGCACATTTGAAAAGGAAGGAGAGGCCCCCCAAAAATGTTACTACTGGAGCAGGAGAGAACAGTATGTATAGGAATAGAAGGCAAAACCAATTTAGCGACATTCGTAGACGAATGTTTCGCAATAGAGTAGTTTTAAATTTGTTAAAAAATATTAAAAAAAGGTAAACAGAGAGCTGCTTTTTACAAGAAAAAGAAAAGTGTAGAGAAGATTGTTGATCAGGCTTTTGAAGTTAAGAAAAAATTATTTATTTAAGTAATCAATAGAATTAGGACACTTAACAAGGCAATTGATGTTTTCAAATCGAACAGTAGATGGAAAAGAATAATTAATCGGACTAATTTTTGTGAAGTTTTTTCTGGAGAATGGATGCATAGTTCAAGTAATGAGCCATTTTTTAATGAGGAGAGTTATTTCCAGGAGAATGTTTTGGTGCATGCAGTTGACACCAGTGGTCGAGCATATGAGGTGAAAGACGGTTGTCCGATTGAAAAAGAGAAACTTGTGTGTAGAGATGCAGAAGAGGTGTTAGCTGATGAAGTTTTAGGGAGACGTACTAAGGGTCCAGTTTACACTTGGAAGTGTAGTAGTATTTGTAGTGTGCGACAGGATTCAATTGTTTTACTTCGTTATTTCTTACGTTCTTATAGTAAGAAAAGTCTAAAACAGAAAATGAAGTTGTTGCAAGACTTATATCCTTGCAGAGTGAGAGAAAACACAGGTTTGCATGGACATTCACTGGCTTGTCTTTCTAGAAAAGTATGTCAGAGTGTTTTTCATCATTTTAGAATGTTAGCAGTGCATCATAATAAAATGAGAAAATTAGTGAGAAGGTTGTATTATACAAAAAGTCCTGCACTTAAGCTTAAACAGTTAAATAGTGCTCTTTTGCATGGATCTGAATTAGATGTGAAGAACATTTGTGAAGAAATTGAGTTTTGTTTTTTTAGTGAAAAAGAGGACAGTGTAGAAATTGACACAGTAATAGAAGGTAATGTGGAAGACAATGTACAGATTTCAAGTACAGAAAAGTTTGACCAGGAAATTACCAAGTTTAAGGTGAAATCAAGTGAAAGGCCTAACTTTACTTGTGTGTGTTGTTGACGGACTCATTATAAGATTCAGACTAGGTTAGTTGATTTATATGCACAAAGTGAAATGGAAAATAATAGTGAATGGAAGGATTTTGCAACTTATTTGTTGGTGGAGAATTCTTTTGATTTGAGTTCTAATCAGCGTATTTGTAATTATTGTCTTACAAAATTAAATGAAAACAGAATGCCTGCTAGAGCTGTTCATAATAATCTTGAGTTGGTAGACATTCCTTCTGAATTGATGGATTTAAATACCTATGAATCTATTTTGATTCAATGTGTCCATCCTTTCCAGGCTATTGTTCGCATGGAGCCTAAGATAGGGAAATTGCCTCCTTCAGATTTACAGAGAGGATTAAAGGGAAGAGTTGTTTATTTGCCTATAGATTTCAAGAAAAATATCGATATAATTGGTGTAGAAAGAATAGAAGAGGATCCTCTGGTTATTCTAGTTAATGGGGTTCTGACAAAGAGTTAGAAAATCTGGCAAGATTTAGTGGATGTTAGGAAAGTCAAAAAGGCAACGTTGTATTTGGTCAAAAACAATGAGTACTACAAACATGTATGTGTTGGAGCAGAGGAAACAGCTGCAGAATAAGACAGTGATTGTTCAGCCAGCCAAATTGAAAAAGTTGATGTGTCTAGAAGTGAAGACATATATGAACATTATACTGTTCATCCTTTGCATTTCAAAGAAGTAATGGGGAATGCAATTGACTTGTTTCAAATGAAAGCAGCAAAAGGAAGTCCCATTAGTGTATGGGAAGAAAGTGTCGAAGCTCGTTGTTTTCCACAGTTATTTCCAACAGGTCGAGGTGGACGATGTGACGATCGACCAGTTCAAATTCCTGCATCTGAATACCGGACTTTAAGATTATATGCTGAAGATCCAAGGTTTTGTCAATGCATTCCGTATTTGTTTCATGTACTGTATGAAAGTGACTTGTCTGGTCTTTCTTATGCAGTTAACCATATACTGAAAAGTGGAGCTCATCTGCAAAATGTTTTGGCGAGGGACTTTATGGAGAAAGTCAATCTGCAAGACAGTATTTTGGAATCTCAGCTAATCAATCTCATGGCATGTCAACGTGGTACAAACGAGTATTGGTTCCGTCGTCATGGGGAATTGAAATGTATGCTAAGAAACTTAGAAACTCCTACATGGTTCCTCACTCTTAGCTGTGCTGAGTATGCATGGGACAACTCACTTCAATTTCTACGAGAGGCAAATGGAAACATACAAAATATAGAACTCAAAACACCTGGAGAACTGTGTTCTTTGGATCCAGTGAATGTATGCAGATATTTCAATCATAGATTTGAAGCTATGATGTCTTTTATTACCAACAAAAGAAAATCCTTCCCTTGGAGAGGTTTTGGATTTCTTTTGGAAGAAGGAGTATCAAGCGAGAGGTGCTCCACATATACATATGTTGTTATGGATTAAAGATGCACCCAAATTTGGAACTGATTCGGATGACACAGTGATGAGTTTTATTGAAGAGCATTCAACATGTGCTGTTCCGAAAACTACTGAAGAAAACAGTTTAAGGCAACAGGTTTTATGCTTTCAATCCCATCGTTGTGGAAAGTACTGTCGTCGAAAATTCAGAAACAAGGACAAGTTCTACACAAAATGTCGTTTTGCGTTTCCACGACCAGTGACTTCTAAAGGAAGAGTAAATAATTTGATGACTTCTCTGCGACATACTGTGACGAGGAAATCACCCAAAAATACATACAATTTAAAAAGAAACGAAGAGTCCAAGTACATTAACGACTACAACCCAGTGATTTTGTCCATGTGGAATGCTAACATGGATATTCAGTTCGTTGCTGACAACTCTATTGCTGTGGCTCGATATGTGACGTCTTACATCCCAAAAAAAGAAAAGACAGAACTGAAGGAAATGTGGGAGGACATTTCAGATGAAAAGAGTATAAGTAAAAAATGATACAGTTTTAGTCTGAAGATGTTGTCGCATCGAGAAATTGGAGCATGTGAATGTTCTGATCGGTTATCATCAGCAAGTCTCTATGCCAAATCTAGAAAAATCATTTGGGTGAGTCTAGGTCTTGCTGCAACACGAAACCGAGTTTTGAAATCTGTACAAATAATTGAGTATTTGGTGGAAAAAGAACCAAACAGTACAGATATTTTGAAGACAAACATGTTGGATACATACTATCCAAATAGAAGTAGTGATCTTGAGAACACTTGTTTGTATGAAGTTCTGCAAAACTATAGTTATAAGAGGAACATCACAGAAGATATCAATAATTGAAAATATGCTGTCATTGGGTATAAAGGATTATTTATTTATTTATGAAGCTTGTAGAGCGCACGGCTACCCCCAACGGGGGTGTCCCGGCGCTGAGACTGTAAGCTGGGAAAGGAAGTCTACCTATATAGATGAGAATAGCCACGTCTTGAGACGGCTACGAAAGAGTGCTTCAGAGGGGGTAAATCTGAGATCTAAAGGTAGGCTGTTCCAAAGTTCGGCCGTGATGACTGCAAAGGCTCTGCCGCCCTTTCTAGAGCGGCGGAACCGCGGGACAACAATGAGGCGTAGATTGTTGGATCGTAAGGATCTGACTGAGTGAGATAGTACTAATCTCTTTCTTAAATATTCCGGTCCTATCCCATTGAGGGCCCGAAAGGCAAGAGTTAGCAACTTGAACTTGATGCGGCTGGCTATTGGAAGCCAGTGAAGCTCCTTGCGATAAGCTGAGACCGGATGCCTGAAGGGGATATTGCCAATCAGCCTCACCGCCGCGTTCTGAACGATTTGTAGGCGTTCAATTTGATATTGGGGGGCCCCTGCGTAGAGGCTGTTGGCATAATCCAAGTGTGAAGTGATTAAGGCCTGTGTGACCGTTCTACGAGCATCCAAAGGCAGAAAAGGAAAGATCTTTCTCATCATCCGCAGTTTCCAAAAACAGGCTGCAGTGACCTTATTAATTTGAGGGCCACAGGAGAGAGTATCATCAAACTGGAAACCCAGGTTGCGGGCAGTGTGAACAGGAATGGGGGGGGGTTGAGTACAGTCGGCCACCACAAGGTGGAGGGTATAGTCAGTTTTTGATTGAAAAACAAGACCTCCGTCTTGTCGGTGTTGAGTAGGAGATGGTTAGAAGCCATCCAAGAGCATATTTCACCCAGACAGTGACGAAAGCTGGCAAGGCTGGAGTCAGAGTGATCTCTAAAAGAAAATATCAGCTGTGTATCATCAGCATAAGAGATCACTCTGACCCCACATGATTCAACCACCTTGGCCAAAGATAGACAGATAGACATTAAAAAACAATGGGCTCAAAGCAGAGCCCTGTGGGACTCCACAAACAAGTGGTTTGCACTCAGATTGGAACGGTCTATGAAGAACCCTCTGCGTTCGTCCTTGGAGAAAGGAGCTAATCCACGACAGGGCGGAACCGCCCAGTCCAATCTGCGCCAATCGATCTAAAAGTCTCTTGTGGGACACCGTATCGAAAGCGGCGGATAGGTCGAGGAGGACCAACATGGCCTCCTCTCCCCTATCCACACATTCTCGAATGGTCTCAGAGACTTCCAGAAGCGCTGTTTCCGTACTGAAACCTGTGCGGAAACCTGATTGGGAGTCATGGAGTAAGGAATTAATCTCCAGATATTCCGCGAGCTGTAGTTGAACGGCCTTTTCCAAGACCTTCGCTGGTTTAGGGAGGAGGGAGATGGGACGATAGTCGCAAAATTGCGTAGGGTCCGCATCTGTTTTCTTCAAGATGGGAACTAACATGGCTTCTTTCCAAGCAGTAGGAAATTGGCCTAGATGTAATGAGGCGTTCCATATAGAGGTAAGAGGCTCTATCAGAAGAGGGGCAAGGTCACTCATCACCTTAGGGGGGGCCGGATCCAGGGGGGAACCTGATTTGCACTGTAAAAGTAATTTAAGTGCAAAATCTGAGGTAAGGTCCTTGAAAGCTACCAAGGAAGGTACAGTTCATTCCTGTTTGGGACAGGGGAAAGGGACTGTTCAGGTTCAGGTGCAGAGACTAATGGAAAAGAGGAGGAAATGTTTTCAATTTTTTGACCATTACACAGGGACTGACTGGAGAGGTTATTAGGTGTCATGGCGGGAGGTTTGACAAAGTCCTTAACAATATTAAACAATGTTTTTGCCGAGTTATCTGCGTTTTTGATTTGAGAGGCAAAAAATTCTCTCATTGCAGACTTTTTTAGTTTAATAAATTTTTTTTAAGCCATTCTATAAATGCTTTTTGCCTCTGGATCATAGGCTAGTCTCCAGCTGCGTTCTAATTTTTTGCAGCGACTTTTTTCTTCACGCAGGGCTGCTGAGAACCACGGGGCTGATGGACGGGATCTTGCAGACGAGACTGGTAGGGATGGAGCAATACCGTCGATAGCCGACAGTAAGGTCGCGTTAAACTTCGTAACGCAGATGTCGATGTCTAGTGAAGCAGAGAAAAGGCCATTTGATTAATCATCGAAAATTGAGTTGCGAATCTCCAGACAAAAGGGAATTTTACTATTTAGCTCTTTTGCAACTCTTTAAGCCATGGCGTACAGAAGAGGAACTACTTGGAGATTTTCTCTGTTACGAAGATTATTTTAATGCAACCAAGGATACCATAGAATGTCCTGTTTTTCCAAATTATCTGCAAATGTTGAACGAAGAAATAGAGCAAGAAGCCACAATTGCTGCAGAGATTGCTAGAGACAGTTCTCAAGACAGTCAGAGTTCTACTTCATTGAGTCAGGATCCACTAGGAGGACCAATTATCCAAAATGAAGCTGCCACTGCCATGGATGAGGTGGAAAGAGCTATGGAACACGCTCAAGAGGATGTAGTTAACTTAGAAGATTTGGTGAAACAACTAAACGTTGAGCAGAAACAGATATATGACGAAGTCACAGAACAGATTGAACATGGATTTAGTCATGGGAAAAAAGAGTGCTCATGTACATCATTTTAGCCTGTCTGACTGTACGTGAGTGGAGAAGCGGGGACTGGAAAAAGTTTTCTGATTAAAGCAATTGCAACTTATCTGCAGAAAAGGACTGAATCTCCATTGTCTTGTGTTGTAACCGCTCCAACTGGGCTGGCAGCACATAACATTAAAGGTATTACTCTACATCGTTTATTGATGCTACCAGTTGAGCATGATAATAAATTGCAATACCACAAGCTATCAGGAGATGTGTGTTCTGAAGTTTCCAGAGTCCTGAAGAGAATGAAACTTCTTATCATTGATGAAGTAAGCATGGTCTCAAATCTAATGCTTGCTTTTGTGCATTTGAGGATGCAAGAAATTCTTAGAACAGATTATGATGTATTATTTGGAGGGAAACACATTATTGTTTTTGGAGATCTACTGCAGTTGACTCCAGTGAAAGGTCAACCAGTGTTTAAAATGCTCATGCATGAAGATACCAGGAAGTCCCTAGGAAGCATTGGAAACGTTAATATATGGTTACATTTCAAATATGCAGAACTGCTTCAAAATATGCGACAGGCAAAGGATGAAGATTATAAAAAAATTCTACAAGATGTAAGAATCGGAAAAGTAAGTGAGCATGGCAAAGAAGCTTTACATGCACGATTAATTTCAAATTTGTATCCAAATGAAAACATTCTTCCAGAGAATATTTTTTTAAAAATTACTGAGAACAAATCTGGGATATGTTTGATGCCAACTCTGCAAGAATGTTCCATCTTCAACGACAAAATGTTAAAGTTAGAAAATGAGGAGATTGTGAAACTGGAAGCTATAGATAAAATAGAGCATATGGGAGCAACAATTATTTTGTCAGAAAATTTGAAATCAAAATTGGATTCATTAGAGAAGAGTATATCTAAAACTGCTGGTTTTGAAAAGACTCTGAATGTGTGTTTAAATTGTCGTATCATTTTGGGAAGGAATTTAAATGTTGAAAGAGGTCTGGTAAATGGAGCAATGGGTCATGTTGTTGATTTTGTGAATTACAGAAATAGAGATGGAATTCAATTTTTCAAAATTAAATTTGATGGCATTGAGCAAGTACAAGAAATCAGTCATTGTTCTGCTAGATTTTTGCTTGTAAAAGACTTATATGTTCGCCGAAAACAGGTTCCTGTTTGTTTGGCATATGCGGTGACAATTCATAAATCTGAAGGTTTAAGTGTCGATAGTGCTTTGGTGAACATTGGAAGTTCTGTATTTAAAGAGGGTATGGCATATGTGGCATTATCACGAGTCAGAACTTTATCAGGATTGTACTTGATTAAGTGTGATGAGACAAAGATTTGTGCAGATCTAGATTGTGTTAAAGAATACAATATGTTAAGAAGAGAGTATGCTCCACATTTGCCTCAATAACCTCTGTTTGAAAAACGTATGGTAAGCCGAAAAAGAAGAAATGAGAATAATTGCAGTGAGGTAGTAGCAAAAAGACAAAAAGTAGATGAAACTGTAATTGAAAGCAGAAAGAAAAAGGATTCTGTTGAAGATGTTGGATTTCAGTTTGAAAACAGTTCTGGTGTCAACTGCTATGCTAATGTAGTGGTTAATGTTGTTTTTTCTTCAAAGTTTACAAGAACAGATTGTTAAAAATCGGGATCAAAGATTCTGCCGTTTATTGAATTCTGTGTTTTAGAAATGTAGCAGTGATAGAGCAAAAATAGAAAGTGTTTCAGAAATTCAAAATCTTTTAGATATATGTTCGGGTCAAGAAACATTTTCACAGAATATTCAGCAGGATTGTCAGGAATTTTTCATGTATATGTTTGGTGTATTGGAAGATGAAGGTGTAGATGTAGAAAATCATTTTAGCCTTTCTTATCAATGGCAGCATGACTGCGACAATTGTACTTTATCAAGTAGTACTAGAATAGACACTAAAAGATGTATATATTTGACTTTACCAGACTGCAAATCAGTGTCTTTTAATAATCTAGTTAAAGCAGCTGATCATAATATGGTGTGTCCCCAATGTAAGTCTACAATGCTGTCCACATTATTTATACAAACTTATGGTCAGTATGTCATTTTAATGTTCCAACGATGTAGACCTGATGGAACTAAATTGACAACTTCTATTAAAAATTTCGTGGCTTCTCAGTTATCAATTTCAGGAAGAACCTTTGCAACTGTAGCTATTATTTATCATGACGGTCCTTCGACAACATCAGGGCATTATACAGCTTATTTAAAATGTCGAAAAGGTTGGACCTACTGCAATGATACTCATTTGACTTTCAAACAACGTTTGCCTTTTGACTTAAAAAATTCTTACCTAGTGTTTTTAGAACCGAAATTTAAGTAAAGGTAATTGGCCTATGAAGACGGGAGCAGTTAATAAAAGTTAGACTGCTGTTTAAAATTATATTGTGAGTAAAAGTGATGAAGATAATATAAAAATTCTAGTTCTCATATAGGTACTGTAAGCGGATCTCATAGTAAGTGATATCCGTATTATAGTAAATGTTGAACATGAGTGAGCCAGAGATGGAAATATAAATATTTAAACGTTGTGAAAATGTTCTATGAGTTTTTCTTTCAGAACGTCGGGAAAACGGTAAATTCAGAGTTTGATTTGAGTAATTTGAAAACATACCGATACATCTGGCACTATTTGGCCTTAAGGAAAAGTGAAGGAATGAGCAAAGAGTCTATTTCATATGTTCTTGGAGCTTTTCTTCTAGAAAGTCGATGAAATGGAAGTTTTAGAGAACAGCAGAGTATTTTCAACGAAAAGGATCTTCATGATTTACTAAATGGCTTTAAAGAAAAGTAAGTGAATCAAAGATTAGTGTACATATGTGATGTTTAAGTTTATATGTTTTTCCCGCTGTTATATGATGAATAGTTTGAACTCACTAATTTAAGTGACATTCAATATATTCTGAGAACAGCAAAAGTAAACTATCTAACATGTTGTACAATTTATTCTATAGTTTGTATTGTGTAATTTATATTGTATTCCCATTGTCTCACACTCATTTTTCTTTTTCCACCCTCTTTCAACTCTCTTTACACACTCACACTACCTTTCTCTCACACTTTCCTTCTTTTGCTCCCTTACTCATTTTCCTTTCCTCACTCATTGTACTCCACTTCACTCAGTCCTTCCCTTAGTCCCTCTGTCTACTAACTTCCTCACTCCTTTTCCCTCAATCCTTTTATATTATCCTCACTCGCTTCATCCCTTCACTCTGTGACTCCCCTTCACTCACTCTCAGTCATCTTCTATTCCTCATTCTTGTAAATGCATCCTCAATCAGACTCCTTTCCCTCTCACTCATTCTCTTTTTATTTACTCCTCTTTCCTGATTTAGTTTTCCTAACTCACATTCTTTTACTATCTTACTTACCTTCAGTTCATTTCTCTCTTCTTCTCTTCCTCTCTGTCACTGAATGTATCTGCCTTACTCTTAGTCATTTGCTCTCCTTGTTTTTCTTTTTCTTCTTTTTGTCCTTCTACATTACTTTATTTTCCATTCTGTATCCTTCGTTCTTGCTTTATTTCTTAGTACACTTTTATGATTTTTTACCTCTAGACCTGTCTCTTCTATTTTAAAATATATTTTACTAATTATAACTTATTTTTTCTTCTCTCTTTCACAGATACAAAGTGTAGTAAAAATATGTAATTAAGTTTACATTAATTATATGGTAAGTGTGACTAAATAAATGTAGTTTGTCATCACCCTTTGCTTTAACCTCACTATTTTTCTCTCACCCTACCTCACCTCTGTTTCCTTACTCTGCTTCCCTCACTTTTTCTTATCCTCCATGTTTACTTCTCTTTCCTTACTTTCCTACCACATTCAACTTCTTTCAGTCCCCCTGCTCACCCACACTCCATCACTTACCTTTCTTTTCTGGTTCACTTAGTCCCTTTCTGTCACTCCTTCCTTTACTCTCTCTGTTCTTTCTCTCTGTCACTCCCCATGTCTTACCCTTATTCACTTTTATCCACCCTCTTTCACCCCTGTTTACTTACACTCACTGCTCTTTTCTTTCCCTCCCTCACCGCTGTTCCTTTTCTCTGGTTCCGTCACAACCCCTTATTCCCCATCCTTTACTCTCCTTCCCTTTACTTTCATCACCCACACACATTCTTCCAGTACCTCTCCTTTAGTCTTCTTCCTCTTTCTTCACTTCTTTCGCTGCCTTATTCATTTTCCTTTTCTCAGTTGCTTCCTCTTACACCTTTTCTCTGTCTTACTATCTATTACACAGTCCCTCTGTGTTCCTCCCTCTAGCTCTCTTTCTCTTAACACCTCTCTCTCTGTCCCCTTTCCTCATGCTCACTCCTTCATTATTTTTTATTTTTTATTTTTTTTAGGTGCGCTAACGGGACGCGCCCCGGTGCGCTCACCGGTATGCGCACTGGGAGCGCTCCAGAGTAAAAAAAATATATATATGAATACTTTAAAAAAATAGTATTATATTAATATACAATATAGGATTCATTTTTAAAAAAAGTACCTTTCTTAGCTATAGACATTTGCTATTAAAAAACCTTAGAAATTCACTAAAAAACACATAGGTTTGAGACCCTATATAAAGATAGAAATTAGCATTTAAAAAACCTATGAAATTCACTGAAAAAAACATAGGTTTCACACCAGTTATAGTTAGGAATTAGCATTTAAAAAACCTATGAAATTCACTGAAAAAACCATAGGTTTCACACCAGTTATAGTTAGGAATTAGCATTTAAAAAAACCTAGTAAATTCACTGAAAAAACCATAGGTTTCACACCAGTTATAGTTGGCTGGAAATTTTACTGACATAAAACCATTGAAATTCCACGTTACAGTTAGTTGGACTCACTATAACTTGCGCGCCTGCAATGCACTGCTGATGACGTCACATATTACATCACTCATGACATGGTCAGTGACATCACTCATGACATCACTGATGACATCATCCTTGTGACAGACTGACAGACCTCCTTTCAGTGTAATGTAACCCTTGAAACACATATTCAAAAATAGAAACTAACATTTTCTTAAAAATAGAGATACCCATACCAGTTACAACAACCAATTCAGTAATTCCACCTTCTATATACACATCCTCTCATTCAGCAACAGTTCTAAATAGTCACTCATGCATATACTCACTCACCATATGTAGTGATACATATATACATCCTGTTACACACCGACAGTCATCCAAAAGTTACTCACACACATACTCACACATGCAAATAAACTATTGAATATCCATTTACTTGCATATACAACTATACACACACTACCACCTTACTTTTAAGGAAACTTACACATACTTACTCTCTTAAATAATCACTTATAGAAACACATACTTATTTAAACAGGAACTCTTTCAATCTCTCACTCTCACAAATACTCACTTATAAACATCAATACTCACATATACTAAATTAAAACAGATGTAGTTACTGATAAAGACACTAGTGAGGCAGTCATTCACTCACTAACACACACATATACACGCACATCCACCCATACAGTCCTGCACATATGCTGTCTTCAAAAGACATAGAAACAGTGAGTCAGTCATTGATGCATCTATGTGCTAAGTAATACCCCCACCAAACCATACAGACACTCATACTGATACTAAAAACAACATCTAATAACCCATATACACACACATGTAGCTACTCACCAACCCAAGCAGCCACTTATACACAAAGTGAAACACTAATACATATATTCAAATATTTAAACATTACTCGCTAATATATGTATTCACTAAGATACACTTAATAAGCCAGTTAACCAATCCATTTTTTTTAAAAAAACATCCATTTAGACACTTATGTAAACGTTTATTCTTCCATCGACTTTTACATATACATATAGAAAACATATATATTTTTCAGAAAGACACACATTCACTGGATGGTGTCATCAGTGATGTCATGAGTGATGTCACTGACCATGTCATGAGTGATGTAATATGTGACGTCATCAGCAGTGCATTGCAGGCGCGCAAGTTGTAGTGAGTCCAACTAACTGTAACGTGGAATTTCAATGGTTTTATGTCAGTAACATTTCCAGCTAACTATAACTGGTGTGAAACCTATGGTTTTTTCAGTGAATTTGCTAGGTTTTTTAAATGCTGATTCCTAACTATAACTGGTGTGAAACCTATGGTTTTTTCAGTGAATATATATATATATATTCACTGAAAAAACCATAGGTTATAGACCATATATAGTTAGGAATTAGCATTTAAAAAACCTTATTTTACTCACACAAAACCATTGAAATTCCATATATAGTTAGTTGCACTAACTATATATCGCGCACCCGCAATCCACTGCTGATCATGTCACATATTACATCATTCATGACATGGTCAGTGACATCACTGATGACATCACTGATGACATCACTGATGACAACATCCAGTGACTGTATGTTTCTGTAAAGTTAAAATATGTCTTACATATTGAAGAATGAGTGGATGTATAAGTGTCTGGATGAAGGATTTAGTAGGTGCGTGACTGACTGTATGAGTGAGTGATTAAATGTGTCTCACTGAATGCATGGGTTAGTGACTGAACTGTCTTAATTTGTGCATCATTATGTCTGTTGTGATGTAAACTGCTGCATGTGTTGATCATTAGCTATACGAGAGGCTATATGTGTTATTGATTGGTTGCCCAAGTATTTGTATGGGAGATTGAGTTTGTGTAGGGGTGGCTGGGAGGTGTGTGCCTCTGTGCATAGATGTGTGAGCAGTTGATTCACTAGGTGTATGAGTTCAAGAGTGCATGTGGAATCAGCTACATGGGCAGTTGACTGTGTGCATGAGTGTATTGATGAGTGAATGGATATCTCAATGCTACATGTCATAGTAAGTACATATGTAAAACACAGTACATGTGAGAGTTGGCATATATAAATAACTGTGCATGAGAGCCACTGAATGTGTGAGTGGTTGTATGGATCATTGTGAATTTGTATCAGGGATTGTATAAGAGAGTAAATATGTGTTAGTATATGTTTGAATAAGTAAGGTGTGTATAACTGTATAGTTGAAGAAATGGAGGTGAGATTGTTTCTTTGCATGACTGACTAGGTGTGTGAGTAACTCCATGGATGAGTGACAGTGTGTGAGTGTCTGTATACACTCGCGTTGCCGGGCCCCACACTGGGCGCATTTCCATCTATTTCGGCGCCCGTTTCCTTAGCACTTTTGAGCAACTTGAAGTCCGGCTCGCCCCTGGATCCTTGCCCTGCTAAGATTCTGGCGAAACTGGCTGAGGTTATTAATCCTTTGGTTAATCCGTTGCTGAATCTGTCGTTGAGCCAGGGAGTGGTTCCGCAGGCTTGGAAGCAGGCGATGGTCATCCCGCTGCTTAAGAAGCCTGGCCTGGACCCTAAGGCCCCTGTCAACTATAGGCCTATCTCTCTGCTGCCGGCTCTGACGAAGGTTGTTGAGAAGCACGTGCAGACGGTGCTCTCCAACTTTTTAGAGTCGAACGAGATTCTGCACGCTACCCAGTCAGGTTTTCGCCCGGGTCTGAGTACGGAGACCGCGCTCCTCGAGGTCTCCGAAACAATCAAGGAGTCGTTGGATTCAGGGGGTAAAGCCATGCTGGTGATGTTGGACTTGTCGGCGGCTTTTGACACCGTTCCCCATGATGGTCTTCTCACAAGACTCTATGAGATAGGACTTCGGGGAACGGTGCTCAGTTGGTTTTCTTCCTTTCTAGCCGGCCGCCGGCAAACGGTCTGGGCCGCTCCAGATTCCGCCGTGATGCCGCCTCTGGGAGTCGGGGTCCCTCAGGGCTCTATTTTGAGCCCGACCCTCTTTAATATCTTCATGACCCCTTTGGCGGCTCTGGCGGAGTCTTTCGGGGCCCGGATCGTATCGTATGCCGACGATACCCAGCTCCTCTTCTCGTGTAAGAGAGGAGTGGACTTTGAGGGGGAAAGTATCCGGGATTGCCTTGAGGCTGTGTTTCAATGGTTCCATCTACACAGCCTCAAGTGCAACCCCGATAAGTCCGAGGTACTTTTCTTCGGGTGTGATGTGGAACCAGAGTGGCGGGCCTGGTGGCCTATCAACATGGCCCCCCCTTCGTGCTCATCCCAATGGGCTAAGAACCTGGGAGTGAAGATGGACACGGGGCTAACAATGAAGGCCCAGATCCTCGGAGTGTCGGGTATGTGTTTCGGCCTCCTGAAGATGCTACGGAGGTTTCTTCCCCTACTATCGGAGGAGCACAGGAGGCTGACAGTGCAGGCCCTGATAGGGTCCAGGTTGGATTATTCCAACGTTCTATACCTGGGCCTGCCAGAATACCTGCTACAGCGGCTGCAAGTTGTGCAGAACGCTGCGGCGCGTGCAATCTATGGATTGAACAGACGGGCCAGTGCTACGGTTCTGTTACAGACCTTGCACTGGCTGCCAATCCGTAAGCGGATCGCCTTTAAGACCTTGACTCTGACGTACAAAGCGCTCCATGCGACGGGGGCTAAGTACCTCCAGAGGAGACTCACCTTTTACCAACCGGCGCGCTCCCTGAGGTCAGAATCTTTACTTCTGGCGACCGTCCCTCGAGTAAAGCGTGCACGCCTGGGAGGCCGCTCATTTGGTTTACTGGCGCCCCAACTGTGGAACTCTTTGCCCCTGTCTCTTCGGGGAGCATCTAGTTTATTAGCCTTCAGAAAGGACCTTAAAACGTGGCTATTCTCCCAGTAGGTCCTCGCTGTTTTATTTTTTTCTGTTGTTGATTGTGTAGCTGTTACTCTCTTTTTAATGTGTTATGTTAGTTTTACTGCAGCCTGTTAATTAAAAGCGCCGGGACACTCTTTTTGAGTAGCCGTGCGCTCTATAAAAGCCACTATAACATAACATAACATAACACTGAGTGTATCTAAGGTTATATTATAGTCTGAAGAGGTTTATCGTATTAGCACAAGAATGATGTCAAATGAGATGTCATCAGTGATGTCATCAGTGATGTCATTTGAGATGTCATCAGTGATGTCATCAGTGATGTCACTGACCATGTCATGAATGATGTAATATGTGACATGATCAGCAGTGGATTGCGGGTGCGCGATATATAGTTAGTGCAACTAACTATATATGGAATTTCAATGGTTTTGTGTGAGTAAAATAAGGTTTTTTAAATGCTAATTCCTAACTATATATGGTCTATAACCTATGGTTTTTTCAGTGAATTTCAATGTTTTTTTAATAGCAAATATCATAAGCTGTCGAATGTCAAGTACGTGGTAAGTAAAAACATTTTCGTGTTTATGCACACTGATCTGCTTTGAATGCTGCCCCCCACCCCTCATTTCTATTAGGAGTACTCTCTCTTTGCAGATAGTGAAGGGTAGTTAACGCAGGCCTTTGCCCCCGTTGCCCCCGTTGTAATCCGTCGTGCCTGCTTCTCTCTCCATTTGATTGATTGTTCTCTTTGGTTCATTCTTTATTTACAAACAAGCACAGAGTCGCAATACTCTGTTTAGTCTTTGCAGATAGCGAAAAATCGTGTAAAAAAACAAAAGGAATCGAGCAAAATCAGTAGGCCACTAATGGGATCTCTTTTTGACCTCCCTAAAATAGAAACATTAGGAACAACCTGTTGATAATACCAATGTGTATGTACATAAGCGGCGTTCATTTGTGTTCACAGTACCCCTTGTTGATTGTTTGAATCGAGCATTGAATTGTTCGAAGTTGATTCTCTTAAGAATCTTCTCTGCCTGCAAACGAGGAAGAATAGGAATATTCTCTCTCCCTTTGCAGATAGTGAAGGGTAGGTAACGCAAACCTTTAACACGTCGTGCCTATTTCGTTCCTCATCGATTGATTGTTTCCCCAAACATTGACTGTTTGGGAATTGGTTCTTTTTGGAGGTATTCCCTGTTTGCAAATATACGTAGGAAAATCTTTGCAAATAGTGAAAGGGTACGTAATGCGGACCTTTCTCCCCCGTTGTAATCTGTCATGCCTATCTACTCCCCACTGATTGATGCACCTGTTTCACCCGGACCATTTACTAGAGATACGTCATCTGGCCCGACCAGAGAGCACCCCTAGTGAAAAGGACATATGCAATAATAACGAAGTGATCACTGTATCCTGTTAACAGAAACTTTAGCATGAAACAACCTGGAAAGAAAAGAATAGGAAAACGAAAATCAGTAGGCCACTGATGAACATGAACTTTTATTAAACAACGAACAAAGAAACGATAACATAACGTAATGATAAAACCTATTAATGTCCTAGAAACAAGAAAACGTTAAAATATGCCAGTGGTGAGAGACCAGAAAAACAGTAAGAGAAACCAAATCACCCCTCGCTGTCCCACCGCCTGCCACGCCAAAAAAATCGATAGACTAGGGAAAATGCAAGTCAGTAGAACATCCGACCCCACTCTGGAAACTTCCAAGGTGGGGCAGGGTTGCGGCTACGGCCAGCCGGGAGCAGCCCATATAAGGCGGGTCCTGCTGCCACGCCTCGGCCAGGAGATCCTAACGTAGTATGTAGCCGGAGGAGAGGCCGAGGCCAGCGGGACCCGGCCAGGGGATTGCCTTTACAACGCTGAACAGTTGCAGGGGGGGGAATGTCTCCTCGACCCTCCCCTCTCTCTCCCAGTCCGGCCGCGGTGGCCCTTGAGAGTTGCAGGTAGTCCCGCCACATGCTCTTCCGGTCCGGCCACCAACGGTCGGGGGGCCGAGGCCGACGGGATCCGGCTGCAGCCGATAAACCAAGAAACCCGTTCATGGGGCCAGAGCCAGGGGCGTCCGGCCGACATCTACCGGAAGACCGGCCCGAAGACGGACGGGACACTTCTTCTGTCTTGAATAATGGCTGCGACAACACTGGGGGGGATGTCTTGCACATGCCTCCGACCCCCCCCCCCTCGTCCTCATCGCCTGGTCCGGCCATAACAAATCTCAAGCGAGACGCCGTGGGGTGCACTGGGAGGGAGAGACGGTGCGAACAGGCCTCTCCCGCCTCCCCAGGTGGAGGCTTCCCAGCTGCACCCTCAGCGCTCCAGGCGCCCGGAAAAGGGTTCTTCCACTGTGGCCATGCTGCAACGTCTCGCCCGGCAGGGTGGAGCCCGTCCGCTCATTTGACCCCGTGATCGCCAGTAGCTACCGAACTCTCAAAATGGCGGTCGACCTGGCAAGAGCGGGCCCAGCATAAAGAAATGGCCCGGTCACTGGTTGACTCCACCACCGTAGTCCTCCACGACCTTGAAGATTCTAGAGGAGCCGCGGGAGTCTCCGACCCCCGATGGGGAATGACTGCCATGATCGCCCGTGGAGTGACGAAACTGTATCCGCGGGACGTCGGCGCTCCCATGCTGGCGCCAGCCTCACTTTGAATTACTAGAATCCTGCAGACCTCAGTTCCGGTGAAAGCACAGTGTGACCCGGTAGGAAAAATTGTTGCACCCCCTCCCCTTTTTGACTGATAGTTCAAACCACCGATCCTTTCCTTTGCCCTTTTAACGGAACTTTGGACTGCCTCCCCCTCTTTTACATTTTCTAGAGAAAACAAAACATTAACCACTACATTAGCATAGCAGTTGACACCAGAACTGTTTTCAAATTGAAAACCAACAACATCTTCAACAGAATCCTTTTTGTTTCTGCTGTGACCCTGCTACAGCACAGGCATTGTCCCCAGCAGTAATTCTGCAATGCCGGTAAGAATAGCTGTGGTGCCTACTGGACTCACTCACCCCCGCGGCGCCCCACGCCGTTATTTGCTGGGCGGCAACTTACTAGACATCACTTTCGTGCCATCTAGATTTCAGCGCGTTCTGCTGCCTTGGAACTATTCGCACAACAGACTGCTACTGACGACCCACCCCCAGGCAACATCTTCTGAATTTTCATAATTTGAAAGAACTAGTAACATGTCCTCATCAGGAATTCAAAAGAAATTGCCACGGTCTCTTCGTTGTTTAAATGTTTTTACTGTTTTTGTTTTGTTGTATATATTTATATGTTATTAAAGTTTTATATTCCTACTACTTTGTTGGAGTGCTATATATTTTTAATGTGACACATAATTGTAAAAACTTTGATGTACAAAGAGTCATTCCTGGAATCTTCCGCTTCAGGCTCGGTCCCCTCCCCAATCACAATACAGGATGGTTTTCAGATAGTAGGAACACGTGTGGTGTGACGGATCTCATCGGGTGTGGGCCTTGATCTACTATAACTCCTTTGAAGAGGGGTGATTCTTTACAGCTGGGGCCATAAACTACATCTGCAGGGCTAGGTGATAGCCTGGACAATCGGACACAGAGGAAGAGGAGTGTCAGAGGGTGCGGTAGTGAATAGGGCGAAAGGGAGGTGTCGGGCGGGCACAGAGTGTGATTTTCAGGGAAGAGCAGCGCAGATGGGGGGAGGTTTATTGCCGATGCATAAGACAGAGAGCGGGGGTGACCAGTGCCTGGGGAAGATGCTTGCGAGGGTGGGGAGCCATGCTACGAATCGACAGCGTGCAGAGAGTGGGTCTGGTCAAGGCATCTAAAATGGCTGCCGTGCACAACAAAAGTGTGGCATTTCAAAAAAGGCAAGATGGCGCAGACAATGTTTTTCAACACTTCCTCATTTCCTTCGAATCGAACGTTAACAGACGTTGGTGCATATTACCAAAGTTAAGCGATATTTATCGCTAACGATGCTTACCAACGAATTTTTTACCGCTAAGCATCGTCAGAAATTATCGAAGATAAACCTTGCTATTATCAAGGTTTATCGCAAATGCGATAATAAACGGCCGCAATGCATGAATATCGCTAAAAAGTCCGCGATATTCATGCATTACCGAGCTAATGCTCTTAGCCATGTTATCCACCTCCCATTGGATAACATGGCTAAGAACTGCTCAGGGCAGGTGTTACTTTTTGGAGATATTCGCGCTTAGCGCGAATATCTCCAAAAGTTGGTAATAGGAGATAGATATCTTGCATGTTGTAATGCAAATTATTGTGGTATATGGAACTCATACCATAATCTCTCAGGAAAGCAGAAACTGATCCTTTTGGGACCGCCTAAAAAGGCCTAGGGGGTGAGGGGTACTCTACTTTGCCCCCTTTTCACGTTCCGAACTATTTTATTTTACTCTCTTCTGTAATTACACAAAATAGCAGCGATAAGATGCATCGGAGACACACAGTGAGAGAAAGGAGGCCGGAGATGAAGAAGAGATGTCAAATACACATTGGAGATAATATAGTGGCAGAAGGGAAGTAAATATGAGTAAACTTACCATGTAACATAAAAATGTTGCACTCTATACTATAAGTCTCATTTTATACTACAATCACTTCGCTACAACCTCATAAATTAAAAATAAAAATGAATAATGTCTCAAACAATTTTTGATTTCTAAATATAAATTTATTCTTCAGAATTTTCTAAATTTGAAAGAACTAGTAACATGTCCTCATCAGCAATTTCCTCATGAAAAGTCTGCAATGATGATTCTTGTAACTCTATGGTCTCCAAACATTCGATAAATTCGCCATCAACAGATTGATCAAAAAAATCATTCAAGTCATCTCCTCCTTGTGACAATATTTCATTATTGGTGCTGTCAATTTCAATCAATGTAGTGGAATCATTCAAGTCATCTCCTCGTGACAATATTTCATTATTGGTGCTCTCAATTTCAATCAATGTAGTGGAATCATTCAAGTCATCTCCTCCTTGTGACAATATTTCATTATTGGTGCTGTCCATTTCAATCAATCTAATGGAATCATACAAGTCATCTCCTCCTTGTGACAATATTTCATTATTGGTGCTCTCAATTTCAATCAATTTAGTGGAATCATTCAAGTCATCTCCTTGTGACAATATTTCATTATTGGTGCTGTCCATTTCAATCAATCTAATGGAATCATACAAGTCCTCTCCTCCTTGTGACAATATTTCATTATTGGTGCTCTCAATTTCAATCAATGTAGTGGACAATTCAAAAGAAATTGCCACGGTCTCTTCATTGTGAGCCATTTTATTTTGAAATTGCTTGCTGTAAATTGCAGAAAAAAATAATCACTTTCATTTATCGTTTTTAGTAATACATAATATAAAACTAACTTTATCAAGTATTTAGTATAACAGAAGGACTGCAAATAAATAACAGAAAACATTTTTCAAATTATCTTCAAGTGTACAACATAGTTCCCCTTACAAATTAACAACTCACCTTTTTAAAATTAGGAGAAGTGTTAGTACTGTGTAAATCAAACACCAGAAATTCACCACCAAAAATTCCTCACAAATGTACCTCAGACAGTAGTATCACAAAATGGCTGTGGTTTCCTCTCATTTGACATATATACATAACCAATTAACTTTCATCACACACAAATACAAAACCAAAGTAACATTTTAATTGGTTCTAAATTTCAACACTTTCAAATGTGTTTTCCCCATGCAATTTTCCATAGGACATTTACATACGTCTACAGCCTGAATGGCTGAATGGAATTACACCAAACTTGGCAAAATGGTACATCAAACCTAAGAGGTCGGGAAGGATCTACTATGCCCCCTTATGGTCATTTCCCCCTTCGCTTTGGCCTCCTCTTGTCTCTCAATCCTACCGAGAGACAAGATGGCGGCCGCTACGGACTGTTTGGAATGTTGACAGACGCCGGAGAACCAATCAGCTTCGCAAAGCTCCGTAACGCGAAAAGTACGCGAAGCGGAGCGCTGTTACAGATATATATCTTTTTTTGATCGTTAATTTCTCAAAATCCACTGGAGCACATATATTGAGACCTAGCAAAGGCACATCGGGCAACCAGTCCCTAATATTTTGCCAAGTTTCGTGCAAATCCATTCAGCCGTTCGATTATTATTATTATTATTATTTTTTTTTGCCCCGCGGGGCCCTTTTAAAACCTCCACATCAAACCTAGGGGGTCAGCGAGGATCTACTATGCCCCCTTAGGGTCATTTGCCCCTTCGCTTTGGCCTCCTCTTGTCTCTCGATCCTACCGAGAGACAAGATGGCGGCCGCTACGGACTGTTTGGAATGTTTACAGACGCCGGAGAACCAATCAGCTTCGCTTCACAAAGCTCCGTTGCGCGAAAAGTCCGCGAACCGGAGCGCTGCCCGGTCCGCTGTTACAGATATATATCTTTTTTTGAACGTTAATTTCTCAAAATCCACTGAAGCACATATATTGAGACCTACAAAAGGCACATCGGGCTACCAGTCCCTACAATTTTGCCAAGTTTCGTGCAAATCCATTCAGCCGTTCGGGCTAAAAGTGAGGCCAACCGCCCTATGGAAAACTCAATGTTAAAAACACGTTTTGGGACCCCCCTTTTTTCTCGACCCCCCCTGGACGAACCCCCCCCAATTTTCAGGGGCTGCTCAGAAACAAAATGTGCCATGTTCCTGAAAATTTCAGCCAATTCCGTCCACAAACGCCAAAGTTATTAGACATAGAATTTTCAAAAAACCCATAGAGAAAAAATCCTAACTATATATACCTACTGGCGACCGCCAGTAGGTAATATATATATATATATATATATATATATATATATATATATACACACATTTATTTTATTTAATTAAAACATGTATTCTTTTAAATTGCACTATTTATATTCTTTTTATTTATTATTTTATTTTATTACCCTTTACACCCTAAAAACTAATCCCACCGGCTCCCTTTAAATACTCCTGCACCTCATAATCATAACCCACCCATACTCCTTAAAATACCCCAACGCCCTTAAACACTAACCCATCTTAACCCTATAAATATACCCTGTACCCCAAAACCCAAACCTATCCCTAAACCCTAAAAATACCCCTGTACCCCAAAACCCAAACCTAGCCCTGAACCCTAAAAATACCCCTGTACCCCAATACCCAAACCTTGCCCTGAACCCTAAAATTACCCCTGTACCCCAAAACCCAAACCTACCCCTGAACCCTAAAAATACCCCTGTGCCCCAAACCCCAAACCTAGCCCTGAACCCTAAAAATAGCCCTGTACCCCAAAACCCAAACCTACCCCTGAACCCTAAAATACCCCTGTACCCCAAAACCCAAACCTAGCCCTGAACCCTAAAAATACCCCTGTATCCCAAAACCCAAACCTAGTCCTGAACCCTAATACCCATGTACCCCAAAACCCAAACCTACCCCTGAACCCTAAAAATACCCCTATACCCCAAAACCCAAACCAAGACCTGAACCCTAAAAATACCCCTGTACCCCAAAACCCATACCTATCCCTAAACCCTAAAACTACCCCTGTACCCCATAATCCAAAACTATATCTGAACCCTTAAAATACCCAAACACCCCAAAACATATACCTCAGTACCCCAAAACATATACCCCTATACCCATACTTACCTTATCAAAACATAAAAAATAAACATACTTTTACCATTCATGCTTTTACAACTAATTTGGTTGTAAATGTATGAGTGGTAAAAGCATATAAAATGTAATGCCATGCGTTATATTGGCATTGCAGAGTCATGGTACTTTCGTAATGAAAGTATGCGGAGTGATGGTAGGCGGAAAGAAAGTTGCGGAATAATGGGTGTTTACCCTCCCCTGGTAAGTACATTGGTGGCACGGCGGCTCACATCTCCAGCAACATACTCATATTTTTTCACCACCCATTTATAAAATGCTCAGGTCTCTCTCATTGATGGCCATCACCGACATCCACTTTTAGACACACCTCCCGCCACAAGTTCTCGAATTGCAAACTTTAGAGCTGGGGAGCTACATTCGAATCTCGGCATCAGCTCAACATCCTGTGATTCCATTCAAATCGCTTTGTCTCCCCGTGCCTACCACAAATGAATGTGTTCTTCTGTAATGTAAATTGTGCTCATGCCATGTTGTCGAGCTCGCGCTATATAATATTGCAAGGAAAAATAAAGTAGGGAAACTCGAGTTCACACACTACTAAACGCGCACTCTTAAGTGCATCAGCAGTGCACTGTGAATCGGAGCGTTTCACAGGCCTGTCACAGATAAGAAATGCTATCAAAACGAAATCCTACAAAACAATATACTACTGGCCGGTAGCAATTCATACCCGGACAATGACGGGACGGGCTGCTAGTATCTTATAAAATCTATTGTGCCTGTTAAGTTGTACTCTACGCTTTTCAAGGTTGCATTGCAATAGTGATACTATTTAACATTAAAAAGAAATGTATTTTCATGAACTATTTAGAGAGAGTTCCTTTGCAATGCTGAAAAACTTTCAAACAGTTTGCATACCCATTAGTAGTGCATTCTCAGAGCTAGAGAACATTATTGCAAATGTTCACTCGGTTTTCTTTTTCTCTATTTCACTTAAAAATCATACTGTTTTTTTTAATTCATCTGTGCCAGGATTATGTAGCGGGCCACTGGGAAACTGAGTAGGCAATAATATTCTGAGGGGCGCCCATAAATTCCTATCCCATTGGGTCTCCCCCCATTGTGTTTAGTGATTGGTGAGCAACTACCCCTCCTAAAGATGTGAAACCTGCGATCAGTGTGAGGACTGGATGTCTGAATTGTCTAGGATAATGGGGAAAGGGTTTGGCCTCCTTGGCTGGCAGCCATGATAGCTGAACACCACAACTACTGGTACAGGGGAGGAACTCTCTCCCTTGAAACCGCAAGACTTTACTCACTTCTTTCAGAACTGTGGCACAGTCTATTACTTTAAACTCAGGAATCACTGAAAAGGGCCCTTTTATGCACCAGCAAGACCGTCTCCCCTTTATTTGAAAACGTTTTCACTTTGAGTGATGGATGAACTCGCTTACCCAAAAATAAGTGGACAAAATCCATGTTAAGTTATAATATGCAATTCAGTTTTACATTTTATTTGATCATTTATGTGTGTGATTACGTCTACTTTATTGATTTTGAAAAGCTTGCACAGAGTCAGGAGGCCACATGAGACCAGTAACAAAAACTTAACATGATCACAACACTCCAAGCTTCGCTGATGCCAAACAGAAGTCATTTGCATGACACACTTTCTATAATGTATAACTCCTAACTGTGTCTTAAGTGACACGTGATCACAGGTATAAAAGTGATACTTTTCAGATATAAAAGAGCAACATGGAAAGCAACATTGGCTTTCTATTTTTTTGGTATTATTACGCGGCAGGCATGAATGAATGTTTATGTTTGCATGTGTTTAAATTTAGGCTTGGGTATTCACAGGTTAATAGTCAAGAATGTGGAGTTTAAATATTAAAACATACATTATAAATCATACATTTATAATATACATACCAAAGTTTGGCCTTCAACTTGAACTGTCAAAATAGGTCTATTCTTACTAAATGTGAGGACAGGAAGAGTTCTGACAGCCTTTCCTGTGACGGCCGGGCATGACTGCCCACCATTTTTTTAGGGCTGCTTCCAGGTTCAAGAAGGAGCAGTTGTGATGTCACACGCAAGTTAACTAGTGCCACACAAACGTAATATATCAGTGGTGTTTCCATGGTTGTCAAATATGGGGCGGTGACGATTCCTAGGTCGGTGGTGTAGCAAGTGGAAGAGCAGCATGGGGGGGGAGAGGTGAGCCCCAGGTTGCACATGTTTTAGGGGCGGTGGTCAACCCCCGCTTACCTGTCATCACAGGGTGAAAAATGCAGGGATCACCAGCATCCCTCCCTCTTACCTGCAGTCGTCACGGGGCAGCAAATGCAGATGACGCCATGGGCGGCAAAACGTGTAGCTACACCACTGTCCAAGAGTTTTTACTATGGTGGGCATTTGGACACATTAAATACGGCATCCCGTGGGAGTCGCTTGACATCGGCTTCCGTGGAGCTCCACATATGACGTAAAGCTGAGCCCCACCAAAAATGTGCTGACCCTGGCTCCTGTAGAAATACATTATGTAGAACAAACTGGCAGCACACCACGATGTTCATTGAAAGCACTGTCAGCACATACCACTTGTGGCGAACATGTTCCATCACAGCTACGGCTCAACAAGGCTAGAGTTATGGCTGCCTATCACTGAGGCGTTAAGTCAGAGCGCTGCAGTGCGTACAGTCAAGAAACAAGCATTGGCATTGCATTGGTTTCCCCTCTGTAATGAATAAAGAGCTGTTTTCATCAATCATCGTCTGGGAGAAGAACTCCCTGACAGATAACACGGAAGTGGAGTGGATGTGGAGGAATGCCTTGGTTACTTACTGGTAGTCTTCATTACTCTGAGTCATAGTCGTCCTCGTCACAGTCACCCAGGAGCACCCTGTGTTCCAGTTACAGCATTCACCCATATAAAAAAAGTCAAGTCCCCACCCAATATAGTGACCTGACAGGAAGTACCACAGGAAACATTGTGAAATACTCAAGCAAAGAAAAAACCAAAAGGAAGCAAAACATTTTTTTTGTCCCCCCACAACCAAGAGCGGGTGGGAGGGAATATGCATGTGATGAGGAAGACTATGACTCAGAGTAATGAAGATTACCGGTAAGTAACCGAGTCATTACCTTCCTCCTCCGTCTTCCTCGTCACTGTCACGAAGGAGCATAAACCCACGCGCCAGAAGAACAATAGAAACAGACTTCAAAGATGCCAAGGAACCTTTATTGAAGACAAGCACACACAAACAGTGATCAGCCGCAAGGACAGTGGAACCAAAATCCCCAGAGAAAACCTCCTCATCAGCAACTTATAATGGGAGATGAAGGTATGGGGGAAGACCAAGTCGCCGCAGCACAAAGATCCTTCAAGGAGGCCCCCTTAAAGGAGACCCAGAATGAAGGGAGGCGGTACGCTCAAGGTAGATCAACAAAGCCCTGGTCAAATCCAAGGAATGAAGCCAGATCTCTTCCTCCGTAGAGCGGGCAGGAAAATAGGCCGGAAGGACAATATCCTGGGACAAATGGAAAGGTGTAGGGCACTTTGGGAAGCAAGGCTGGGTCAGGACGAAGGACCACTTTGTCTGGAAAAAAACGCAAGAAGGGAGGATGGCAAAGCAAAACGCCAATCTCTCCCAAATGTCATCCAGAGGCAATGGCCACCAGAAAAGAACCCTTCAAAGTGAGAAACTCCAGAGACACAGAAGGCAAAGGCTCAAACGGGGAAAGCTTTAAGGCATGAAGGACCAAAGGAAGATCCCAGGGGGGAACAGGAGAAGCAACGACAGGCCATCGAAGAAAAAACTGTGCAGAAGGCGAGAAGCCAAGGACTCAAAAGAGACAAGAGAGTCCCCCGCGGATAGCCTTAATGGCGGACCACTGGCTGCGGAGAGTAGAGACCGACAGCCCAAGCAAAAACCCATCCCGGAGAACTCAAGCATAGAACCCCCCCTCACATGTATCAGGGAGAAATTCCCATGTAGAACACCAAGCAGAGAAATTCCGCCTGTGACACTCGTAGACCTTTAGGGTACTGCTCTTCCGAGAATTCTGTATAGACAGGGCCACCGCGGAGGAACAACCCAAAGACACTAGCCAACGCCTTTCAACCTCCAAAAACCCCCAATGCCAACTTGCTGAGAACCTGGAAAGACAGGAGAGGAAAGCAGAGCAAAGAAAGACAGCGGGAACTTCCACGGGGGAGCAACCGCCAAACAAAGAAGGAGGGGATACCAAGGCTGGCGAGGCCAAAAGGAGACCACCAACAGCAACACCACCCTTTCCGCCCTGATCTTGGCCAAAACCCTGCTGAGAACGGGAAAGGGAGGAAAGGCATAGAGAAGACCCTGAGGCCAAGGGAAATGCATCTATCCACCCCCCATGCCTCCCTGCAAGGAAGAAAGGTGCAAAACCTCAGCAGAAGAGCATCCTGAGGGGACGCAAAGAGATCCAACCATGGCCTCCAGAACCATCCCTGACAGCTCCCGAAAGACCAGAGGAGATAGGGACAGAGAAACCGAAGGCGGCGACTCAGCTGATCTGCACGCCCATTCTCCCACCCGGCAGATAGATAGCCACCAGACCCAGCAGATTGGCTTGCGCCCATGACCAACTATGATCCGCCAGGTGAGCCAGAAGAGAAGAGAGTGAGTGCCCGCCAAATGATTCAAGTAGGCACGGGCAACCTGATTGTCTGTACGGACCTGACCCCACACGTCCTTCAGATGATGAGCAAAGTGCAGGAGAGCCTTGAACACAGCAGCCAGCTCCTTTTGAGGACATCCAGCTCTCTGCGGGGGACCATGGACCCTGAGCAAAAATAACCCTGAGGGTGGCACCCCAACCCCAAGGGCTGGCATCTGTAGTCAGGGTACAGGGAAGGGGAGGGTCCAAGGGCACCCCCCAAGCCATGTTGTCCGGAACCTGCCACCACTGTTTTTGGAGAAAAAATGGCAGGAGTCAAGGCATCATAGTCCTGGGACCCAGGATCCCAGTGACACAGAAGTTGATACACCAGATGGAAGAGGTGTCTGTGAGCCCAAGGAACCCAAAAATAGAAGTAGACATGTCCCTCTGAACCCTCAACCAGTGCCTTGCGGAGGCCGATGAGTCAGACAGGAGGGACTCCAGACGAGACCGGAGCCTACGAGCCAGAGGAAGAAACACCATCCCCAACTGGGTATTGAAGAGACCGTTGATGAACTGGAGTTCTTGAGATGGGATGAGGTGGGATTTGCTGAGATTCACAAAAAACCCATGGGACTCCAGGCAAAGCCGTACCAATGCCACATCCTCCAGGGCCTTAAGGAAAGACGAGGAAGAAATGATGCATAGAAATATGGAAATAAGTATCCAAAAGTTCCAAGGATGACAGAAAGGCCCCAGAGGAAACAAGGGGAAGGATCCTCTGCAAACTAACCATCTTGAACCTCTGGTTAGGCACATAGGAGTTCACAGTCTTGCGACCCAGGATATGGGGGGATATCCCCCGACGGCTTCCGCACCAGGAACATCAGAGAGTAGCAACCCTGACCCAACTTGGCCCCGGAAACAGGAACGACGGCACCCTTCCGGAGATGATCCAGAATACCCCGCCGCTCAACCCCGGCAGACTCAGAGGATCCCGAGGAGTGGGAACAAAAGATCTGGTGGACGAGAAGAGAAGTCGATAGAATAATCTTCAACCACCAGACGAAGAACCCAGGAATCGGTGATGTTGTGAGTCCAAGCAGAAGAAAACTGGCCAAGCCGGCCGCCCACTTTGAGATAGTCAGGACTCAGGAGAGGCATCGGTAAGGGCAGCATCTGCTGGCTGTTGCCGGGTCTTTCCACAGAAGAGGGTGCCATGGCCACGACCTCTCCCACAACTGGTTTGGGATGAACCCCTCCCATTTGACGGGGGATTCCCAAGCGCACACCTATATCCAAATCCCTGATTTCTCAAAGCAGGCCGCAGAGGCATCAGGTTACGATCCTCCACTGATTTCTTCAGGAGATCCTTAAGCCGAGCCCCAAACAACTTGGCACCATCAAAGGGCAAGCGCGAAAGAAGGAACTTCTGAGTGTCCTCCGCCTTCCAGGACCTTATCAAGATGTTACGACGAGCAGAAACAATGAAACCAGAAAGTGCAGCAGCAGCAGACAGAGAGTCAAAAGTAATGTCCAACAAAAAGCAAACCTGCAGCTCCATAAGGGACAGACAAGAATTACCATACTCCCCCTGCTGGAGGGCTACAGACAAGACTTGGAAATCATGCAGAAGAGACTGGACCACATACGAGGCATAAGCCCCCACCCTGATGGAAAAGTTAGCAGTGGAGTAAGCCCTTTTAGCAGCACTGTCCACTCGTTTATCCACAGGATGACTAAGAAAGGTGTCCTCAGATATAATCGAATCACTGGAAGCCAGACCCAAAAGAGAGAGTCCACTTTCACCTGAGGGGGAAACTCAGCCAGAAAGTCCTGAAGAGGGTACTTTTAGCAATGAACTGCGGGAACTCAGCCTTCTCAACATCATCCCATTCCCTGGACAGAAGACCCCGTATGGCCTTATGAATGTGAAGGGCGTCAGGCTCCTTCCGACGGTACTGGGAGAAAAAATCCTCCTCTTCAGCTAGAGGAACAACAGCTGGAAAAGCCATATTGTCCTTCAAGAGCGCCAGGACCTCCCTCAAAGCGCCCATGCTGCTCCTCATCTGAACCATCAGAGTCAGGATCAGGCTGAGAAGAACCCTGAGGGACCGGCACACCGCCCTATTAATCATAGCCTGCAGGACATCAAGATCCATGCCCGCAGGCTGTGGGGAGGAAGCAGGATCAGAATCTGACCCAGAAGACCAGCGAGATCGCTTCTCTGAGCGTTTACCCTCCATGGTGGAAAAAACAACTGCCTTGAGGAGGAGGAACACCTAAATCGGGGGCGAGATATACCGCTACTAAGCAACCAGCCACGCCACCCCTGACGCGGCATGCCGAAGACGGCCTTGAGAGACCATAAGAAGCCCCAGGACCCGCCCCTTGTGGACCGAAATCAGCAGGAAAACTCTGCGAGCCCAAGAGGTAAAAGCACCCTGCATGAACGAAGCACCAGTCCCCAAGAAGGCAGGGAACCCAAACCGCACCTGACCACAATGCGCAGGATGTGGGAAAACGCCACTACCCACCACCGCCACTCCCCAGTCGCTCAGCATGGAAGCAGCGGTGTGAGGCCCAGGACAGAAAAGCTGACAGGCAGCCGCTCTCCAGAAGCAAACCGCTGCACCCAGACAAGCAGCGTCCGCACATAAAAAGGGACGCTAGAGCAGACCCCGCAAGGAAAAACATACTCACCGAGACCGGACCGCAACACAAAACCGCCTCGACACGTAGAATGTGTGTTCCAGCCAGACCACAGTGAAAAAAATAGGATGATTCCAGTGTTTACCCCTTTCCTTATAGGTCAGGTGACAGATACTGCCTGTCAAGTCACCATATTGGGTGAGGACTTTTTTTTATATGGGTGAACGCTGTGACTTGAACACAGGGTGTTCCTGGGTGACTGTGAAGAGGAAGACGGAGGAGGAAGGTAATGGCTGGGGATCCCAGCTCAAGTTTCGGCATGGTGCGCAACATCCTGTGATTCTATTCACATCAATTGTTAAATAAATATTCTGCAAGAGTAAAAGGCATAGTTTATATTAAAAACAACAGATGTCTCAAGCACAGTGCTAGCGAAACCTAATCAAGGGGCTAGCGCCGCCGGTACCTCACTTTTTCCATACTTTACTCCCCCCACCCTTCACCGGTGACGCAAAGGGTTTGTAAATAAGCCCCCAAGTGTTTAGTCCTTAATTTGAGCTGGAGGTTGGTGGTGGAGGCCCCCAGCACTTATTTTTAGCCACTGGCGCTCACTTGTCCTTATTAGACTTTGACCCAAAGAGAGAAGAAACACACAACAGGAAGGAAGGAGGGAAATAAAGACGAAAAAACTGTGACAACGGGAGAAAGCAGGAAACTGCAAGAGGGACATAAAGGAGAGGGAGTGTCTGGTGATGGATGACAGAGACATGAGGTGGAATCGACACTGCGCAGCTTTGGTGAGCGGCACAACACCCCTCCCCCCCACCTGCCTTTCTCCATCCACTACCCCCCCCACACACACACATACACACACACCTCTCAACATAGAAATAGGGGCAGCCAAGGACTATGGAGCAAACCTGTGGGTCTGGCACATACACTTTTACAATTAAATGAAGCACTCTCTGGTGCTCAGGAGGCAGAGCTCGTGTGGACCCGGAGCTCCCCCTGTCAGCGCTGACGCAACAGCTGACATTTGGGAAGTCTGGAAAACGGGGTTCAAGAGGCTGTCACAACATGGGGGACGCCGCGAGGACGGCTACAGTGAAGATCAGCACAGCTATGAGAAGCAGCAGAGGGGTTCTGGACACTCTTCTCAGAAGCTCAGGCAGCTTATGACCTAGAAAGAACAAGCATTTGCAATGCAATAGGTCTCGCATTAGGAAAGTGTGAGCTATTGGTATTGTAAATGACCCTTTTTTTAAATATGTGTTGGCTTTGAAAATATCTAAATTAATAGCATTGTTATTCACAAAGCCAATAGCCTACACTTTCCTAATGCAAGTCCTATTGGCTATGGCAATGCTTGTTGGTAGCAAGCAAGGACAGTGCTGTTGTGGTGCTGAGTGATGATGTGGTTGGGCTGAGTGATGTGGTGGTGTCCCAGAGTGATGTGGTGGTGTCCCCGAGTGATGTGGTGGTGTCCCAGAGTGATGTGGTGGTGTCCCAGAGTGAAGTGGTGGTGTCCCAGAGTGAAGTGGTGGTGTCCCAGAGTGAAGTGCTGGTGTCCCAGAGTGAAGTGGTGGTGTCCCAGAGTGATGTGGTGGTGTTCCAGAGTGATGTGGTGGTGTTCCTGAGTGATGTGGTGGTGTCCCTGAGTGATGTGGAAGTGTTCCCGAGTGATGTGGTGGCGTTCCAGAGTGATGTAGTGGTGTTCCTGAGTGATGTGGTGGTGTCCCTGAATGATGTGGTGGTGCCCCAGAGTGATGTGGTGGTGTTCCTGATTGATGTGGTTGGTAGTGGCCCGCCCGCCATCCAAAGTTCCCACCTTCTTTTCTAGCCGCTTTAGACATGCAAAGTGCTACCAAGATGGCAAACGGCGACACGTTGCCACAAAATAAACACCAAAATAAATACAAAAGAGCTTGGAATATTGTGCTCAGCTTACTACTTACTCTTTCCGCACTGAAGAAGGCACATTCCTCGTGGACATTCACACTCCATCGTCTGCATGAAGGCCTGGATGTATACTTGTCATCTCGAAATTAGGGAACAAGCAGATGTGCTGGGCACATTTTTGTTCAAGACAAATTGATCGGCCATGTGTTTGACACAGATGTTAGAACAGTGTCTCGGTGTTAAGACTTCCATATGTTTTTTTCCCTGCTCGTAATGGCACAAGCGAGCTACAAATCGCTGGAATGGAATGTGGGACGTTATGAACACGAGCGGCTGTGTTGAATTCAAGCATACCACCCATTTCTTTTTTTGGGTGGCGGCGGTGTCATTCCACGCCACTTTTAATGGTACCTTCCTTCACAACACTCCTTCCCAGGCGTGTGAAAGTAAGCCCTCCGCGAGAACATAGCTGCCAAGGTTACAGATTGCTATGTGTGACATTTTTATAATTTCATCGTAATTATGAGTGACATTTCAACAACGATGAGTGACACTTTTTACATATCAGAAATCACACCCATTTGAGCATCGAGAAACTCTCCAAAAATGGAAGGGTACAACATAGCCCAGGGGTCACAACCCGATCGCAGACTGTCATTTATTTAAAAAACAGCAGTTTAATAAAAAAAATCAATTAGCTGATTACAGATGGGAGCGCAGTTCCGCCCGTAATTTATTATTAACCTGAGGCTGAGAATAAGTTACAAGGGTATTCTAGGCCATTAACATACGACACAATGAGGCATCGGGTGGACAGGGGGTCAGGGCAAGCCTCAGGAGGAGGGAGAGGCTAACTAACCTAGTTCACAGTCTTGCATTATTATCTCAAAAAGATACAGTGAGCCATAATAATTCATAAATAGCTGAGCGGCCTGGCCTCCCTGTCCGGGGTCCGTGCTACCTAAGAGTACTTGCACCAAGAGTAGTCTAAAATCACATATGGCACAGAAGTGTTTACGAATACTTTCAAACAAACCGTCACTCTTTCAGGTGTTTAGTTAATCCTGATGACGGATTACTTCTTGTGGCAGCTCAGCTGAGCCCAGTGCCGTGAAGTCAGATGCCAGCAGTTCTGCTCCTATAGTGCTGCACATGTTCGCCGGTGAATCGGGAAGCCTGAGGTCATGGTCCGAGTGCCGTCCCGCTGGCGCCAGTCCAAGACCAACGCCGGTAATATATATTGATATGCTCCGAGGTGCTGTGATGCATGCAGCCATTTCTAGAAGGGGGGGGGCAAGAAAAGGCACCTACTGGCAAACAGCACGTCAGCCATCGACGTTTGACAAACACACACACGGTTTTGCCCGCTCACCCAGTAACGTGTCAGACTGCCAGCAGTGTCTCTTCTAGCTCCACCGAACAGGCTGCGGTAACGCGCTCGGCAGCGGCTTTGAAACGCTGCCCAGCGCCGGTGGGTGCGGCAGGTGTGGGAGATGTAGCCGTGCGGGGGCTGCTGAGTCCCTGACATCCAGAGACATAGAGAAGCACGCGCAGGAGAAATGGCAGCGTCTAAGACGTCTTGTGCAACAACGCAGCGTATATGTGATGTGGTTCTTTCTCTGAAAGAATCGTCACTCACAAGTTTCCCCATTAGGTTTATGATCAATATATTGATATGCTCCGAGGTGCTGTGATGCATGTAGCCATTTCTAGAAGGGGGGGGGGCAAGAAAAGGCACCTACTGGCAAACAGCACGTCAGCCATCGATGTTTGACAAACACACACACGGTTTTGCCCGCTCACCCATTAACGTGTCAGACTGCCAGCAGTGTCTCTTCTAGCTCCACCGAACAGGCTGCGGTAACGCGCTCTGCAGCGGCTTTGAAACGCTGCCCAGGGCCGGTGGGTGCGGCAGGGGTGGGAGATGTAGCCGTGCGGGGGCTGCTGAGTCCCTGACATCCAGAGACATAGAGAAGCACGCGCAGGAGAAATGGCAGCGTCTAAGACGTCTTGTGCAACAACGCAGCGTATATGTGACGTGGTTCTTTCTCTGAAAGAATCGTCACTCACAAGTTTCCCCATTAGGTTTATGATCGTGCTAATGCTGTTTTTAAAATACACAAACTAGAGTATTCCTATAGAAAAACAAGTTGCTAGGACTGAAACCGAAACCTTACATGGGGCGGGACTTCCGTCTTCGGAAGCCCGCGCACGCGCCCACGGAGAGAAGCAGTGGAGAGAAGCAGTGCTGGTGACGCGGGGCTCCCATGCCCGAGGGAGAGCCCCGTGGAGGCTGCAAGAGTTTAGAATGGCGGTAAGTGGGGCTTGGGGAGGCGCTTGTATGCATGCGGCGGCCAGGGAGGGGGGGCGCTTGTATGTATGTGGTGGCGGCGGCCGGGGGGTGGGGGGGTCTCTGTATGTGAGTGTGTAGGTGCGCTCCTGTGTGTGTGCGGCGGGGGGTGCCGGTGAGTGGGGGGAAGTAGGGGGGCTGTGCGCGCGTGTGTGTGTGTGTGTGTGCCTTCCTGCCTGCGTGTGCATGTGTGTATGTATGTGTTCAGGGAATATGTGGCAGGGGACGTGCACGGCGCCAGGCTGGGCGTGCGCGCTCACGAGGTCAAATCTCTGCCAGAAAAAGCGCGTAACAGTCTGCTGTCCACATTCCCCCAAAAGTAACAACATAAGTTGTCTCGCCCTAGACGGCAAAAGCTTCGCTAAAAAGGTGTTCCTTTAGTGAGTGCTAATGCAAAGCACAGGTTGTACCAGGAAGAAGCATTTAGAAGTACTTTCATATGAAATAACAACATGCCTGAAGGAATCTGTGACTGGAGGCCGGAGTTGGAGTTCCACTGCCCCCTGCAACCCCTCCCAGGTATCGCCCTTCAGCCCCTCCTAGGTGGCACTTAAACTCCCTACACCTCAGTATCCAGCCAAAACATCTCACAAGAGGTGGACGTGACTGTGGTGAGGGGCGGGAGGAATGGACTGCAAAGAGAAAACTAAAGATGCCCTGTATCAGGGGCGTCACTAGGGGAGTCTGGGTGACGCCATCCGATGGGGTGACACCGTGACATTCAAGCATTTTAGAAACTAGTGCTGACTTGTGTGCCAGCTCAGCTGCTCCAGGGCTCTGTAGGCTCACTTGCCAGCAGCTGGCTCAGATAGTTAATACACAGTTAAATCTCTCTGGCTTTGAGACTCAGTGAGGTGCTACAATGTTACAATCTGCATCGACTGCCCTGGCTAGATTTAATTTTTTGCAGTACCGGGGCGCCCGTGGCACGGCTTTGGCGCAGTGGAGGAATTATAATCGGATGTGACCTCACATCCAGCTGCCTGAACACAGGAAGTGAGGTCCCTGGTCGTTAGAAGCGGCGGGGGACTCGAGAGAGACAGTGAGTCGAGCTGCTGCCTCAGCTGGTGGTAATTATGAGTCCCGTGGATCGTGTCACAACAACCTACTGGTAAAACTTCGCCTGATGAGTAAACTGCCTGGCTAATTGATTGAATGTGCCTGCTGAAATTCTCTCTAAAATTAAAATATTCATTAGAAGCGCGCAGAGATGAATTGAGAAAAAAACTCCATCCAGTAAGCCGACCTTAAGAGTCTTGTTACTCCGATCTCTGTGCCTGTCGGGGGATGCCGGAGCTGGACATTGGGCAGCAGTGCGAAGCCTACCGCTGCAGCCAGCTAAGTTAAACATATGATACCAAAAAAGTGAGCAGTTAGTGCAGAACCCAGGAAACCTAAAAGGGCTGCTTGGCCTGTGCTTCTCGAGAACGCCCAACATTAATTACTGCCATGTTAACCCGCTCTTTAATGCACACTCTTACATAGAAGACCCTAAGTTAACCATTTTTAAAAACTGCCTGGCCGTGGCAAAGAACCGACCTCCTGGGCTACACGTGCTGCTGCCCATCCTCTGTAGTGGCCTCTCGAGACTTGCATCCGATCACGGCCGGAATGAGTCTGAGGGTAGCTTCTATGTGCTGAGTGTCTTTAAAACGGTACAAAAGGGGGTGGTGATGGACGGAGCATCTGAACCAATCAAACCCTCACACCCAGTCAAAAGATCTGGGTTTGATCCATCACCGTTCTTTAGCCCACTCTGCCACCCCAGTTCAGACATGGCTATATGCAAATCAGTCCGACCCTGTGCCTCATGGGAACAGTCCAGCCCGAACTGCCAAGCCATGTCTTCCCTGGACCGGAAACAAGCTTCTGAATACCGGTTTCTGGCATTACAGCCGTCTTCAGCCCGACTTGCTTGAATCCAGTGGCAAATTGAGCAAGGGACTCACGTCTGAGCATACCCTGCCACACTTATGGCGGCCAAAAGCGGTACAAAAGGGGGTGGTGATGGACGGAGCATCTGAACCAATCAAACACTCACACCCAGTCAAAAGATCTGGGTTTGATCCATCACCGTTCTTTAGCCCACTCTGCCACCCCAGTTCTGACATGGCTATATGCAAATCAGTCTGACCCTGTGCCTCATGGGAACAGTCCAGCCCGAACTGCCAAGCCATGCCTTCCCTGGACCGGAAACAAGCTTCCGAGGACCGGTTTCTGGCATTACAGTCGTATTCAGCCCGACTTGCTTGAATCCAGTGGCAAATTGAGCAAGGGACTCACGTCTGAGCATACCCTGCCACACTTATGGCCGCCAAAAGCGGTACAAAAGGGGGTGGTGATGGACGGAGCTTCTGAACCAATCAAACACTCACACCCAGTCAAAAGATCTGGGTTCGATCCATCACCGTTCTTTAGCCCACTCTGCCACCCCAGTTCAGACATGGCTATATGCAAATCAGTCTGACCCTGTGCCTCATGGGACCAGTCCAGCCCGAACTGCCAAGCCATGCCTTCCCTGGACCGGAAACAAGCTTCCGCGGACCGGTTTCTGGCATTACAGCCGTCTTCAGCCCGGCTTGCTTGAATCCAGTGGCAAAGTGAGCAAGGGACTCACGTCTGAGCATACCCTGCCACACTTATGGCGGCCAAAAGCGGTACAAAAGGGGGTGGTGATGGACGGAGCATCTGAACCAATCAAACACTCACACCCAGTCAAAGGATCTGGGTTTGATCCATCACCGTTCTTTAGCCCACTCCGCCACCCTAGTTCAGACATGGCTATGTGCAAATCAGTCTGACCCTGTACCTCATGGGAACAGTCCAGCCCGAACTGCCAAGCCATGCCTTCCCTGGACCGGAAACAAGCTTCCGAGGACCGGTTTCTGGCATTACAGCCGTCTTCAGCGCGGCTTGCTTGAATCCAGTGGCAAAGTGAGCATGGGACTCACGTCTGAGCATACCCTGCCACACTTATGGCGGCCAAAAGCGGTACAAAAGGGGGTGGTGATGGACAGAGCATCTGAACCAATCAAACACTCACACCCAGTCAAACGATCTGGGTTTGATCCATCACCGTTCTTTAGCCCACTCTGCCACCCCAGTTCAGACATGGCTATATGCAAATCAGTCTGACCCTGTGCCTCATGGGAACAGTCCAGCCCGAACTGCCAAGCCATGCCTTCCCTGGACCGGAAACAAGCTTCCGAGGACCGGTTTCTGGCATTACAGCCGTCTTCAGCCCGGCTTGCTTAAATCCAGTGGCAAAGTGAGCAAGGGACTCACGTCTGAGCATACCCTGCCACACTTATGGCGGCCAAAAGCGGTACAAAAGGGGGTGGTGATGGACGGAGCGATGGATTTAGGCCCAGATCTCTGTACTGGGGTGAATGTATGACATTGTTCTGCATTCTGTCGATCACCTGTTGTTTTTGCTTATGTCACCCCGAGTGGGACGGGTATGCTCAGACGTGAGTCCCGTGCTTTCCATGCCACTGGAATCAAGCTATCCAGGCTGATGAGGGCTGAAAGCCCGAAACCGGTCCTTGGATGCTTGATACCAGTCCAGGGAGGACCTGGCTTGGCAGTTCGGGCTGGACTGTTCCCATGGGCCACAGGGTCAAGACTGATTTGCAAATAGCTGGGTTCAAACTGGAAAGGCATGGTGAGCAAAAAAACGATAGATTTAGGCCCAGATCTCTGTACTGGGGTGACTGTATGACATTGTTCTGCATTCTGTCCATCACCTGTTGTTTTTGAGAGTGTCTTTAAAAGACACAGTCATGGCTCTCAAGCCCAAGTGGTGCCAGTTGACTTCAGTAACATGTGAGATAAGGGACCCTCGATTGGAATGCAGAAGGGGAAAGCAGCGAACAGGAGTGGGAGGTGTGTGGGCCCTAAGAAACGGAAGACGGCTGGAAAACAAGCCTTCGTGTTAAAAGGTCACCTCTGTGAGTGTCAGCAACGCAATCAAACACCGGGACATCCTGGAACGATATTATTGGTGTGTGTATGTGATTCTGACCTGAGTAGGCACAGTTAGTTGTACTTTCCTTACTATCCATTGGCTCCTTAAGCGTGCGTGAAATCTCAGCGGCGCTGGCTGAGGGTGGTCACATGTGAGAGTACAAACATCACCCCCCTGGTGAAGGCCTCGCTGTGACACACTCCACTGGACCGGGCATGTTCATTCAGTAAAACCCTCTGGTCAGAAGTTGAACACTAGGTCCTTGTTGTACTTGTACATATTAATATTTCATGTTTAGTTGTTCACTTCACACAAACCTTATTCTGTGTTCTCTCATCTCAACGCCCTGTATTGTCCAATCACACATAACCCACGTTATGATGTCAAATCATACCTGTTCATGTGTATTAATATGATGTTATGGAACGATGGTGCAGATTTGACTTGGACAGGAGCAGCTCGTTTTACTTTCACCTGTGTGAGGGCCTTGTTCTTGTTAATAATTTAATAAATAATTGTACTGCACCTCGACTACGTGTTTCAACAATGTGGCAAGGCCCACAGGTCCTAGCAATCATTCCAGAGACTCTGTGGAATTCTAGGGTCCGAATTCAGTGCACTGTCTACTGGAGCGGTGTGATGCCAGTCCAGAAATAGCCAGTTCTAACATGTACAATGAGTCATGCGGTATATTCGCAAACTGTATTTTAAGAGGTTTGATGATACCTGTGAGTTACTTTTCTCACAGAGATCATTTTTTTCACTTGTAGAACTTGTATTTTTGTTTAAATAGGCTTGAACAGGTGCGTGCTCGGGTACGGCGGGGCGGGAGCTCATATTAAACCGGCCGGGCCGGCGGGGAAGCTCACCTAATTCTGCCGCTTGCACCTTAAGTAAAGAGCCACCATTGGGCTGCCTGCCTTTGAATTGTGCTTTCTCCGGTGACGGTGTTTCCCGAGACCCGCTCCCTCACAAACCGCAAATGCCGCCTTGTGTAACCCTGCACAGGTTTCTTACCCCCCATGAATTGTTTTCTGGCTCCAGAAGTAAGTCGTGAGGGTGTGACACCATGGGTCACCACACTGCTTCCAGGCGCAGAATTGGCAAATCCGGCCTTGGTTTGTGGGATTTCCTCTCAGTTTCGAGCATTGTAAATCTTACCGGTCGCAGCCGCATAAAAGGAGACAAGCACCTCTCTCGACCTGTGCTCACCTGTCATGAGTTTGAAGTGAGTAGCAAGTGGTGTAACAAGCTTTGCACGGCTGGCCGTGCCATCGAGAATAATGGTCCTCAGTTTGACCCTTTTAGGAGCTCTTAAACCATTTTTCTATTTAAGTGACAAGATGTAATTTAGCTTGCAGCGCGTGATTTACAAAGAAAATGACAGTTCTTGGCCCGACTCTGTCATGTTTTCCTTCACAGGTTCCAGGTCACCGGCGCCAATGATGAAGGAAGCTGTGTGGCCACGAAGAAGACATCGACCTACTCAGAAAGCTGTCTCATGGAGGCAAACTGGATCTGTGAGAAGGATGCAAAGAGACCTTAGACTCTGGAGAGTGTCTTCTGTGGGAGCGGCAACAAAGCGGCCTGACTGACCATGTGGAGACAGCTGGCCAGTCAGCAGAGCTTCTCTGTATTCATCCAAGGAGCAGTCAACAATTCAGCAGAGTTGTTTATTTCTTACTTTATATGGAGTGTCCCCTTCTTTTAAAAGAGAGATAATTCATTCATTAAAGACGTCTGAAGACCAACACTCCACACCGTGCACTTGGATCTAAACACAGTGAACCATGCAGGATCACACCCCGCTCCCCCCTCGCCGGACGCGCCTCTGCACGGGGTCTCCTCTCTCGATCCATCGGTCACTGTTTGTTGAGTTACAAGGTTCACTCCTCTTGGCTGGAGGCACCGAGGACGGTCACAATAGGAATCTTAGGGCCTGATTTAGATCTCAGCAGATGAGTTACTCCATCACAAAGGTGATGGATATGCCGTCTGCTGAAATATGAATCCCATGGCATATAATTGGATTCATATTTCACAGGACGGTATATCAGTCACCGTTGTGATGGAGTAACCCATCCGCTGAGATCTAAATCAGCCCTCAGTCATCTCAAAATAACTGAATATTCTCCCCCAGGCAGAGTCAGGCAGTTTTGGAAAGTTTGGACCTGGCCTTTTCATTTATAACCTGTGATGTTCTTGGTTACATCAGCTCAAGGCAATGAGATGTGAAGCGATGAAACACATCTAGCAGCGGAAAGGCCACGAGGATGTCTTCTCGGTTCCTGAGTGGCTGCCGGGCTACTGAGGAAAAACTATTATCAGTAAAGAGGCTGAAAAAAGTTCCACATAGGAAAAGGAGTTCTTTTAAGTGGCTTCCACCGCTGCGGCAGCAATAATGGGAGAGCTCAGTTGGGACTGACTTCCATACTGAAGTCTTCTTGAATGAGTAGATTGTGAGAGAGAGCATGCCTACCTGCTCAGTGGTAATATCTACCATTTCAGAGTGTTCAGGATGAAATAAAGTGATCGTTCTGGAGTGCTTTCAGAATAATGCAGAATGTTCTACTTTGCTTACATGACAAGAATAACATTTCCTAGGGGAATAAAAAGTGATGAGAAAGTTAAAATGTGACCGACTCCTTGTTCAACCATTGCTGTCTAAGATGAGATTTCAGGAGCATCCTTTCCCTCTGCAGCCTTGAAGTAGAGGCGCTTTGAAGCTGCACAGATCTGATCATATTCTTCATGCTGCGGGGAAGCATCAAACACAGGCTACAGGGAGGAAAACTTGTCAGTAACAGAATAATTTGCATATGTCTTAAACTAATACATGCAAATGCAATCTAAAGTTACAGGATCACCCACAAAGTAGGTGGATAATTACCGCAGAGCGACTATAACTGGATTGGGCAGTAAACCCACTTGTCCTCACATTATTACAGGCCTGCTTAATAACTTCCCAGATATAGTCGTATAATGCTTCAGATGTCGGTTAGACAGTGACGTACCCTGGCACCTTTGGAATTCAAAGTCTGTGCAGATTATCAAGGAGTTGGCACATCATGCCACCCCCCAGGCCTCTCTTTGCACCCCACAAAGTACTTGTAACTTAATATCCCCTGCCCCTGATTTGGCCAGTAATGTTTGGTTTTTGGTTATGTTGACCATACAGATTTCAAATAACTGACAACTAATGAACAGAAAGGTAAGGTAATGTAATATTCCTCCGCCCTTACAATATTATGATTAGACCCGTTTAGAATAAAACTCAGTGTGTGGAACAATCGGGAGATAATTCATACATCTCTTGGTCATGGCCAACTCCACAACCAAGTCTACGCATGGCAGGGTGAAGTCTGTTGAGAACATCTTTTGTCTCATACATATGGTGATACAGACTTGTCTTCCATCACCCGGCTGCCATGGAAACAGTTATAAAGGAGGAGTTTATCTTGAACACTCCTCGCCTGACCCTTGGTTCAGATACTTGATATATTCTCTTGGTGCTGCAGGTGCCTCCTAGTGCAATCCAGTGATACCTTCAAGAAAGCATCACCTCTTCCTGAAAGATACTAGCTGAATGGGGGCTGCTTAGTAGATTCTGTTGAGGACAACCTCCCTTATCAAGCAGTAGGAAACATGAAATACCAAACGAAATGAGCACATATCCCCAGTCCTAAAATCTCTTAAGTGGTGGAATTCTGTTAAAAATTGCCGTTCTGGTACACAAAGCTCTGCATCTCAATATTCCCAGATAACTAGCGCAAAAACTTCGATTATCATGTGGTGATAGAGCCTCAAGCGGCGCTAATACTTTCCTCCTGAAACCACTCATCCTTAGCAAAAAGTGAACTTGTCACCGAGCCTTCTCCAGCGCAGCCTCAAAGATATGGAACTCTCTTCCACCAAATTCGCAGAATCTCCTCAATGGCTGCTTTCAAACTGGAAGCCGAAAGAGTCCTAATTAATACATTTTTACCATAATTGAGCTAGGTTTCTCCTGCTCGAAGCCAGTGATCCTACATTCACTGTACAAACATTTGATGCTGTTCTTCCTTACCGCATACTGTGCCTTCCTGCGTAGCCTGCTATATACCTGTTTATTGTATTACTCATCCTGTCTTATCTGCCTTGTAATGATGTGATTATTCCTTGTGTTTTTTTTAAATCGGGGGGTTGTGTTTTTTTTTTTTTGTATTCTTCCTCGATGTCCTCATTGCTCTTATGTCCTTCCTTCCATCATTTTTGTAATGCGCTCTGATATCCTTCGGGATCTTGTTCGCGCTATATAAAACTTTATAAATAAATAAATAAATAAACATTGTCGTTCTGCTATGTCACAATGATGCCTGTGTAACAGAACCTCAGTTGAAGCCTTCAATGACTTCATCATTTAACTTTAAATTCTGTGCCAATTTGAGATCCACACTCCTTACACCATAGTGGTGGCCACTTGGATCCATCAAGGGAGACCGACATTCCTGTTTTTGCCATTTACTGAAGATTGTTTTACCATTTGTTCAATTGTTTTCATAAGCCTTACGAGTAAGAGGCAAGATGCTCTGCAGGATAATTGTATTATTATGTTGGAGTGATTAGGGCCACTTGCTAAAGAATGTTGTCTATTTTTATTAAAATATATCAGTTAATATGTGTCTTGATGTATTGATTTTATTTTACAATTGCCTTGTTTTCGTGTAATTGTCAAATAAATATATTATGACCATTACTATCACTCACCAGTGCACAGAGTTCTTTGGAAGGTGGCCAGACTCTCTTCCCCTCTAGCAGGTAAATGTCTATACGACAGGGTTAAATTTACTAAATGATTCCGGGTAGGGGGCGTCAGAATGAAGTATGACTTTTGGTGTTGGAGTTTCAATACTTACTTACTACATAGTTTTACGTTTTCAAGCCAATTTTTCCCTTCCTACGTTCTTGGGGTTTTCCAATTGAATCCGCATTGTGAAAGCAACTGATTAGCGCGGTAAATCTGCATTAGTCACAATCCGAATTGGGCAGTTCCCTGATCCTGATTCTCAGACTCGGGAAAACCAGGCCCTCTGCCCACAGAGCGACTTGAGAATGCCGAAGATCCGCAAATACATCATTGTAGGGAAAGAAGAGTGGGTGTGTGTCCGAATACTGGCAACTAAGTTATTGTCCTGAAAAAATATTGGGGCATATTATCAAGACAGGCGATAGAATTATTGCTGTTTTAGTGGCAGAAAACTGCTGCTAAAGCTGTGATAATTGGCTTGATAATATGCTCAATGGAATTCCAATTGAAGCCCATGTTAAATGTGATGGACATCTAACATGAGCTTCAATGAATTCCATAGAGCATATTATCAAGCCCATTATAGCCGCTTTAGCCGCAGTTTTCTGCGGCTAAAGCGGCAATACTTTTATTGCCTTTCTTGATAATATGCCCCATTGTTCCCAGAATATCGACTACCACAATATCATGAAGGTAAGTCTATATAAGTAAGTATGCATTTACTCTTCTGAACTTTAGATCAATACATCGTGAATATACATATATAATCAAGTGCGTATTACGTCTTGTGTGAAATGCGCGTGCGCAGTTCACGCAAGGCGTAATTCAAAGGCGGATACGAGGAGGAGGACAACTTAAAGCAGACACTGCAGCAAGGAGGAGAGCGGTTCGCAGACGGCAGAAGAGAAGGTAAGTGTTTTTTTGTATTGTTTTAAAACTTTTGTGGACCTGGGGCGTAGCGGAGCAGAGTGACACTGAGGGGCATATTACCAACAACTAGCGATAATTATCGCTAGGTTGGCTTAGCGGCAATAATTTTATCGCCATGTAGCGACGATTTTTATCGCTTAGGAGCCTTAATATTATCAAGGTTTATCTCCTAAGCGATACAAATCTGCCGAAATGCATGAATATCGCTGAAAAGTCAGCGATATTCATGCATTACCGAGCAAATGCTCTTAGCCATGTTATCCACCTCCCATTGGATTACATGGCTAAGAACTGCTCAGGGCAGGTGTTAGCTTTTGGAGATATTCGCGCTTAGCGCGAATATCTCCAAAAGTTGGTAATAGGAGATAGTGATGTTTCCATCCAGTCGCTAACATCTTGGCACGCCCACTTTGCATGTCATTAGTGATACATTTCTCTGATATGCAAAGCGGGGCCCAAGATGGTCGCTATCTCCTACTAGATGTCGCTAACTGGTGTTATCGACAGCTAGGTAATAGGGAGATAATTTTATCTCCGCTTTCTTGGCTTTTAAAGCCAAAAAAGCGGAGATAAATCCCTTGATAATATGCCCCAGAGTTTTTTTAAACCTCCGTGGAACTACGCAGAGCACCACTCAGCATACTCCGCACAAGCTTAAAAAATGCTTCTGAAATATAAACATCAGAAATAATTAGGAACATATTACAGCTTTTCAATGTTCATTGCTCACACTCCAAAACTAAAATAAACAACTGTTCAGAATGATTGAGGATTTAGTGGTGCCTCAGACCAATCAGTCAGGACACTCCTTCCCAAGTTCCCTGCGACACTACTCTATCTTTCTTTTTTATTACAAAGACAGATATGAGTATCACAGATAGGGGAAGACTCCACTTTCTTTCTTCAACAGCTTCCTAATAAATGATCTTACTGCACCAGAATGTTTGGATCTTTGAGGTAGGCACAGTCATCACCAGCGCCAGACCCTCTGGCTCGCTGTCAGATCTATTCACGACAGAGATTATCAGTCAGATTTTCCTCTATTGCCTGACAATCTGTTTACTCAATTTAATCATTCCTTTACTCAAGGAACAGTACCAGATGTGTATAAATCTGCAATGACCAAACCCTTGTTCAAAAGTCCAGGCTTCCACAAGATTATCCCCAAAATTTCAGCCTATCGCTTTGCTATGACAATGTGTTGAATTTAATAACGTACTCAAGCCACTACTGGCTGATTTCAGAGTAGGTGCCCTATTAACAAAAGTGCCTCTGAGGTGTAACAATCAGGTGTGCCTGTTTTTTGGGCCTCCACTGACCTTGGTATTAAAGAAGGGACTGCAGCCCCTTCTGTAATAGACATCGCTCCAACGCACATGCAGCCCAATCTCATGGGATGTTCCTTCATTGGCATGGGGGTATTGCTAATGCGTCTCCGCTGTATTACAGATGTGGGCACAAAGGCAAAGAGGCCATAGAGAGGGTCACTGACTGTGAAACACATAAAGGTGGCACACCATCAAAAGGCCCCCCAAAGGTGCTCCTTACAAGCAGTAAAAAGGGTCCTATTGATGCCCCAAGACCCCGCCCCCCTTTTAGGCAGGAGTAATCCCTCACTGCACCCACCCGCAGAGGTCTCTCTGCCCCTCCTTCATATGTATGCTGGGTTGCCACCTGCACAGTGAAGGGTGAACTTCAGTAATTCGGTGCCCCTGAGCAGGTATACGTTTGCATCTGTACCCAGGACAGCACATTCATTTTCATTAGGCAAACCTGTAAATAGATGACCTGTGCACCCAGTGAATAGTGTGACAATGCGCAGACCCCGGCAGTGCGGCGTATCAGAGTGGAGTTAGTTGAGACCTTAGTACTTAACGATCCATGCAGATTGATTAACAGCAGAGGAGTTGAAGGCCCTGCTTTTGGAGAGATTTAAAGTGGTGCCTAGACCATCAAGGCCATCCAGTGTATTACTTCTTTCCTGATCAAGCACCATCAAAGCATTCTCTTCCTCAGAATAGGTCATAAACCACATCTGTGCAATGTGGTGTCCCTCAGGGCTCAGGGATTTTGCTAATTTAAATCCATATCTATACATTACCACTGACCCATATCCTACACAACATGGGCACATAGTTTTATATGTATGCTGATGATACCCAGCTATTAGTAAAAGTTTCCACGTCCTTAACCATACCCACTGGTTTCAGTTGATGGTAGTCCCACACTGGATAGCAGCAAATGAGTTATAATTTAATCCCATCAGAACTGATCTCATGTTCATCAGAGATCCACTTTCAAATGGAGCTCGGCTAGCTGGTCAGTGGCCATGGGCTCACTCTCTCTCACTTCAAAAGCTAAAAAAAAATATTTCAACTATGGGACTTGTAGTGTTGATTATTCCATTACAAAACAGGACGACAAGTCCCAAAACTTGAAGAAAAACTCTGGACTGGAGCAGAACAATGCACATGGACCTGGGAAATTTGCCAGGTATACTAGCAGCCCGTCCCGACGTTGTCCGGGTATGAAATAGAATGTGTGTAATGTGTGTATTTGGCAAGGGCAATTTATTTTAAAATCTCGCGGTAGACAAAATTTTTTGTTTCATTAGAATAGGGACGGAGAAGGCCCAGCTGCAGCCCTGGTTGATGTTAGCAGGCGCATGTAATTGGTGTAGTGATCCGCCACCTGAGCCCGGCTACAGCCCTGGTTGATGTTAGCAGGCGCGTGTAATGTCGTTGAATGAGAGAGTTATCAGCCGCGGGCAAATCCATTTAATGAGAGAGTTGAGTGACAGCGAGTAGGAGAGGCTGCAGTAATTGGCCCCGCAGACACGCTCATTTGTGTGTTACCCCGCTTGAGGCCCAGATCCAGGCCTTTTTGATGTTAGCAGGCGCGTGTTCCCCCGTTTGATACCCAGCTGCAGCCCTGGTTGATTTTATCAGGCGCTTGTAATTAGTGTACTAATGCGCCGCCTGAGCCCGGCTAGGGCCCTGGTTGATGGTAGCAGGCACGTGTAATTTCGTTGAATGAGAGAGTTCAGTAAACAGTGCGCAGGAGAAGCTGCAGTAACGTTACTTACCAGGCCTCCAGGTGAACGCGTTTGTCACGCCCCCAGCACACGGCCACAGCAGACGATCTTCAGATTAATGTACGACCCACATGGCATGGCATGAAGGGCAGAACGTAGCACACGCCCCCAGCGTGCCCCTTGATGTGGCACAATTGCGTTCACATGGCATGAAGGCTGGACACACGCCCCCAGCATTTCTCACGCCCCTGCATATTACGCCCCAGCGTGCCCCTTGCAGCAACGTAATTGGCGCTTGTATGTACGACTCACATGGCATGAAGGGCGGACACATGCCCCCGGCGTTTGTCACGCCCCCAGCGTTTGTCTCGCCCCAGCACACACCCACAGCCCACGATGTGATGGCTGTACCGCACGCCCCCAGCGTTAGTCACAGCCCCCAGCCCATGCCCACAGCACAAGGCAGACACGCCCACAAGGGACTTCTTAGCTGGCACGTTTTTTTGCCTTTTACATGTATAGAGGAGTTGGCCTAACGGCTAAGGCACTCGACCTCGGACCTGGGGATCTGGGTTCGAGTCTTGGTAACCACGCCAAACATCCTGTGATTCTGGGCAAATCACTTAATCTCCCAGTGCCTAACAAAAATGAATGTGTGTCCTCATGTAACGTAACTGGTGCTATGTAAGGCGCTCTGATACCTGATTTAGTTCGGGTCAAGTTTGCGCTATATAAAACTCTGCAAAAAAATATATATATATGGTGGCCGTCTGCATAGCCTATGTCCTTTGGCTGCAACTGCCCTTTCCAACGCTGTATTGGGTGTTGTGATTGGTGCTGTGGTTACTGAGATTACCCGCCTCAAATGTTTGGGCTCTCTCTTTATAATATTAGTATGGATACTACTACAGTAAAGAAAGATTTTCCTTTGCAGTGGACACAGTAGATGCTGTTTGACAAAAGAGCCAAAATGTATGGGTACATTTTGAGAGAAGTAAAACAACTTCCTCCATCTCAAATTCCTGCAGAAAGCGCTGTGGATTTTTTAACTCTAAATGCATGTAAATGCCTTGTACAGAACTCACATCAAAATGACCAAAACCACAGCACGACATGAGGCCCACATCCGCTGAGAGATGCTACATCCTGTATGAAGTGGAGAAATGTCAACACAAAGACCTCTCCATCTTTCTGGCCCCACATCTAATACACGGTCTGCTGCTATTAGATAAGCGGTGGCCACAAGTGATAGAACAGTGCCACCTTCTGGTTGCTAATGAGACCGCACGTGAGTCAGTCGAGCACTGGTGAAGGGCCTTCCTGCTTCCTTTACAGAGTGTGTGTGTGTAATTATTTGATAATAGGGCCGTCTGAGGGACAGATGAATCTGTGTCTGTTTCTTTGTCAAATGTGGCCTTACCCACATGCAAACTCAAAGACCTAGCGGCTTATTTACAAGCCCCCTGCGCCACCCTTACGTCACTTTTCCCATGTTAAAAATGACGCAAAAGTGGCGCGAGGGGCTTGTAAATCTGCCCCCTAGTGGCGAAGGCCACATATCTAACAGCAACGAGAAACGGGATTATCTACTGTGGCGCAGGAACTAGGGGTGCAGGAGGTGCTGCGGCACCCTAGAAACTCATGAGACAGCTCAGTCGCAACAACAGCAATGAAGAGGCACGTGTTTTTATTTCTGGTAGCATTTCTTACGTAAAGGCCATCCATGAAGTGGCACAGGGCCATGCAAATGGTCGAAACACATTATACTTATTTTCTTACTTTTCAAATCTTTATTTTGATCACATGATCATAAAAGATGTACAAAATTATCACATCAGGTAAAAATCCGAAGTATCATTATATCATTAATATAAAATACATTGAAGTTTTAAAAAAAGAATAATAATCACAAATGGGTACCGATGCATCAAGGAGTAAAAGTCTATCTAGAGTCTGCAGCCCTCTTTATCAATCGGGTTCGGGCATCCCACATTGCAGATAGGAATTTTGCCAGAGCAAACACAATTGGCGGGGATAAATCAGTCTTTAAAACTCTGTATGCGGGTAGGAATGTTCTGAATCCCATGTTTTTAAGGAGAGGGACACGCCAATATTTCCTGCTTTTCTGATAGGCTTGACAGAAGAAAACCACGTGCACATCGTTCTCCTTTGTGTGTGCACATGCAGGGCACATCTCTGCAGGAACCCGACAGGACCATCCTGCGGTAAAAGACCCCAACGGAAGGGTCCCGTACCTCTATTGCAGGAATAGTTTTCTAGTTAGCACCGGTGTCATGCCATCTAAGACACGAATCTTTGGTTTTTATAAAGTGATGAGTCAGAGATCCTTCACGAGTGCTGTCCAGGTATCGGAGGAGCATTTTGTCATAATATGCTCTGGACAGCGCTTTCCTCGGTATCTTGTTGCTTGTACTTTCCGGATCTGACCATAGTTCTGATAATCCAAGAGTCTCGCAGGTTTTCTTGATATAATTTAACCAGGGCGTCTTAGTGGCATTGGGCAGAGATAAAAATTCCTGTAACTCATTTCTATAGGTAACAAGGTCCTGACTGCTCCAGAGGCGACGGCAAAAGGTTAGTGGTTTAAGCCCTAATTCCTCCGTGATGGGCCACAGACCCAGATCCAATCTTAGGGGCAGGAGTGGAGTACTTGAGGGAAGAGCTGTCAGCTGCCTAAGGAATTTATTTTCTGTGTTGAGCAATTTGGGTGATGGAATATGACCCCACAACTCTCCCCCATAGGTAACTCTTCCCCGCGCCTGGGCTTTGTAAATTTAGATTGCCGGGCTGAGTGGGCGATATGGTGACTTATTTGCATATCTCATAATACCACCCGACATCTCTGCCAGTTTCATGTTTGCTTTTGTTTGATGTGTCGACCACGTTAGGTTTTGATTTAGAGTTATCCCCAAGTACTCTATTGTGTCTACCCTTTCCAGACGCACTGTACCAAGCAGGGAGTTGGGGCGGTTAAAGGGCATGGGGTTCAGAATCATAAATTTGGTTTTCTGTGGATTGATTTGAAGTCCCCTTTCTATACAGAACTCCAGAAAACCATCTAACACCCGCTGTATGCCCATCGGGGATTTGGACAGCAGCAGGGTGTCGTCCGCAAACACCCTGCTGCCGGTCAGTCGATGTTAGCAATCCTTGACAGGTGCGCAATGACCCCGTTCACAAAGAGGCAGAACAGGGTCGGTGCAAGCACACAACCCTGTCTCACCCCTCTGCAAACGGGGAATCTTTCAGTTAGGTTACCACTTCTCCCGCACCTGACACGTGCAAAGTTATTATGATGTAATCTTATCAGGATTGCTAAGATATCTTTCGGGATGCCTAGCTCCTCCATTACCTTCCATAATTCTGGTCTAGGCACTAGATCGAAGGCGGCACGTAAATCCACAAAAACCGTGTTCAGAGTGCCGCCCTCGATCAATGCCGTCCTCCAATATATGAGATTTAACCTAAAGATTTGATCAATTGTGGAGACACCCCTCCTAAATCCTGCCTGGTATGGGGTCAGGGTATCTGTCTCCTCCAGTCAATTCTGCAGCCGGTCCAGAATTAGCCTACCGAAAAGCTTTTGTGATACATCGATAAGGCTTATTTGGTGATAGTTGGCTGGGAGCAGAGGGGATCCCTTTTTGAATATTGGAACCACCTCTGCACCCAGCCAAGTATCCGGGACCTCCATTGCCTTAAGGACCGCATTGAATATCAGCAGGAGGTGGGGGTCCGAAACCCCTGGTTCCTGCTTAAATAAGTCACCCGGGACCCCATCAAGCCCCGGGGCTTTCTCTGTTGACAACCCGCAATAGCTGCCCGAACTTCTTTTTCTGTGAAGGGTTCACCTTCCGGGTCATTCACTAGCGTGGAGTGGGGGGTACTCGGGGCCTCATCCTCTATTGCATATAATGACTGGAAGTGATTTTGCCATATACTCGGGGCAATGTTGGGTTCAATTGCCGAGGGGAGATCTTCTGATCCATTGTTGACTACCCGCCAGAATTTGCTAGAGTCTCTGATGGCTAGTGCATTGGAAAGTTTCTCCCAGTGTTGCTGGTCCCATTCGGCCTTGGCATTTGTCAGCAATTTCTTGTATGCCTGTCTCCTAGTTTGAATCTCCTCCCTACTTCTGCAGGCCTTTATTGCAAGCAGTAGTTCATGTTTGGAGTCCCGGCATGTGACGTTATACCAGGTCTTCCTATGTGTTCCGCTATTTCTACCGTGCCCCTTTACAAAGAGATCTGACTCCATGGTGTTTATTAAATCTTCATGGATCCGCCCTAGCAGGTCTCTATTTTTCCCATCACCAAGTTCCTCGCCAATAGCGAATGCCTTTTCCAGCACTGGGGTGATTCTGGCATAGAGCTTAGCTAACTTAGCGTCACTTGTGGCCAGTTTTCCCCACCTTACTCTCCTTCGGTTGTTTTCCAGGAGTAGCCCTGTCATTGGAATTTGTTTGCCCCGTCCCATGTCCTCGATACCTGGTAGGGCATTTTCGAGTTCCAATGCGTTGTGGTCGCTATCCCGTCTGTCAATTACCTTGAAATCGATGATTCGTTACCAGGATGACAATTGGACGAGGATGTAATCTAATCTAGATTCGCTTCCTGCTTTGTTAAAGGTGCATTTACTTGGCATGTCTGATTTAGTGCGCCCGTTGCAGGCGCTTAGGCCTAGGTTTAAAGTGAGGGCTGTTATCTGAAGAGCGAGGGGAGTCCAAGCTCTTGGTGGTGGTGCCACCGTAGCCGGTATCAGCCATCTTGAATCCTCCTCTAGGGAGGGTCCATCAAGAAGGCCTGGCAGAGGTTCATAGTGCAAATTTAGGTCACCTCCAACCAAGTAGTGGAACTCCCCTGAGATTTCGCTCAGGAAAGCGGCGAGTTCCTCGATGTTTTTTGATTCCCGTTGTGTGGCTACAGGTCTTGAGTAGACGTTTATTATCGCCAATTTGATGGAATTTGGCCATTCTAAAAGGACAGCTAATATATCATCTGATTCTCCTGTTAGAATACTGGTCTGACAGCCCAGGTGGAATGCTACCCAAATTGCCAGCCCTCCAGACGGCCGGCCCCCCATTTAGCTGGTTTTGAGAATACTGCAAACCCCTTGCATGTATGCTCCTCTCGCGCCTAGGTTTCCTGGAAGAGGCAGATACTTTTTGAATTAATGAAGGGAACACACTCCTGGGAATCCATTTTGTTACCCAGCCCAGCTACGTTCCATGAGATCAGAATCAGTGTTTGGGGTCTTGTAGGCGGAGGCCCTATGTCAGGGTAGTTGTTCTCCTTTGTGCCAGAATTTACCATTGGATGTTGTAACAATTCCCCCTGATCTACCCATAAATTACTGTCAATGCCAGGTAAGTCCGCTCTGGGGTAACCGGAATCTCGCCGGTATACAGGTTCAGTGGGAGGAACTATTTGTTCCCAGAAAACCGGGGCTTGTTCGGGGAAGGTGGTTCTATGCTCACTATCAACTATTAAATGGGAATGGTGCTGATCCCTCCCTTCAGACTCGGGCTGTCAATCAATCATTTCAAGGGTGCTGTACCTATTGTGGGTAGGAAGGTAGGCTGGATGATGGGTTCTATAGGGCCCAGATACTCCTCTCATTGTTCCCCCCCATCCGCCCCTCCTCCTAGTACTAGTTTCCCATCCTTGATCGTCGCCGTATGGAGGTAAATACTCAGGGACCGTACTACTGTATTGGTGGGGATCCCTCCACTCTCTGCGGTTACTCTCCCATTCTCCCAACATTCCCTGGTGGTGCCCCCATCTCTGATCTTCTGATGTGTACATACTCGATGGGTAGAAAAATGAGAGAGTGAGGGACTGGATGTTACTCCCTTGGTCATCAGGAGCCCAACTACAAATATAGGAGGCTGTACTCGGTTCTCTAAAGGTGACCAAGACACAGTCGCCTCTGATTGTTTTTCTCATATATCCCACCCAGGTAGCCCGTCTTACCATAAGAACATCGCTAGTGGTACCTTGTGGGAGAGGTCTGTATATAGACAACCAGCTGATGACTTTATTTTTAAGAGAGAGGGTCGATTCTATAGCCATGGGTTTTAGCTCGGGGACGCCTGCTAAGATTACTGTGTAGGGGGACCCCTCTGGTGGTAAATTCACAGGTTTGGATTTCCGGGCGATATTTTGCACGTTATCTGGGGGTTTTAGTTCGCTCTGTTGGTTCACCGGAAATGTGGCAATGTCTTTAGGATGTGTAATTGTATTTGGAGGTGGAAGCGGTGGAGCCTGGGTTTTTATGGGAGGGATATTTGTGTTAGCGTTAGCCAGGGTTTGAGGAATCTTATTTTAGTTAGGTTTGAGTTGTGTATGTTGAGAAGTGACTGGGCCATTTTTCTTCGTTGTTATTATTTGCTCAGTGCCCTTTTTAGTCTTAACATCCTGCCTCCCTTTGGGTCCCTTGATATCTAATTTCAGGTAGTCAGCTAGCTGGACTGTGGATTTTTCAATGTTGACCAACCTAGCTTTGATCTTTATCAGGCGGGCCTCAAGGGGGCTTAAGAGAGACCTGAAGAGTGTGCCTATATCTGCCAATGTGATATCGACGCTAGGGGATTCCATTGTAATATTATTAGATCGAGATGGTGTGTCTGTAGGTGCGGAGGCTGTCGGTGGGGCAACTACGCTATCCCTAGGTGATTGGGCGGAGTTGGTGTCGACGACACTGGCTTCGTCCCTTGCGGGATTAGCTTTAGGGATTTTTGGCTTTCTCCCTCCCTTGTTTTGCCCCCCTTTCTTCCTTTTTTGAATTGCTCCTTCCTTGCCTCCCTTTGTGAGATCCGAAGCATTCACACTAATGGTAATTATATCTGAGTGAGGACCAGGGGATAAAAGTGGGGTTTGTGGTATTTGGCCTGTCGGTAGGGTCATTAGGCTCATGTCCTCGAGATCACTTGAGGCCTCCATTGTGAAGTCTGGATTTGTGGGTGATTGGTTAACCCCCGAAGCCCCATATCCAGAAATATTGGCTTCTAGCCTTCCATCAGGAGGAGTCTTGGCCAGAGCCATTGGGCCCATTGATGATCTCCTTACCCAGTCAATTTCCTGCGAGATGCGTCTCTCAAGTACAGCAATATCCTCTATCAGAAGCGATCCTGCTTTGACAAAATAATTATCAATGGTACCTTTAGCAACTCCTGCAGCTGTCAATGTAGATTTACTCCTTGTTTCCCTGGTACACATTTCGAAGTCTGAGTAGTCCGTACCTTGGGGAGATGGAGATGTCCGACCAGGGGGAATGGCCCGGTCCCGGTCTCTCCCGTCCTCAAACAGCCCTCCCTTTGCCCGGGCTTCGCTCCGCGCTTCGTTCCGTGCGTGTCCCGCGTGCGCGGGTGTGAGTCTGGATATATATGTGTATGCTGTGGGCGTGGCTTCCGGGTAGAGCGGGCCAGGTGTCAGCAATTGGCCTCGCAGGGACTCCTGGTCAATGGAGTCCCTGCCGTCATGCTCGCAGTCCCGTTGAGCCACCGCAGCCCCTGCTAACTGCCCTTGTGAAGCGTGACCCGCGAAGCGGGACCCGCAGAGCGGGTCCGGCGAACAGTTTCTGGTGTTTTCAGGAAGCGGGGCAGAGCAGGTCAATGAAGGGCAGAAGATCCTTTACTCCACTTGTTTCACGCTATTAAATCAACTCATCCCTGACCACCCCAGATTGACTGACATCACCCTGCACCTCAAGAAGCTACACTTGCCGATATAGAAGAGAAGATGACAGTTCAAGATGCTGACCCAACCATACAAAGCCCTGTACGACGAAGGACCAGCAAACATCAACAAATGAATGACCTTCCACCAACCAACCAGACACCTGCGATCTGCTTACCTTTTACTCGCAGACATGCAGATATAACAGCGAAGGCGAGATGGTCCTGGGTCAGCCGAAGGTGGATGGGGACGGAGTTCCAAGTCTTGGCAGCCAGGTAAGAGAAGGATCTTCCTCCGGCGATGGCTCTTCGGATGCGTGGTACGGCTGCGAGGGCGAGGCTGGTGGACCGTAGCTGGCGGGTGGGCGTGTAGAAGGTCAGGCGGTCGTTGAGGTACTTGGGGCCCAGGTCGTGGAGAGACTTGTGTGCGTGGGTGAGGAGCCGGAACGTGATCCTCTTGTCGACGGGGAGCCAGTGCAGGTTCCTCAGGTGGCTGGAGATGTGGCTGCGTCGGGGGACATCCAGGATGAGTCGGGCGGAGGCGTTCTGGATGCGCTGGAGTCTTTTCTGTAGCTTGGCTGTGGTTCCGGCGTAGAGGGCATTTCCGTAGTCCAGTCGGCTGGTGACGAGTGCCTGGGTGACAGTCTTCCTGGTCTCGGTCGGGATCCAGCGGAAGATCTTGCGAAGCATACGCAGGGTGTTGAAGCACGATGAGGAGACGGCGTTGACTTGTCTGGTCATCATGAGGGAGGGGTCCAGGATGAAGCCCAGGTTGCGTGCGTGGTCGGTTGGCTTGGGTGCGGTGCCTAGGGCTGGGGGCCACCAGGAGTCGTCCCAGACGGAGGGCGAAGATCCCAGGATGAGGACTTCCGTCTTGTCCGAGTTCAGTTTCAGGTGGCTGTCCTTCATCCACTCGGCGACGTCTTTCATCCCTTCGTGTAGGCAGGTTCTGGCGGTGTCGGGGTCTCTGGTGAGGGAGAGGATCAGCTGGGTGTCGTCGGCGTAAGAGATGATGTTGAGGTTGTGCTGGCGTGCGATGGCTGCGAGAGGTTTCATGTAGATGTTGAAGAGAGTGGGGCTGAGTGAAGATCCTTGCGGGACGCCGCAGATGACTTCGGTGGCCTCGGAGCGAAACGGGGGAAGGCGGACTCTTTGTGTTCTTCCGGCGAGGAACGAGATGATCCACACCAGTGCCTTCTCTTGGATACCGATGTTGCTGAGGCGCTGGACTAGGGTGCGGTGGCAGACCGTGTTGAACGCAGCGGAGAGGTCCAGGAGGATGAGGGCCGCTGTTTCCCCCTTGTCGAGCAGGGTCCGGATGTCGTCGGTGGCTGCAATGAGGGCGGTCTCGGTGCTGTGGTTGGCTCTGAAGCCGGACTGCGAGGGGTCGAGGGATCCGTTCGTCTCGAGGAAGGCGGTCAGCTGTCTGTTGACGATCTTCTCGATGACTTTAGCAGGAAAAGGGAGGAGCGAGATGGGGCGGAAGTTTTTGAGATCGGTGGGGTCTGCTGTAGGTTTCTTCAGGAGGGTGCTGATCTCGGCGTGCTTCCAGCTCTCCGGGAAGGTTGCGGTGTTGAAGGAGGCGTTGATCATGTTCCGGAGTTGGGGTGCAATGGTGGAGTCGGCCTTGTTGAAGACGTGGTGTGGGCAGGAGTCGGTCGGTGATCCGGAGTGGATGGTGTTTATCGTGCGGGCTGTGTCTTCGGTGGTCCCCGTGGTCCAGGTGCGAAGGGTGGCGGTGGGGGGCGTTGGTTCGACGGTTGGGTGCATGGGTGGGGCGCCGAAGCTGTTGTGGATGTCGGCGATCTTGCGGTGGAAGAACGAGGCGAGGGTGTCGCAGAGGTCTTGTGACGGAGTGATGTCGTTGGTGCCGGTGCTGGGGTTGGAGAACTCCTTGACGATAGTGAAGAGCTCTTTGCTGTCGTGGGCGTTGTTGTCCAGTCGTTCCTTCAGGGATTTCTTCTTGGTGGTGCGGATGAGCTGGTGGTGCTTGCGGGTAGCGTGTTTGAGGGCGGTCATGTTGTCGGTGGTCAGGTCAAGGAGCCAGGCTTTCTCGAGGGTGCGGCAGGTCTTCTTGGAGTCCTTGAGGTCGTCGGTGAACCAGGATGCCTTCTTGCTTCCGGGTCTGCTGGGAGGGTTCTTTAGTGGAGCGAGGTCATCGGCGCAGGCGGTCAGCCACTGTGTGAAGTTGCGGGCTGCTTCGTTGGGGTCCGTTGTGTTGGCGGGTGGGCTCTGGCTGAGGGAGGTGGTGAGCTGGTCTGCGGTGATCTTGCTCCAATTCCTGTGAGGTACCTGTTGCGGGTGGTGGTGGGTCGTGGATCTTTTGAAGCTGAAGTGGACACAGCTGTGGTCGGTCCAGTGGAGTCCAGTGGCGTGGCTGAAGGTGATGTACTTGCTGGAAGAGAAGACGGGATCAAGCGTGTGGCCGGTGTAGTGGGTGGGGGTGTTGACCAGTTGCTTGAGTCCGAGGTTGGCGAGGTTTTCCAGCAGGGCGATGGTGTTGCGGTCCTTGTTGTTCTCCAGGTGGAAGTTGAGGTCCCCGACGAGGATGTAGTCGGTGGAGGGGAGGGCATGCCGGCTGATGAAGTCTGTGATGTCTGAATTGTGTGCGTGGTCCCGGGGGTCTGTAGACGAGGGTGCCTCTCAGGGTCGTCGTAGGGTCGGTGTGAATCTGGAAGTGGAGATGTTCGGCTGCGGCGAAGGAGTCGTTGGCGTCGGTCGTGATGCGGATGGTGTTCCTGTGGACGATGGCGATGCCACCTCCGGTCTGGTTGATGCGGTCCCTCCTGATGATCTTGTACCCGTCCGGGATGGTGATGGCGATGTCAGGTGCAGAGGAGGCGTTCATCCAGGTTTCCGTGAGGAAGGCGACGTCCGGTGATGTAGCGTCGAGGAGGTTCCAGAGTTCCACGGCGTGTCTGTGGACGGAGCGGGTGTTGATCAGGATGCACTTGAGGTGGTTGCTGCTGGTGTTTGTCTTGGCGGGTGTGGGGCAGGTTCGGAGGCAGGTGAACTTGCAGGCGCAGCAGGTGAAGGGTCCGTGGGTGCGTCTCGGGGTGGCTCGGCAACAGGCGTGGGTCCGGCCGGCATTGAGTGCGTTGAGAGTGACGGCGTCGTAGGTCAGTCGGGTCGTCTTGCCTCGGCGGGGAGGGCCAGGGGTCCTGGCGCTGGGCGCGGTCCAGGCGCGGACGGGCGCAGACGGGCTTACCTTTGGCGCACTCGCTCTGGGGGCGTCATAAGTAAGGAGCCGGGAGGGAGGAGCAGCTGGGTGGTGGGAGCGGGGCGGCGAATGGAATCACAGGGGGGCGGGGCCGCAGGCAGGCAGCGGCGGGAAACTCCAAGAAGCAGCGGGCAGCGGGAAATTCCCAGGAGCAGCGGGAAATTCCCAGGAGCAGCGGGCAGCGAGCGAAGGAATCTGCAGGCAGGAGGCGGCAAAGGCAGGCAGGAGCGGCAGCTCTTCATGTTGCCTACCCCGCCAGATGAACGGCAGAGAAGGTCACAAGCTTACGTGCAAGATTGTATTTACTTTTTCTGCCTTTCGCCTTTGTTGACCGATGGAAATCCAGACAAACTGGCTTCAGTGAACTCACTTGTGGCTTCTGCTGCATTCACACAAGGCTGCTATCGATTCCAGTGACAGTCAGAAAACACAGATGCGCAGATCAGGCCATTTAAAGTACCAAACGTTTACTGTTAAAAACTCATTAGTTGTGGGTTCCACAGATTAGAAATAGAGACCAGGCTGTAATACTGTAATCTGTCCTCTGTTCAAGGCTGTAGAGCTTTTACTACAGACAAATGTAAATGTATTACTTGGTGAACTTTGTGTAGTGAAAAACCCACAGGCCGGTGTGAAAATGTTGCACAGAATGCAGTGCTGATATAGGTGCATGAGCCAACTTGTGCCCAAGTGGACGTTATCATCCAATGCGGAAACATGGTCTAAGCATTGTTTCTAGTCTCAAATCTAGATGCACCCTTTGGTTTATACTAACAATAATAAGGTATTTTTCTATGTCTTCTAGCACAAAATGTGCATGCAAGCTTAGATTAGAACCTGGAACAATGGAATGAACAACACAGAACATGCAGCAGATGGATTATCATATGCAGCTCTTGAAATGACAAAGCATTGAAGAAAGAGGTTGGTTTTTATGAGCACCAGTTGCTCAGAGAAAAAGTTTCTTTGAACCGTTGAAATCCATGAGTGTAGACTAATTTTAAGAGACGTTTGATAGTGCAGAATTTAGACTTTATGGTCAGCTGGAAAGATATGGTAATAGGTAATACATGTGTGACAAACCCATGAGTGACCCAACATCTCTGACTGCAGCTGAAGCTCTCCAGATCTACCTTGCTTGGGAATGTAACCACTGTGGTTGAAATTGTGCATGCCTGTGGATGATTTTTTGGAATAATACTTCCTTTAATTTTCCAGAGACCTGCTCTGTGGATAATTGTCTCACTGATGGTCCTGGCTGCCCTTCTTGTCCTGGCTCTGGTGGGATCTGGCTTTTGGCGTAAGTGAATCATTTCATAGAAATATATCTTTCAGTAGATATTTGTTGCTGAATAAATGCCTAATAACCCCAAGATTATCGAATGATTTAATTTCCCTTATCAGGACCACAAGGTGAATTTATAATAACTCAGCATCACCAACACGTAGCCTTCTCTTTGCCACCACCAATGCATTATTAATCCTTTCCAAGACCCAAAACACAACTACACACCACACACAAACAAAAATGAACACACAAACACAAATGCACACACACAGACCCATGCACATAAGTATGCAAACACACTGACCCACACACACACACAACACATGCACGCATGCTTGTGAACACCCTCCCACCATTTAATGTTTATCTACCTTCTATAACTAGCACTGAACATATTTTTACAGATAAGAAAACTAAAAATTGTCCCTTCTGAACCAAGTTGTGCAAGTCTTGCCTTCACCTTTACCAGTAATGTTTACTGAGCAGGCAACACGAAAGGCTCCCATTAATCGAGTGCACTGGCGTAACGAAAAGTGAGGGGGCCTCCCAGCATGGTACTTAGAGGGGCCCCCTCTGTGCTCAATCAGAAGCTCTTCAGCCACAGTGCAGTGCCGAGGGGGCCCCATTGAGCTAGAGGCCCCCCGCACCGCAGGGGCTGCTGTGGCCCGTGTTACACCCCTGATCCAGTGGCTTAATGCAAAATGATATACCCCGCAGAATGTGATGAGAGTACCCCTGAGACTCCCATATCTCACAAACATTCAAAGGCCCTAGGCAGAATGGGGCCTCCTGATACTAGCCCCCCACCGCCTGTGTCAAAGGGTCTGCAGGGGCTTGGGTTACACCCCTGCACCAATCACTGATTTGCATGGATTTGTGTGTGACATTAAATAACAACCTTCAAGATAGGCTATTTGGAGATCAACACATAATTATCCACCCACCAATTCACCCAATCCATTGTTCAGTGCAGATGTTGTGAAATGTGGCACAACTCTGGAGACAGCTTCTACTGTTGTGTCAGCGTCATAAAATAAGCATTGGCAATGCCACTACATTTGCCCATTGGCAGGTTGATGGGAAATGGGTGGTAGTTCTTGAGGTCTGTCAGGTCTGCAGTGGACTTCTCGAGGAGGGGTTTGACCTGTGCCTGTTTTCAGACACCAGGGAAAGTGCCTGTTGCGAGGGAGGAGTTGATGATACATCGTAGTTCGGGTGCAATGGTAGAGGTGGCTCTGTGGACGATGCGGGCGGGCAGGGGTCAATGGGTGCTCCTGAGTGTATACTTCTCATGGTCTTTGTGGTGTCTTCTTTGGTGTTAGGGGTCCAGGCGGTGATGGTAGGCTGGGTTGCATTGTCGATTGCAGGTGAAGGGTTAGTGTCTAGGTTCTGCTTGTTGAACTTGCTGATGAGAGCTCTGATCTTGAGATGGAAGTAGGAGCCGAGTTTGTTGCAGAGGTCGGAGGATTCACTGGGGGGGTTTGGTGAACTCATGGATAAAGCTGAAGAGTTCCTTAGAGTTGCAGGAGTTGGTGAGTATTCTGTTCTGGATGAAGTTCTTCTTCGTGGTTCTGATGAGTTGGTGATGTGTTGTCATGGCGATCTTGCTGTTCTTCAAAGCTTTCTAAAGTCGGACTCGTTGGCACATAAGCTTGGATTCTCGGAGGTCGGTGGTGAACCAGGTGGCTTTCATGGTGCGTTGTCTGTCGGAGGTCCGGAGGAGGGGCAAGAGTGTCTGAGAAGTCGGCGATCCATCTGTGGAGTGCATTGGCCACAGAGTTGGTGTTGGTTGTGGTGGGGGAGGAGCGTGGTTGAGGGCGGAGCAAGGTGCTCCTCGGTGATCTTGCTCCAGTCCCGGTGCGGGGGCGAGGTGTGGACATGTGTGCAGTGGGTTTGGAGAAGGAGAAGTGGACGCAGTGGTTGTCCTTCCAAGTGGGTTGCCGGTGTGGCTGATGTGAATGTTGGGTCCTCCAGCAAAGATGGGTTTGAGGGTATGTCCTGCCTTGTGAGTGGGGCTGGTGACAAGCTGTTGCAGTCCGATGTTGGCGAGGTTGCCCAGGAGGGCAGTGGAGTTAGGGTCGCTGGGGTTGTCGAGTTGGAAGTTCAGGTCTCTGAGGAATATGTAGTCCCTGGATGGGATGGTGTGTGGTGTGATAAGGTCTGCAATGGTGGTGGTAAACGTACCACACGGTCCAGGAAGTCTGTAGGCGAGGGTGCCACGTAGTGTCTTTCTGGAGTCGATCTGGATATGGAAATACAGGAGTTCTTTGGGGACACGAAGTCAGTCGTGCTGGATGTGGTGAGTCAGAGGGAGCTTTTGTGTACGATGGCGAGTCCTCCTCCATGGTGGTTGGGGCGGTCCTTTCTCTGGATTGTCAGGGACCTCGTTTGTGGTGTCGGGTGCAGAACATTGGCATTGGTCCAGGTTTCTGTGAGGAAGGTGACATTGAGTGAGAGGGTGCTGAGGAGGTCCCAGATTTCTATTGCTTGCATGTGCAGGGCACAAATGTTGTGGAGGATGCAGCTCAGGGGTTTGAGTGCACTGGCGTCCAGTCGATTGGTGGTGTCGGTGGGTTTCCGGAGGTGGGTGAAGATGCAGCGACAGTGTGGGCAGGAGAACTGGACTTGGGTGGTGTTCGGCGTTGACTGCTGGCAGTTGTTGTTTCCGGGGTTGAGTGCCTGGAGTGTTGCTGAGTCATAGCACTGGCTGTTTGAAGGACCATCGTTCCTGGTGTTGGTCACAGGCGTGTCGCGGACAGGCATGACCCGCCCGTCCTCAACCCGTAACACAAAATTTGTAGTAAGTAATAACATTCAGGTCAACTTGAATTAATAAAATATAATGAAATAAGTTATCTATAATTGCTGTTGTCCATATTAGTGTCAACTTTTCACTGTGTGTAGATGGATGTGAAAACGTGGGTGCTCTAGCTGGTGGATTAAAGTGGGCTATGGAAGTTCTCCAGAGAAATACTTTAATCAGCGAGACCTCCAACCCAATTAACTGCTGAAATAATGTACAGGAGTGGCACAATTTATATGGGCAACATGTGTCTTGCCTTTATAGTCCTAAGATCAAATGGCAATTCATCAGGAATAGAATACTAAAAGCTATCTAGACAATGTTTGGTTGTCTGGTAGTGTGACCCTGATTAACCAAACCTAAAACCTACGGTGAGTTACCTGAAGTTGGATTACCGACCTCCATTGGGGTTGGCTGCAATCAACAACAATTCTCGGCGGGTGGCAGACACTGGGGAGTATCTAGTGTCGCTTGCGGTGCGGTAAGTACGCAGTCAGACCTCCCCAGTCTTTGCTGGAATTGGGGAGTTTACCTGCTACCAGATTTTGCTGGAAACATTGGTTCACAAGAGTGGGAATGAGAGAATTATTGCCATTAATGTTTTGATTAATTATATTGATGTGTGTCCCTCAGATCAGTTAGCTTTACTTGTTTACTATGCGCACTCACTAAGGGAGACCTCAGAGATCTTGCTGCAGTACTTAGGAGTCAGATCTTAGAGATGCCTGCTGACTTTGAACAGAGAACACCCTTTCAGCTTCTGCTAATCTCCATCAGAATCCTTCATTTTGGTTTCTGAACGGACACCTTACCTTGTCTGCAGAAATTGAATGCCCTTTTATTGCCAGACTATATTAATTTAGATTAGGGATTTCCTCTATGGAACACACTTGCTGTATACTATTCTATTTATAATTCTCATTAATTTACTATTTTATCATGAATTGAAATATTGACTTCTTGATTATTTGAGTCTGTTACAATAATGACTAAAACTCAAATACTTATTGAACTAATGAATTGATTTGAATTGATTTGCCAATAAACCTTCTAAACTCACACCAAATCTCTGTTCGATTTCTATAAAGTGCCAATTGGACTTCATTGTTCATGGAAATCGAAGTAAATGATAGCTTCATGCTGCCTCTCCTTGTCGACTAACAAAAGTCCATATGACAAATGGCAGGGCTTATTTACTGATTTTACTCAGTGACTGCAATACAAGAATCCCTGCTCCGGTAAGTGGTAGCAGAGTGACTGTTAATGTCACAGGATGATAAAAGGAGACAATTTGATTAATTTGCCCAAATGTAGAATTCATCATGTCTCTAAAGTCCATGGGTCAACTTTGAAGGCTGAAGAACTTCAGTGGTTTCAAGGGCATTTGCAGTGGTGGAGGTATCAATAAAGTTGTGGGTCACTATTGTCTACGCTGAGCAAGTGGTATTGAGTTGAAGTTTTATGCCTTATGTTCTGGTATTGTCTATGGTTAATTGTGCAAATGATCATACGTGAATGATGCTGAGCAGTTGGAGTTGTTATCGAGCTCATCATAGTCCAAGAAATCGGAATAGATAAGTGTGGTATTATTTTTCCTGGTTATGGTGTGCATTTTCTCACTCTAGCGGAACTGCTATTACATGTGTTTATATCAAGGTTTGGATTACCAGTTTCTCTAGAGTAAGATTGTGACTCTCATTTCAGCAATGAGATCTTAAGAATACATTGTGCAGCATTACAGATAGAGCAGAGTTTACACTGCAGTTATCGACCAGAAACCTCTAGGATTGTTAAACAGCTAAAAGGAACAATAAAGTCCCAATTGGCAAAAGTGTGTTCCTCCACATCACTGAATTGGCCAAATGATGTGCCATTGGTATTGATGAGCCTTCAAGGTACTCCTGACAGGAAAACAGGGTTGTCCCCTCATGAGATGTTGACTGTGCATGCAATGAGACTACTTGATGTACCTGCAAATGCACTTTTCAACATCACAGATGACATGATGCTTGATTACTGCAAAGGATTGGCTAATGTTGTGTGATCTGTTTCTCACCAGTTTGAAGATGGTATGCAAACTCCATATCAGGAATACTGCCATGACCTCAGTCCAGGCGAATGGGTGTTGCTCAAGAAGCACATGCGGAGGACTTGTCTGCAATCGAGATGGAAAGGCCCCTTCCATGATCACTGCTGTTAAGTGTGCCAGGATACCAAACTGGGTGCATGCATCACACATTCAGAGAGTAAGGGACCATATGAAGAAATAGTGTTCTTTGACCAGAAACAAGAGTACTGGGAGCAGAATCACCAGAAGCTGGACAAGAGCAAAGAGTGGTTGCAAGAGACACAACAGCAACAAGGTGAAAGGGGTGAAGAACTACAGGCAGTCTCACCAATCCAGTTTACCGTGACATTGAAGTTTCTGGAGAAGAAGAAGAAGAGACAAGATCTCAACCTGAGACCATAGCTGAGACAACACCAGAACAAAGAGATGATCCAGGCAAAGGGGCAATTACTGGTTCAAGAAGAGTCCCTTACAATGCTGAATGGGCAAAAAATCTGGTTCAAAGCAAATGAAGTCAATTGTGTCCGTTGAACGCATACCATCAACAATCATTGAGGAACAAAATTACGTGGTATAAGAGACACAAAAGAGGAAAATCAAGAAACACCAAGAAGATCAAAAAGATGCTTGTAAGAGGTATTCTGCACATGCATGGGCATATTACATTAATCAAGTGTTAAACACACCAATAACAGATTTACAAATGGGGGTGGGGTCGCACACTACTCTCACACCGGCGGTGTCGCCCCTAAGGACTCTGGTCAATGTAGTAAAGTGTTCGCAATGCATCATCTTTCGATCTTCTGCTATCTTTGCTGTCTTCGCCATCCCTGGACACGTGTTTCGGGGTATCACCCCTCGTCAGCAGGGATAGGCCGTGTACAGGGGTTGCCGATGGCTGCCAATATCTGCCAGGTATCGTACCACTCAGGCGCGTAGGTGCGGGACCCCAGGCTTGTCAGCCCACTGCTCACGGGAGCTTTAAAGTTACAAAAGGGGGTGGGGTCACACACTACTCACACACCGGCGGTGTCGCCCCTAAGGACTCTGGTCAATGTAGTAAAGTGTTCGCGATGCATCATCTTTCGATCTTCTGCTATCTTCGCTGTCTTCGCCATCCCTGGACACGTGTTTCGGGGTATCACCCCTCGTCAGCAGGTATAGGCCGTGTACTGGGGTTGCCGATGGCTGCCAATATCTGCCAGGTATAGTACCACTCAGGCGCGTAGGTGCGGGATCCCAGGCTCGTCAACCCACTGCTCACGGGAGCTTTAAAGTTACAAATGGGGCTGGGGTCGCACACTACTCACACACCGGCGGTGTCACCCCTAAGGACTCTGGTCAATGTAGTAAAGTGTTCGCGATGCATCATCTTTCGATCTTCTGCTATCTTCGCTGTCTTTGCCATCCCTGGACACGTGTTTCGGGGTATCACCCCTCGTCAGCAGGGATAGGCCGTGTACTGGGGTTGCCGATGGCTGCCAATATCTGCCAGATTTAACAGATTTAATTGACCTGGGATCAGACTGTTGAACCCTATGACATCGCACTAAAGACAAATTTGAGCAAGCTGTTATGTAAAACAATTCTGAGAAGAAACAAAATAATTGAGTAACATTGTTGAATGAGAAAAGTGCAAAGCTACGGAGGTAAAAATTGACATTATTAAATGAATAAAGATTTCCTTTTCCCAAGGCTGCTGTAGAAGAGTAGGAATAACACATTTAAAAGAAGGCGGAGTAGGGATAGGGATGGCTATATGAAGTCTGCTGTAAATAAGGCTAAATCAACTAACAGCAAAAGAAAATACAGGAAGCTGCTTAAAGGATAGGTAGGAAACAGACTGTTTAATTAGTGATGCTATATTTGTGTTTAATGATCTAACTGCAGACAAACATGTGTGTCCTAAACAGTGCTAGATGCAAGATCGTTATGGTTATTACATTTTCAGTAGTGGTATTAGTAGTTCTAACAGTTTTATTAGTGATTTATCTCACTCCCTTGAAAGAGAATGTTACTTTTACTATTGCTCTTCTTACACCTGCAAATACAGTATTATGATGTGGAATAGAAGGCATCATTTGTGAGTCACACGAGCAAAGATTACCCAGCAAACATTTGTTCTAGATTAGTTCAGGGATATACTCGGGCTATAGATGCAAAAGTCTGTTATGTCTGTGCACATTCACCCTCATTGGCTGGAGAAGAGGTAAAATACTACCATATACATCATACACAATCACATGTAGTGTATTGTTTAGATTAGTATATAGATGGGAACATGTTGAATATTATTATTCAAACTATGACTTGCTTCTTTCAAAAGTTCTGTTGCAGAGGAGCATGAATCAATGTACACTCAGAGACAAATGAAATGGACACAGCCTGGTATAATTTTTAAACATACCTACCTACAGGCAGTATTAGAGCATACAAGAACAATTTAGCCTGCCTAATGAGACCTTTAGAGAAAATATTTATTATGTTATTGAAAGAAAGGAAAGAAATCTATACGCACAGTAAAATTAGAGGGAAGAAAGAAAAAGATTAATTTAAAAAGAAAATGACCTATCCAAAGTTGAACTTGAACAGGAGACAAAAGGGTAAAATAGCCACTTTCAAAAGAAGAAACCAATTTAGAAAATGATCTGTGGGAGTTAGTATTTTTGAGCTTAAATTTAAAATATGGGAGTTTCATGG